>NC_041381.1:638527186-638567226 GCF_002162155.2 Triticum dicoccoides
GTCTAAAAGCCTATACTATCATGCTATTTACACACACAAAATTGGTGATATGTTTTTAACATCTTTTTTCCAGGTAAAAATTATCATGGTGTATGTACCTAAGTTATCAGGGTGCATATATTACCATGATATTACCACATAAGTTATTGATGATATGCTTCAACAATATTTTTTACGGGTCAAAGTTATTTGTGTGTATTACCATGCTATTACCACACAAGTTATCGATTGTATGTTTTCAACAAAAAAATCACGGGTCAAAGTTATCATGGTGTTTGCACCTAAGTTATCATGTCTGAAAGCCTATAATATCATGCTATTTACACACAAAAAATTGGTGATATGTTTTTTAACATCTTTTTCCAGAGCAAAAATTATCATGGTGTATGTACCTAAGTTATTAGGTCCGGGTGCGTATATTACCATGATATTACCACATAAGTTATTGATGATATGCTTTCAACAAATTTTTTCACGGGTCAAAGTTATTTGGTGTTTTTACCTAAGTTATTAGGTCCCAAAGACTATACTACCATACTATTTACACAAAAGTTGTCAGCGATATGTTTTTAACATATTTTTTCTGGAGTGAAAATTATCATGGTGTTTGTACCTAAGTTATCAGGTCCGTAAGCGTATGTTATCATGTTATTTACATAAATAACCACACTACTTACCCATAACTTATATATCGAAGGTATAATTCAACAACTTTTTACACTAGGTCAGAAGTTACCATGGTGTTCGTACATAACTTATCATGTCTGCACTGTGTATATTACCATGTAGTTTGCATAGAACTTATCGAGAGTATGTTTTCAAAAACTTTTTTCTCGAGTCAAAAGTTATCACGGTGTTCATGTGTGAGTTATCAATTCTGCGGTGCCTAAGTTACCATGATGTTAGTACGTAAGTTATCGGGTGCGCGGGTGTGTATATTATCTTCATATTTACACAAAAGTTGTCGAGGTTATGTTTTCAACAAAGGAAAATTTGAGTCAAAAAAATTACCATGGAGTTTGTATGTATGTTATCAGGTTTGTGGTATGTAAATTATCATGTTTTTCTACATAGAAACTACCGGAATATGTCTCAAAACAAACTTTTTTTTCTCGGGTGACACACAAGACAACGACTGGAGTTTAAATTCAAAAGGAAGCAAAACATATATATCTCGAAAAAATGGTCATCAAATACAATGCATCGTTCTTTAAAAAAACTTGCTCCACATGGTTCTTCCCATCGTCAAAAGCATTTGTTGTTTTTCCACTTTCACACGAAGTATATATACGGGCTAAGTTGTACCCAAAATAAGGGAAGAGGCTTAGCCTGATGGTAGCACCCGGATACATCAAGCAACATGTTGTGGGTTCGACACCTCTTGGGCGTGCCCTTTTTCCCCGCGACAAGTTTTTGCGCCTGGGAAGCGGATTGGATGGCGAGCTAGTCGTTCGGATCTATTGTTAAATCCAGAACGTTTGGAAAATATAAATCTCGTTTAAAGAAAATAAAAAACTCAAACCCTGATGTACTCACCTCCCTAAAGTAGATAGGTATGTGTTTTCTCTATGTTTCTAGACTCCCAATGAGAAAATAGAGTCTCCCTCCCTTCATGTTGTAAGAGATAAAATTGACTCTAGATTAGGGTGCTCCAAAACTCCACACATGCGAACCAATACACTAGAACACTAGAACTCCGCACATTGTTCGCTCCATGTCGCTCCTTGTGGCGACCCGGCCAGCTCCCAACCCTAGGCCGCCACCGACCTACCACCTATCCCTCCTGACCTCTCCGCCACCAGAGACAACCACTGGCAAGACGTCGAGGAAGGTGACGATGAGGCTAGCCTCTTCTGCTTCACGCGAAGGGCTTGGCACGGCGACCCCAGTCGAAGTGGGCAGCAATGTACCTGCGGCAGACGGCGGTTGCGGGTGCTCGATCGTTCTTTCTCGACTTGCTTGGGCGGAGAGGACCATGGTTGGAGCTTGTGGTGGCCGGACTTGCCGCCGGTCGGCCTCCATATCTGGATCGACCAACACCAGCTCCATATTCGTTAGCCCTCTCTTGCTCGATCTTGGCTCCGGTGTGGTCTTGCTTGCTGGATCTGGCTGGCAGGCGACAATTTGGCAGTGGGGCTCTTAGGACCAGGGGAGGAGGCCACAAAGATGTCGCTGCTGCTGTGTTGAACCACTCCCTGGAGGCCTCGTTGAGGTATCCTATCCCTCACCCATCCTCCCCTTCATCTAGGTGAAAACCTTCGTCTTGCTTGGGGACGAATGCGGTGCTACAACGACATCCCCTTTCTGATGGCGTTGTACTTGGACCGTGGGGGTGGCTTTCATGTTTGGATGTGCTAGTGGTTGCCGCATCAACTTTGTTCTCCAGTGTCTACATTGATGTGGTGTCGACCCTTTTCATTGTGTCGATCTGGTTCGTGTTCATTTCCCGCAGTGCACATCTCTTTCGTTGTAGTGCCGTGGCGACAACAGGTCTCTTGTGGAGCTCAATATAGTTTGTTCATTGATGATGTCCCTCCCTTGGTACTCCTAGTTGCCATGTGTGCATTCAGGCTCTTAGGGGGCGGGGGAGTTCAGCTGCCGACGGTGTAGCGTCCTTTCAAACAAGGATGACAAGGTTGTGGCCTTCTGCAGCGATGAAGATAGATGACATCGTGCCCAGATTGTTCATCATTCAATAGTGGACTTGGGGTTTTTTTCATTTCATATTTGTGTTTCCCACAAGTTTTGCGTACTTGTCTAGTGCTAGCTGCTTCGCCGGATGCATACCTTAACGGATCAAGCTCGGTTCTTTAGTTACATCTTGGTAGTTTCTTGTGTTCTCTTTGGCATATGCGTTGTCTTGCTTGCACCATGTATGTGTTGTTGTGGTTTTTTTGCCCCAGATTCTTTTTATTTCTCTTTTATGTTGCCTGTAAGTGGTTGATTGTTGTAATCCTGGTCGGTTGATGCCTTTGTTAATTCATAGTTAGGCTAGATTCAAGCCTTTTCTCGGGCATAAACAAGAGACATAAAATGGAGAAGTCAAAGACACAAAGGGGAGAGGTCAAATGACAAGTCAAATTGTAATATGATGATATAAAGGGCTAAGGAAAGATGAATCCCACAAATCCATCCTGCTCATCCCTTATGGATCAATGCAACCTCTATATATGGACCAAGTGCACGGACCAAATAAACGCACAATGCACTTGCTTTTCTTTTATATTTATGGACAATTTAGACTTTAGTAGAACATACCATATGGTATGCCCGTCCTTACTTATCGCTCCCACCAAGGGTATTGATGAACTTTAATACAAGGTCCTCGGTCCTTTTTTTGAAACTTCGGAAATCTATTATTGAATCAAAACAGTGTTACATCATCCACTAAGCCCTTTACAATGAAAGCCGGCGGCTCATCAATCCACACCGAAGGTGGAGCCGACACCGCTTTCCTAGCTAAAACATGAGCGACAGAGTTTGTCTCCCTAGGGCAGTGAACAAAAGACACCGAAGTATAACCTATAGTAAGGACCAAACAATCTGAATAGATCGTTGCTGCGCCCGATGCCGTAAAGCCACCATTGTTCATGGTGTCAATCACCTCAAGGCAGTCTGACTCCACGATGAGCTTGTTGATCCCCATCTGCTGCCCCAACAAGATGCCATGTCGTAGTGCATGTGCTTCCGCTGTCCCTACATCAGCAACATGCTCTAGCCTTTCATTTGAAGCTGCAATGAAACCACCTTTGTAATCCCGTAGAACAACTCCTACAGCCCCCTGGAGAGCATCTGCATGGAAAGTTGCATCTACATTCAACTTGACAAAATCCTCCTGTCGTTTCCTCCATCCAACTGATCTCACTGCCGCGCTCTTCTTTGTAGCCTTGAGGTAATTTGCTGCCAGCATCGTGATCGACAAAGCTGCCCGTGCCGGGGCCTGCACTTCCTCCCCATGGACGTGTTGTCTATGTTCCCACCATATGTACCAGATACCCACAAGGATTAGAAACTGAGCTGGTGTCGGTGGGAAACGACACCTATGGGATCACTGGAATCCCTACTACGGTTGCGGGGCGCGGGATCGTGAGAAGAGCGGGACTAGCAGACAGCACAAAGGGGGATTTACCCAGGTTTGGGCCGCAAAGATGCGTAAAACCCTATGATCCTGCTTTGGTTGATGTATTTAGTGTTCTTGAGCTCTTGAACTAGCTTTGGGTGCTGCCAGGTTCAAAAGAGCCCAATCCTTCTCCAGTGTGCCATGGGCCTCCTTTTATAGGCGAAAGGGGTTGCCACAGTGGCACACAGGAGGTGGAAAGTGCTACAATGCTATGAGCTTATCGCTGGTATTACAGGACAAAGCACATTTTATGCGAGGCTTAGGTGTCCCTCCACTTTATCGGGGATGGGAGCGAGGCCCGTCCCGTCCGTCGCCACTCCTCCTTGCTTTGACATGTGCCCTGGCCAGCGATGCATGTGGTGCCATGTAGGCAGGTAGGCAGCTGAGCTGGCGCGGTGGTGGAGCTTCCACAAAGGGCTGCATGTTGCCACGCAGGTGCCTGCCCAGCTGGTTGGGTCGGCAGCTGCATGCGAACAGCGGCAGAGACTTGGCTGGCATGGGCCTGGCAGTGGCCCTGCTGGCGCGCTTGGCGAGGGCCTTGCCGGGTGGCCCGCAAGGGTCTTGCCGCGGCACACCGTCATCCCCGGCAAGGACCTTGCAGGAGGTCTCGTGGGCTTCCTTGGTAAGAACCCTGTTGTCGGTGTCAAAACCGGCGGATCTCGGGTAGGGGGTCCGGAACTGTGCGTCTAGGCGGATGGTAACAGGAGAAGAGGGACACGATGTTTTACCCAGGTTCGGGCCCTCTTGATGGAGGTAAAACCCTATGTCCTGCTTGATTAATATTGATGATGTGTGTTACAAGAGTGGATCTACCACGAGATCAAGGAGGCTAAACCCTAGAAGCTAGCCTATGGTATGATTGTTGTTCGTCCTATGGACTAAAGCCATCCGGTTTATATAGACACCGGAGGGGGCTAGGGTTACACAAAGTCGGTTACAATGGTAGGAGATCTACATATCCGTATCGCCAAGCTTGCCTTCCACGCCAAGGAAAGTCCCATCCAGACACGGGACGAAGTCTTATATCTTGTATCTTCATAGTCTTGGAGTCCGGCCAATGATGATAGTTCGGCTATCCGGACACCCCCTAGTCCGGGACTCCCTCACCTGCCAAGGATTGTTGCCTTCCTATCCTCATTTGATCTTGACTATTCTTTGTCTTCACAAAGATCTGCATGCCACCATGGAGGTGCCTCCTAAGGGAGTCCTGGATAAGGGGGTATCCGGACAGCCGGACTATATTCATCGTCTGGACTATAGAAGCGTCAAGATACAAGACTCAAGACTTCAGCTCGTGTTCGGATGGGACTCTCCTTTGCGTGGAAGACAAGCTTGGCGATCCGGATATTATGTTTCCTTCCTTGTAACTGACTCCATGTAAACCCTAGCTCTCCGGCGTCTATATAAACCGGAGAGCATGGTCCTTAGAAGGCCGATCACATTTACAATCATACCATCATAGGCTAGCTCTTAGGGTTTAGCCTCTACGATCTCGTGGTAGATCTACTCTTGTATTCCACATATCTTCAACATTAATCAAGCAGGAAGTAGGGTTTTACCTCCATCGGGAGGGCTCGAACCTCGGTAAACATTGTGTCCCTCGCTTCCTGTTACCATCAGCCTAAGACGCACAGATCGGGACCCCCTACCCGAGATCCGCCGGTTTTGACACCGACATTGGTGCTTTCATTGAGAGTTCCTCTGTGTCGTCGCTTCGAGGCTTGATGGCGTCTTCAATCGTCAACTACACGGTCCAGGGTGAGACTTTTCTCCCCGGACAGATCTTTGTGTTCGATGGCTTCGCACTGCGGGCCAGTTCGCTTGGCCAATTGGAGCAGATCGACAGCTTCGCCCCTGGCCACCAGATCAGGTTCGGAAACTTGAACTACAAAACAGATATCCACGGGGACTTGATCTTCGACGGGTTCGGGCCTGCGCCAGGTGTACCGAACATCCATGACGAGCACGGCCTAGACCTGTTGTCGGACAGTGCTCGGGACATCATCCCCGAAGCAGCCCCAGATCTAAATCTAGGGCAGGTCGCGTTGCCTATGGACGGAGGGGTGGACCCCGCCCCGCAGGCCACACACTTATCGGCGGTGGAGCCAAACACGAGTCTCACCTCTTTGGAGGCCTGTAACCCTGGGGCCCCGGACTCATATCCGGCTTTTGGCCCTAGTCCGCTCACTCTCGAGCCAGCCGAGCCAGGCTGGGCTCCGATAATGGAGTTTACTGCTGCGGACATCTTTCAGCACTCGCCCTTTGGCGACATGCTGAGCGCATTAAAGTCTCTCTCTTTGACAGGAGGCTCTGGGCCGAACTATGTCCGCCCTGAGTGGGAAGCAGGCGTCGAAGGAATTCGCTGCCCACCCACCACCCACTTTGTCGCCATGATCGATGATTTAACAGACGTACTCGACCTTGACTTCGAAGTCATCGACAGTATGGACGACGATGCAGGAGACATACAGGAGCCACCGCTCGCAGTGCGGTGGACAGCCACCTCTTCAAACAATATATTCATGGTGGACACTCCGAAAGAAGCCAATGGCGACGTGGTAGTAGAGGACAACCCCTCGGGAGGAAAAGCAAAATATGGGCGTCTCCGACGCCACTCCAAACCCCGCCATATCAATACCGGTCCCGGAGATGATCCGGATAGTACCGAAGAGGAATACAGTCCTGATCAGTCGACCATCAAGCAGGCCGCACAGGCCATGGTGGGATACTCAGAGAGGGACAACTATACACCCCCCTCCTAAAACGAGGTAAGCCTCTACAAGGACGAATTCGGCGTGCCTGAAGACCCAGTGGAACAAGTTCGCTTTAGGCGACGACTCATAGCCACTGCAAAGAGTCTGCAAAGGAAGCAAGAGCAGCTTAAGGCCAAACATGATTTGCTAATAGAACGGTGGACCAAGATCCTGGCCACCAAGAAGTACGGACTCGACCGCCCTAACAAAGGGCACACGCGGCACAACTGGCTACCTCAACCTAAGCTGGAAAATCAAAGGCACATAACCCGACGTCCGCACACCACTACGGTCCAAACCAGCAAGAAGGATACACGAAGAAGCAGCCTCAAGCCCCGGCGCAACAGTCATAAACGGCAAATCAGGGAAGCTGGTATCAAGTTCAAGAAATCCCAGTCTGGTCAACGGACAAAGAATAGCTTAAGCCTATTCGGCCCAAGCCACGAACTCGGTCAGCCATGAGAAATCCATAGTACTCCCAAAAGAATGGCAAAACATACTAATCGAGAATGCCGGATCTCCAACATAAAGCAATCGGGCGTGTGCCGGAAACATTGAGGGGAGGCGCTTAAGTCAACCCCCCGCCCCCAGAGCACAACAGTACAGCCGACCGCCCCCGATCATACAAACCACAGCAATTCAATTGCAAACCCCCAGACCCAACAGTCCAGGGGCTCCTTAAACAATGAAGCCCAAGCAGGCATGAAAATAGCACCTTCTACAAGGTATCAGGCACAAAGGCCGGTTTCATTGGCCCACCGCCCCAACAGTTGTCTTTGGATAACCAAATAAGACCGAGCCATCGGCGCGTTACCCCTATACGGTGTCACACCGTATGCTAACGGGATGAACCACGTTGGCTAGATTCCACGTGGTAAGTCGTCAGGCCAGCACAGGTAATACACTCACGCCTGCGTGCCGAGCCAAACCCCGCCCTTAAAAGCGGAGATCATACAGCCGCCAGAGTAGCAAGTTGCGCATGCCTGTTAATATTTTGATACGACAGCAAACTATCTAGACACCAACTGAGGAGTCCGGGCTACTTCTCGAATAGCGGCTGGGGTCGCCAGGGTCCGGTCAGGAACCTTTGGACAAACCATAGGAGGACGTTCGGCGGCCTCCACGTACTTACATTCACAAACTAATTTTTCTGCAGAACAGGTTTGGCGGCGTGAAGTCAGCTCGGACACATAGGGACAGGACCATGCAGGTAGACGGCAGTTCGGATTCACCTTCGATCCATTCACAGCCCCCTCCAGTCCGGCCACCACAGGTTTCGCCAGAAAACCATCTCTTCTTCATAATCATAAATCGCATTCATATGCACAGACATGTCATATTACTGCAATGCGTAGACTTAACTAAACATGCATCGATCGCTGTTCATCGTCGACGCATATTTGCCATAAAAATGGCAGCCTCGGCTTGTGTTACGCCTGGTTATGCCAGGGGCTCCACAGTACGGCAATAAAGTCCGACCACCTTCTCGGTCGCTCGGCACCCCGAACTTATAGCACTATATGCATCAGCTCCGAATCATGTCTTGGGTCATTGGTTGGGTTTGCCCGGCTCCCATGTTTTTGTTGGGGAACGTAGCAGAAATTCAAAATTTTCCTACATGTCACCAAGATATCTATGGAGAAACCAGCAACGAGGGGAAGGAGAGTGCATCTACATACCCTTGTAGATCGCTAAGCGGAAGCGTTCAAGAGAACGGGGTTGAAGGAGTCGTACTCGTCATGATCCAAATCACTGGAGATCCTAGTGCCGAATGGATGGCACCTCTGCGTTCAACACACGTACAGCCCAGTGACATCTCCCATGCCTTGATCCAGCAAGGAGAGAGGGAGAGGTTGAGGAAGACTCCATCCAGCAGCAGCACAACGGCGTGGTGGTGATGGAGGAGCGTGGCAATCCTGCAGGGCTTCGCCAAGCACCGCAGGAGAGGAGGAGTACTTGGGAGAGGGGGAGGGCTGCGCCAGAACTTGGGGTGCGGCTGCCCTCCCACCCCTCCACTATTTATAGGTGGGGGGAGAGGGGGCCGGCCCCCTTAGATCTCATCTAGGGTTGGGGGCGGCGGCCAAAGGGGGAGGAGTGCCTCCCAAGTCAAGTGGAGGCCCTCCCCCTTAGGGTTTCCCCTCTCCCATGCGCATGGGCCTTGGGGGGGCTGGTGCCCCTGGCCCATTAAGGCTAGGGCGCCCCCTTACAGCCCATGCTGCTGTATTGGACGTGGTGGAACAATTTCCGGACCTCCGGACCCCTCCGGAATCCTCTGGAACCTTCTAGAAGCTTCCCGGTACAATACTGGAAAAACCAGAACTTTTCCCGGAACCCGAACAAAAACTTTCCATATATAAATCTTTACCTCCGGACCATTCCGGAACTCCTCGTGACGTCCGGGATCTCATCCGGGACTCTGAACAACATTCGGTAACCACATACAAACTTTCTTTATAACCCTAACATCATCGAACCTTAAGTGTGTAGACCCTACGGGTTCGGGAACCATGCAGACATGACCGAGACGTTCTCCGGTCAATAACCAACAGCGGGATCTGGATACCCATGTTGTCTCCCACATGTTCCACGATGATCTCATCGGATGAACCACAATGTCAAGGACTCAATCAATCCCGTATACAATTCCCTTTGTCTAACGGTATTGTACTTGCCCGAGATTCGATCGTCGGTATGCCGATACCTTGTTCAATCTCATTACGGGCAAGTCTCTTTACTCGTTCCGTAACACATCATGCCGCGATCAACTCTTTGATTACATTGTGCATATTATGATGATGTCCTACCGAGTGGGCCCAGAGATACCTCTCCGTCACACGGAGTGACAAATCCCAGTCTCGATTCGTGCCAACCCAACAGACACTTTCGGAGATACCTATAGTGTACCTTTATAGCCACCCAGTTACATTGTGACGTTTGGTACACCCAAAGCATTCCTACGGTATCCGGGAGTTGCACAATCTCATGGTCTAAGGAAATGATACTTGACATTAAAAAAGCTTTAGCATACGAACTACGATCTTTGTGCTAGGCTTAGGATTGGGTCTTGTCCATCACATCATTCTCCTAATGATGTGATCTCGTTATCAACGACATCCAATGTCCATGGTCAGGAAACCGTAACCATCTATTGATCAACGAGCTAGTCAACTAGAGGCTTACTAGGGACATGGTGTTGTCTATGTACCCACACATGTATCTGAGTTTCCTATCAATACAATTATAGCATGGATAATAAACGATTATCATGAACAAGGAAATATAATAATAACTAATTTATTATTGCCTCTAGGGCATATTTCCAACAGTCTCCCACTTGCACTAGAGTCAATAATCTAGTTCACATCACCATGTGATAAACACTCACAGGTCACATCGCCATGTGACCAACATCCAATGAGTTTACTAGTGTCACTAAACTAGTTCACATCATCATGTGATTAAGACTCAATGAGTTCTGGGGTTTGATCATGTTTTGCTTGTAAGAGAGGTTTTAGTCAACGGATCTGTAACATTCAGATCCGTATGTACTTCGCAAATCTCTAGGTCATATTGTAAATGCTGCTTCTACGCTCCACTTGGAGCTATTCCAAATGGTCGCTCCACTATACGTATCCGGTTTGCTACTCAGAGTCATTCGGATAGGTGTTAAAGCTTGCATCAACACAACTCTTTACGTTGAACTCTTTATCACCTCCATAACCGAGAAACATATCCTTATTCCTCTAAGGATAACTTTGACCGCTATCTGGTGATCCACTCCTTGATCACCTTTGTACCCTCTTGCCAGATATGTAGCAAGGCACACATCAGGTGCGGTACACAGCATAGCATACTGTAGAGCCTACGTCTAAAGCATAGAGGACGACCTTCGTCCTTTCTCTCTCTTCTGCCATGGTCGAGCTTTAAGTCTTAACCTCATACCTTACAACTCAGGCAAGAACTCCTTCTTTGACTGATCCATTTGAACGCCTTCAAGATCATGTCATGGTATATGCTCATTTGAAAGTACCATTAAGCGGTTTTTGATCTATCCTCATAGATCTTGATGCTCAATGTTCAAGTAGCTTAATCCAGGTTTTTCACTTGAAAAACACTTTTCAAATAACCCTATATGCTTTCCAGAAATTCTACATCGTTTCTGATCAACAATATGTCAACAACATATACTCATCAGAAATTCTATAGTGCTCCCACTCACTTCTTTGGAAATACAAGTTTCTCATAAACTTTGTACAAACTCAAAATCTTTGATCATCTTATCAAAGTGCATATTCCAACTCCGAGATGCTTACTCCAGTCCATGGAAGGATCGCTGGAGCTAGCATACCTTTTAGCATCCTTAGGATCGACAAAACCTTTCTGATTGTATCACATACAACCTTTCCTTACGAAAACTGGTAAGGAAACTCGCTTTTTGACATCCATCTACCAGATTTCATAAATGCAGCTAATGCTAACATGATTCCGACGGACTTAAGCTTCGCTACGGATGAGAAAATCTCATCGTAGTCAACTCCTTGAACTTGTGAAAAACTCTTCGCCACAAGTCGAGCTTCATAGACGGTGACATTATCGTCCACGTCCGTCTTCTTCTTAAAGATCCATTTATCTCAATGGCTTGCCGATCATCGGGCAAGTCCACCAAAGTCCATGCTTTGTTCTGATACATGGATCCTATCTCGGATTTCATGGCTTCTAACCATTTGTCGGAATATGGGCCCACCATCGCTTCTCCATAGCTCGTAGGTTCATTGTTGTCTAGCAACATGACCTTCAAGACAGGATCACCATACCACTCCGAAGCAGTACGCGTCCTTGTCGTCCTACGAGGTTCGGTAGTGACTTGATCCGAAGCTTCATGATCACTATCATAAGCTTCCACTTCAATTGGTGTAGGTGCCACAGGAACAACTTCTTGTGCCCTGCTACACACTGGTTGAAGTGATGGTTCAATAACCTCATCAAGTCTCCACCATCCTCCCACTCAATTCTCGAGACAAACCTTTCCTCGAGAAAGGACCCGATTCAAGAAACAATCACTATTGCTTTCGGATCTGAATTAGGAGGTATACCCAACTGTTTTGGGTGTCCTATGAAGATGCACTTTATCCGCTTTGGGTTCGAGCTTATCAACCTGAAACTTTTTCACATAACCGTCGCAGCCCCAAATTTTAAGGAACGACAACTTAGGTTTCTCCAAACGGTGTCGTCTCAACGGAATTACGTGGTACCCTATTAAAGTGAGTGCGGTTGTCTCTAATGCCTAGCCCATGAATGATAGTGGTAATTCGATAAGAGACATCATGGTACGCACCATATCCAATAGGGTGCAACTATGATGTTCGGACACACCATCACACTATGGTGTTCCAGGCGGTATTAATTGTGAAACAATTTCCACAATGTCTTTGTTGCGTGCCAAAGCTCGTAACTCAGATCTCATCTCTATGATCATATCATAGACATTTTATCCTCTTGTCACGATGATCTTCAACTTCACTCTGAAATTACTTGAACCATTCAATAATTCAGACTTGTGTTTCATCAAGTAAATATACTCAACATCTACTCGAATCATCTGTGAAGTAAGAACATAACGATATTCACTGCATGCCTCAGCACTCATTGGACTGCACACATCAAAATGTGTTACTTCCAACAAGTTGCTATCTTGTTCCATCTTACTGAAAACGAGGCTTTTCAGTCATCTTGCCCATGTGGTATGATTTGCATATCTCAAGTGATTCAAAATCAAATGAGTCCAAACGATCCATCTGCATGGAGTTTCTTCATGCGTATACACCAATAGACATGGTTCGCATGTCTCAAACTTTTCAAAAACGAGTGAGTCCAAAGATCCATTAACATGGAGCTTCTTCATGCGTTTTATACCAATATGACTTACATGGCAGTGCCACAAGTAAGTGGTACTATCATTACTATCTTATATCTTTTGGCATGAAAATGTGTATCACTACGATCGAGATTCAATAAACCATTCCTTTAGGTGCAAGACCATTGAAGGTATTATTCAAATAAATAGAGTAACCACTATTCTCCTTAAATGAATAACCGTATTGTGATAAACATAATCCAATCATGTCTATGCTCAACGCAAACACCAAATGACAATTATTCAGGTTTAATACTAATCTTGATGGTAGAGGGAGCGTGCGATGTTTGATCACATCAAACTTGAAAACACTTCCAACACATATCGTCAGCTCACCTTTAGCTAGTCTCCGTTTATTCCGTAGCTCTTTTATTTCGAGTTACTAACACTTAGCAACTGAACCGGTATCTTAATACCCTGGTGCTACTAGGAGTACTAGTAAAGTACACATTAACATAATGTATATCCAATATACTTCTATCGACCTTGCCAGCCTTCTCATCTACCAAGTATCTAGGGTAATTCTGCTCCAGTGGCTGTTCCCCTTATTACAGAAGCACTTAGTCTCGGGTTTGGGTTCAACCTTGGGTTTCTTCACTAGAGCAGCAGCTGATTTGCCGTTTCATGAAGTATCCCTTCTTGCCCTTGCCCTTCTTGAAACTAGTGGTTTCACCAACCATCAACAATTGATGCTCCTTCTTGATTTCTACTTTCGCGGTGTCAAACATCGCGAATACCTCAAGGATCATCATATTTATCCCTGATATGTTATAGTTCATCACGAAGCTCTAGCAGCTTGGTGGCAATCACTATCTCATCTGGAAGATCAACTTCCACTCGATTCAAGTGATTGTTGCACTCAGACAATCTGGGCACAAGCTCAATGATTGAGCTTTTCTCCCTTAGTTTGCAGGCTAAGAAAATTGTCGGAGGTCTCATACCTCTTGACGTGGGCACGAGCCTGAAATCCCAATTTCAGCCCTCGAAACATCTCATATGTTCCGCGACATTTCGAAAACGTCTTTGGTGCCTCAACTCTAAACCGTTTAACTGAACTATCATGTAGTTATCAAAACGTGTATGTCCGATGTTCGCAACATCCACAAACGACGTTTGGGGTTCAGCACACTGAGCGGTGCATTAAGGACATAAGCTTTCTATTGTCCGCATAATCGCTATTGTCAACTTTCAACTATATTTTCTCTAGGAACATATCTAAACAGTGGAACTAAAGTGCGAGCTTACGACATAATTTGCAAAGATCTTTTGACTATGTTTAGGATAATTAAGTTCATCTTATGAACTCCCACTCAGATAGACATCCCTCTAGTCATCTAAGTGATTACATGATCCGAGTCAACTAGGCCGTGTCCGATCATCATGTGAGACGGACTAGTCATCATCGGTGAACATCTTCATGTTGATCGTATCTACTATACGACTCATGCTTGACCTTTCGGTCTCTTGTGTTCCGAGGCCATGTCTGTACATGCTAGGCTCGTCAAGTCAACATAAGTGTTTCGCGTGTGTAAATCTGGCTTACACCCGTTGTATGTGAACGTAAGAATCTATCACACCCGATCATCACGTGGTGCTTCGAAACTACGAACTTTCGCAACGGTGCATAGTTAGGGGAAACACTTTCTTGAAATTTAAATGAGGGATCATCTTATTTACTACCGTCGTTCTAAGCAAATAAGATGCATAAACATGATAAACATCACATGCAATCAAATAGTGACATGATATGGCCAATATCATTTTGCTCCTTTTGATCTCCATCTTCGGGGCTCCATGATCATCATCGTCACCGGCATGACACCATGATCTCCATCATCATGATCTCCATCATCGTGTCTTCATGAAGTTGTCTCGCCAACTATTACTTCTACTACTATGGCTACCGGTTAGCAATAAAGTAAAGTAATTACATGGCGTTGTTTAATGACACGCAGGTCATACAATAAATTAAGACAACTCCTATGGCTCCTGCCGGTTGTCATACTCATCGACATGCAAGTCGTGATTCCTATTACAAGAACATGATCAATCTCATACATCACATATCATTCATCACATTCTTCTTGGCCATATCACATCACATACCATACCCTGCAAAAACAAGTTAGACGTCCTCTAATTGTTGTTTGCATGTTTTACGTGGCTATTATGGGTTTCTAGCAAGAATGTTTCTTACCTACGCAAAACCACAACGTGATATGCCAATTGCTATTTACCCTTCATAAGGACCCTTTTCATCGAATCTGTTCCGACTATAGTGGGAGAGACTGGCACCCGCTAGCCACCTTATGCACCAAGTGCATGTCAGTCGGTGGAACCTGTCTCACGTAAGAGTACGTGTAAGGTCCGTCTGGGCCGCTTCATCCCACAGTACCGTCAAAACAAGATTGGACTAGTAACGGTAAGCATATTGAACAAAATCAACGCCCACAACTACTTTGTGTTCTACTCGTGCAAAGAATCTACGCAATAGACCTAGCTCATGATGCCACTGTTGGGGAACGTAGCAGAAATTCAAAATTTTCCTACGTGTCACCAAGATCTATCTATGGAGAAACCAGCAACGAGGGGAAGGAGAGTGCATCTACATACCCTTGTAGATCGCTAAGCAGAAGCGTTCAAGAGAATGGGGTTGAAGGAGTCGTACTCGTCGTGATCCAAATCACCGGAGATCCTAGTGCCGAACGGACGGCACCTCCGCGTTCAACACACGTACAGCCCGGTGACGTCTCCCATGCCTTGATCCAGCAAGGAGAGAGGGAGAGGTTGAGGAAGACTCCATCCAGCAGAAGCACAACGGCGTGGTGGTGATGGAGGAGCGTGGCAATCCTGCAGGGCTTCGCCAAGCACCGCGGGAGAGGAGGAGTACTTGGGAGAAGGGGAGGGCTGCGCCAGAACTTGGGGTGCGGCTGCCCTCCCACCCCTCCACTATTTATAGGTGGGGGAGAGGGGGACGGCCCCCTCAGATCTCATCTATGGTTGGGGGCAGCGGCCAAAGGGGGAGGAGTGCCTCCCAAGTCAAGTGGAGGCCCTCCCCCTTAGGGTTTCCCCTCTCCCATGCGCATGGGCCTTGGGGGGGCTGGTGCCCCTGGCCCATTAAGGCTAGGGCGCCCCCTTACAGCCCATGCTGCTGTATTGTACGTGGTGGAACAATTTCCGGACCTCCGGACCCCTCCGGAATCCTCCGGAACCTTCTGGAAGCTTCCCGGTACAATTCTGGAAAAACCCAAACTTTTCCCGGAACCCGAACAAAAACTTTCCATATATAAATCTTTACCTCCGGACCATTCCGGAACTCCTCGTGACGTCCGGGATCTCATCCGGGACTCTGAACAACATTCGGTAACCACATACAAACTTTCTTTATAACCCTAGCATCATCGAACCTTAAGTGTGTAGACCCTACGGGTTCGGGAACCATGCAGACATGACCGAGACGTTCTCCGGTCAATAACCAACAGCGGGATCTGGATACCCATGTTGTCTCCCACATGTTCCACGATGATCTCATCGGATGAACCACAATGTCAAGGACTCAATCAATCCCGTATACAATTCCCTTTGTCTAATGGTATTGTACTTGCCCGAGATTCGATCGTCGGTATGCCGATACCTTGTTCAATCTCATTACCGGCAAGTCTCTTTACTCGTTCCGTAACACATCATGCCGCGATCAACTCTTTGATCACATTGTGCATATTATGATGATGTCCTACCGAGTGGGCCCAGAGATACCTCTCCGTCACACGGAGTGACAAATCCCAGTCTCGATTCGTGCCAACCCAACAGACACTTTCGGAGATACCTATAGTGTACCTTTATAGCCACCTAGTTACATTGTGACGTTTGGTACACCCAAAGCATTCCTACGGTATCCGGGAGTTGCACAATCTCATGGTCTAAGGAAATGATACTTGACATTAGAAAAGCTTTAGCATACGAACTACGATCTTTGTGCTAGGCTTAGGATTGGGTCTTGTCCATCACATCATTCTCCTAATGATGTGATCTCGTTATCAACGACATCCAATGTCCATGGTCAGGAAATCGTAACCATCTATTGATCAACGAGCTAGTCAACTAGAGGCTTACTAGGGACATGGTGTTGTCTATGTACCCACACATGTATCTGAGTTTCCTATCAATACAATTATAGCATGGATAATAAACGATTGTCATGAACAAGGAAATATAATAATAACTAATTTATTATTGCCTCTAGGGCATATTTCCAACAGTTTTGGTACCTTACGTTCCGTTCCGTCGGCTAATGTAGCGCTGGGAGAACTACTGCGATTGTGTCCCGGATCTGCCGGACGAGCACCTCAGTAGAGAAAGCCTAAAACCGACCATCATGATGCAGCGAGATCTGGTCAGCTGTTCGAGAGGTTACAAAATCCTTAAAGATTTATTCCGCATAATGCCACTATAAAATGTAGATTGCGACGGATTGGTCTACCGATCAGGTGCCAATAGAGTCCTTAGTCCGGCCTTCCGGACACTAGGGGTTGCGCCGACCATACTCGAGTTCCTATGGCTAAGTGAGAGTAGTAAAGCCCTATAGCCCGATTGTCTGGTTCATGGTGAGAAACGCCTCCTTATAAGGACCCAACCATGGGATAAAGAGTGTTCACAAATACCGCGAACACCCCCGTACTCCTCACGTGGGGGTTGAAGCCGACGACTGGCCAACTCTCAGAATTTACATCAAATAAACAGCCGCAAAGGAAGACCGTATGTTCAAAACCAAACAGGCAACATATAACAAAAGTGCCATTATCCCATATTACAAACGTTGGCAAAAATGCCCTCAGGGAAATATAATGTCTTTGGTGCCTTATCCGCCGCCAGGCGGGCACCCTTCATTACACCTTCATAATACAATTCGGGCTTGCGATGCTCCTTACCCTCTGGTGGCACCTCAGTTATCAGCTTCTCTGCGTCAAGCTTCCCCCAATGCACTTTTGCATAGGCAAGAGCCATTCGCGCACCTTCTATACAGACTGATCGCTTGATAATATCAAGTCGAGGACAGACACCCACAATCCGCTTGACGAGTCCGAAGAAACTGCTGGGAATTGGCTCTGCAGGCCATAGCCGGATGATCAAATCATTCATGGCTAGTTCGGCCGCCTGGTGCAGTTTGACCAGCTGCTTCAGCTGATCGATAAAAGGCACCGGGTAGTTCGGCGCTAGATACTGCGACCAGAAGTTCCTCCCTGTAGACTCACCCTCCTCGGACCGGTAAAATTGGGCAGCATCTGATATACTACGAGGCAGATCCACAAACGCCCCTGTAAAATCAAGAATTCAGCTTGCCTCTTAGAGTTCTCCGCATTATAACATCATAACGGCCATAGATACAACAGGCCTTACCATCCGCAACTTTCTGGGCCTCCTGCATGCCCCGCACAGAACCTCGGGCTTCTTCCCGAGCATCTTCCGCGGCTTGGAGAGCTTGGGCGAGTTCGGATTCTTTCCCTACTAGACTCTGCTCCAAGCTCTCGCTTTTCGTCATAGTATCCTGAAGCTTCCGCTCAGCTATGATGACCCTGGCCTCGTGTTTTTCACGCAGAGCCTGTTCGGCGGCAGCCTTCTCTTGGGCATCAGCTGTTGCCTTCTTCAACGCCTCATGTTCGGCACTCGCCTCTAGGGCGTATAACACAAATACTTTTCAATAGGCACACTTATTAATTTGTGCCCCACGCAAGACAATGTTCAAACATACCTTGCCTCTCCTCCAATTGCCTCTTCACATGGCCAAGTTCTTCTTCGGCCCGTTTCAAGCTTTCTCTCAGTTCGGACACTTCCGCATTATGAGCGGCCGTCCTCTCTGCAGACACTTGTTTTCAAAAATATGGGTATACATCATTAAAAGTTCCCATTACAGCTGAGAATTTGATCCCCTGCCCGGCTCTCTTATTTCGGACAGTGTATCAGGGGCTACTCCTCATATCATACTAATTCTTTAAAGGTTCCTTAGAAACCATACCTCAAAGGCCTTTATAAGGCCAAGACAGGACTCATTCAGCCCGCTTTCGACAGCCTGAATCTTTCCAACCACCGCACCCATAAGGGTCCGATGTTCATCAATGATGGGCGCGTTCTTTAACACTGACAATAGACCGCCCGACAGATCGGCGTATGCTGAGGTGACCGGCGGGATAGGCAAACCTCCCTCCATGGAGGATGGTCGTTTCCCCGATCCCGGAGCCTTAGAGGCCTCCAGAACTTTATCCGGCCCCGGATGTCTTTGAGACGACACCTCGGTGTCGCGCCCAACTTCGGACAAGGAGTCCCTGGCGGCGTCTCGCTCGCCACCGCATTCGAGCTCAACGAATCCTCCGATGAGGATTGTCCAGCGGGAGACCTTGCCGGGCGGTATGAGGTGTTGTGACAGTTAAAATTACTATACCCAAACAACCCTGGATACATAGGCATATTCGGATTTCGGTTACTTACGATTTTCCCAGGGGCTGGGCCTCGGGATCCCACTCCGGGCTGTTATCGGCGGCCAGGGGGGATGCCTCTAGAGGGGAACCTCGCCCTCTCTTCGGCGACTCAGCCTCCAGGGACGGGGAAGCCGCACGCTTCTTCCCGCCTGCAGAGCGAGGCTCGTCCTCCTCTGCCTCCTCCTCTTCGTCTTCAGAAGAAGGAGCATCGCTGGAGCCTTCGGATTTGGCATCCGAAGCCCCGTGGCAACGGAGGCCCCTCCAGATCTTCTTGACCTCCTTGGAGGCCTCCTTATTTGGCGCCTTGTAAGGCGCAGGGACCAACATCTTCGTAAGAAGAGGTCCGGCCGATTCCTCCGGCAGCGGGGCCGGACATTGTATCCGCACCACCCTTTTTACCCATCCCTAAAGCCACAATGGAGCACGGTCAAAATGTCCCCCTCATGATATGCCAGTTGGAGCCCGGAGAGACAGGGCGTGGTTATAACTTACCGGGCTTGCAGAATGGGATGATTGATACCCCCGGTCCTCGGAAGAGTCCGGGCATGATTTGCTGGACTTAAAGAGCACCTTCCAGATATCCTCGTGGGAGGAATCGTAGAGCTCCTGGAGGGTCTGGTGCTCGGTTGGGTCAAATTCCCATAAAGTACAGGCTCGACGCTGGCAAGGGAGAACCAGGCGGACTAACATCACCTGGACCACGTCAACGAGCTTGACGTCCTTGTCGACCATATTCCGAACACGCGTCAGGAGCAGGGATAGCTCATCAGGCGAGCACCAGTTCTGGCCCTTCTTGGGCTAGGACGTCAGCCGCAGTGGAGCTCCGGACCTGAACTCGGGAGCTGCTGCCCATTTTTCGTCGCGTGGTTCGATGATATAAAACCACTGCTGCTGCCACTCCTTGACGGAGTCGTTAAAGGTGCCCTTCGGCCAAACAACCTTGGGCATCTTGCTCACCATGGCGCCGCCGCACTCAGCGTGCTCGCCACTCACAACCTTGGGCTTCACATTGAAAATCTTCAGCCACATGCCGAAGTGAGGCAGGATCCGGAGGAAGGCCTCGCACACGACGATGAACGTCGAGATATTGAGAAAAGAGTTAGGGGAAAGATCGTGAAAGTCAATCCCATAGTAATACATGACTCCCCAAATGAATGGGTGGAGGGGAAACCCGAGCCCGTGGATGAAATGGGGAAGGAACACGACTCTCTCGTGGGGCTCCGGTGTAGGGACGACCTATCCCGCCGATGGGAGACGGTGGCCAATCTTCTTGGCCAAATACCCGGCTTCTCGGAGTCTCTTGATATCCCTCTCCCGGACGGTAGAGGCCATCCATTTGCCTCCTGCTCCAGATCTGGACATCTTGGGAACCTCTCTTCGATGGAGAAGAAGAGCGCTTGGGCGTTGGGGCTCGAGCAGAGGGAAGCGAGTTAGCGGAAGGGGAAGGCATGGGTAAAAGAGGAAGATGCCCTATCTCTTTATAAGAGAAGGTAAAGAGCTTTTTGCGCCTCCCCACTTACCTGGTAGAACCCGCTAGTCTCCCACTCACCGCGATTAGCGGTACGGTTGGATTACCCATACCCGTATTGATGAGAATCCTGGGATGTAGGGACACGATCTTCGCTTCAACAAAGATGTGTCGAGGAAACCGCCTCGCAATACGCGATGTGGCTGGTTGTGAAAAACGGTTCGAATAATGACCTAGCTCTAGTGGCATGTCACATCGTCTAAATATTGTCAGCTGAAGTATCATTCTCTCTTTGATGGTGTGTGAGGATCATTTTGCAGGTCCGGACATGACCTACGTGTTCGATGATAACCATGGAGTATTTGGAGGAGGAACCCGCCTTGCAATGCCGAAGACAAAACTGTGCGTCGGACTCATCGTCATTGAAGCCTGGTTCAGGGGCTACTGAGGGAGTCCTGGATAAGGGGGTATCCAGACAGCCGGACTATATTCATCGTCCGGACTATAGAAGCATCAAGATACAAGACTCAAGACTTCGGCTCGTGTCCGGATGGGACTCTCCTTTGCGTGGAAGACAAGCTTGCCGATCCGAATATTATGTGTCCTTCCTTGTAACCGACTCCATGTAAACCCTAGCTCTCCGGCATCTATATAAACCGGAGAGCATGGTCCTTAGAAGGCCGATCACATTTACAATCATACCATCATAGGCTAGCTCTTAGGGTTTAGCCTCTATGATCTCGTGGTAGATCTACTCTTGTATTCCACATATCTTCAATATTAATCAAGCAGGAAGTAGGGTTTTACCTCCATCGAGAGGGCCCGAACCTGGGTAAACATTGTGTCCCTCGCTTCCTGTTACCATCAGCCTAAGGCGCACAGATCGGGACCCCCTACCTGAGATCCGCCGGTTTTGACACCGACACCTCCCGATCCATGTCCCAATGCATTTGTCTAGCGTTGGTGGGCTCAAAGGTGGCTCGCTAAGCTGGTGTGGGCGAGCTGCCCCGGCAAGAGGCTTGCCGGGGCTGCGGAGGCCGCCCCCGGCAAGGGCCTTGCCGGGGAGACCTGCTTCGCCCATCTGCACTTTGTGGCCTTGGTCCTTGATGTTGCTTTGTTTGTCTTGTGCCTTCGGCTTCTCTCCGGCTTCCCTTCCCTGCCCTATTATGCGCGACCGTGGCGGGTGGCTCTGACTTCCCGTGCACAAGTAAAGGGGTCAAAAGCAGAGCCCCTACTTTTGTACACCGACAGGAGCCCTCGGGCCTGGGCCATACATAAGCGCATCACATTGTTGGGCCAGGCCCAGAATGGTGCGCGAGCAGTTATGGCAGATTTTTACTGCGGTAACTGTTCCGTCCGCTGCGCTTCCCCATGACCTGCGTTGAACGCCCGACGTGGGGGTTGTGCGCGCGCATGACGGAAGCATGCTGGCGTCATCCCATGGTGGACAGTAAAGAGGCAGCTCGCGTGTCTCTTTGAGACCGCAGGGCCGCTGCTCATTTACTGCCCTCGCTTGGGAACCGTCGCTCCACGCGTCCCACTTCGCCTATACCTTGCGCCACGTTCGCTGCATGCACGATGCAGGGCGAATGATAAGTGCACGGGATGTGGGAAGTCGTGCGCGTGCGTGGGTCGATTCCCATGCGCCTTCAATGGAGAGGGGAGGGCGGTCGACGGCCCCGCTTGCTGTCACTTCAATGGGATGGATTGGCCGAGAGGGGGCGGCCGAGCCTCGCCCCCGCCCCTTTATAAAGAGGGGAGCGGGAGGAACGGTGCCTCTCAACCCTTCAACATCTGCCTCTCCCCATTCCTGCTTCCTCCTTCCTTCTACCATGGCGAGGGGGCGTGGCGACGCTTCATTGGTGGCGGCGAGGGTCTCGGCTCGACAACGCATTGCCCCTCCCCAAGAGCTCATAGCGGTGGAGCCGGTTGCGAGAGGGAGGGGGAGGGGGCAAGGTCGAGGCCGTTGTGGTGCTCGAGAGACAGGAGGACGGGGCGGCAGATTGGCTTCGCCTCCGCCAGCGGCCCCTCCTCCGGTGGAGGGCCACGTCGGGGACAATCCTTGCGAGCTCTTCATCAGGCTGCGCCAGCCGCCGCGCCGTCATCTTCGCCTCCCGACTCCGTTTTCGCGGGAGATGGAGCTGGATCCACTGCAGGCATTGTGGCTGCAGATGAGGGGTTGTGGGAACAGCGGCATACGGGCCGATGTCGAGTTCTCCGCCCCTCACGTCATGTACCTCCGTCGAGGGTGGAAGACCTTCGCCCGCGTCCATAGCTTGACAGAGGGGCTCACTCTCCATTTCAAATTAATGGAGAGTGGCCTCCTATCCATCTAGATATTCGGGCACTTCGGGACTCGCGTAAGGTGCTGCGTGGAGAGCTCCTCCGACGATGAAGATTCCTCCTCGAGCGAGGGTGACGAGGAGGATAGC
Organism: Triticum dicoccoides; assembly: GCF_002162155.2. NCBI lineage: Eukaryota > Viridiplantae > Streptophyta > Magnoliopsida > Poales > Poaceae > Triticum > Triticum dicoccoides. The sequence continues at coordinate 638,550,347 of NC_041381.1, forward strand.
GGCAGCGACGACGAGGGTAGAGGGCGGCAGGATGACGGGTCCGACTAGGTGTCGGGTGCCGCTCCGGGCGACACCGGCGACCCCATCATCCGTATCGCCGGCTCCTTGAACTTCTCGGGGTCGCCTCCTTGGGCGGCTGGCGTTGGGAGGCTGTGGAAGAGGAAGAGGGCGGGCGGCAAGGCCGTCAAGTCGGAGTATGCGGGCACCGATGCCTTCGTAGCGTATTGATAGTCCTGCCGCCTCGTCTTCCAGATATTCTACCGTCATCATCATCACCAGCCTCCCTTCGGGGTGGCCACCGGGATGTTCTCCTGGCGCCTTCTGCTGCTCGTACTTCGCCTAGGCACCCCTTTTGCCCTTTTGCCCTCTTGTTCCATTTCCTGAGGAGAGGTACAAGAAAGGGATTACGGGCACCTTATCTCTTTTTAATCTTGTAAGCCTTCGGGCCTTTGTTAGATTTAGAACTTGTAATCCCCCTGCTAATATTTTTCATTTCGTATGAACTGTACCTGTACGGGATGTTTTTAATGAAAAAGGGATGTTTGCCGGGTTGTTCATTCGTGGGGGAAACCCACGACAAGGAATGAACCCTTGTTACTATTTAAGGTAAACGTTTTTCGCCTGGCAACAGGCCTCGCCGTTCACCCATCTCGCTCGACCTTTCTCACGCTCTTGGCGGAGGCAGGGATGAGATGAGTTTGGGCTTCATGTTCTATCCCCTTGCTGCCACGACTACGACCAACTTCGGAGCTAGGAGATAATCCTTGGGTTCGAAAAGAGGGGAGCACGGTAGCTTGGATATAAAACGCGGTTTCACATACCCCAGTTCATAATGAAATGCATGATAGAGGATAAAAGACTTATCTGGACCTGCAGCCCGCGGCAACCTTGGCTTGCCGTGGACGAATCCTTGTATTTGCAGCCCCCGGCAACCTTGGCTTGCCGGGGTTGGGGCACCGGTCCGTTCCTTTCTTCCAAACAGCTCGGCAGAAATACTTACGTGTCCTGCGAACCAAAAAGGGCAGGGAAGAAAAAGAGAGATGCATACTCAAACTCTAAGCTAGGGGTTAGCCGCTGCCAAGCACTATCAACCCTAACCGAGGAGGAGACTCGACCTAGCATGCATGCTATAACTTAGGGCGCCAGCGCTTCATTTATTTACGCTTAGGGTCTGCGCCTGGCTTTGTACAAAGGGTTACATGCCTTGCCGGCAAGGCTTGTACAAAAGGGTGGCCTGCCGGGAGGCCCGGCAGCCGCGCCTTATGGGTAAAACTTGTAGAGATGCTCGATATTCCAGGAGTTGCTCACTGGAGTGGCATCTTCGGTCTCCAGCCGGACTGCGCCGGGCCTGGTGACTCGTGTTACCCGATAAGGGCCCTCCCACTTAGGCATCAACTTGTTGGAATTCTTGGCCGACTGAACATGCAGAAGAACAAGGTCGCCTTCCTCAAAGCTCCGGGCATGAACCTTGCGGCTATGGTAGCGGCGCAAGGCTTGCTGGTAGCATGCTGCTCTCACAGCCGCCTGGAGACAATCTTCCTCAAGGAGCGTTGCGTCATCTTGCCGCAATCGCTCTTGCTCAAGCTCATCATAAGCGAGCACTCAAGGTGACCCGTATATGAGTTCCATGGGGAGAACTGCTTCTGCCCCATAGACCGGGGCAAAGGGTGTCTGGCGGTGGCTCAATTTGGTGTCGTTCTGATCGACCAAAGAACCACCGGCAACTCATCAATCCAGCGTCTTCCACTTTTGTGCAGCCTGTCAAAAGTCTTCGTTCTTAAGCCTCGCAGGACTTCAGCATTTGCTCTCTCCGCCTGGCCGTTGCTCCATGGATGTGCCACGGAGGCAAAACAGACCCTGCTGCCGAGATCCTCAATGTATTGCATGAAGGCGTGGCTTGTGAACAGTGTGCCATTGTCAGTGATGATCCTGTTGGGTATCCCAAAACGGCACACTAGTCCCTTGAAGAACTTGATGGCTGACTGCGTTGTCACCTTCCTCACTGCTTCCACCTCTGGCCACTTTGTGAACTTGTCGATTGCAACATACAAGTACTCAAAGCCCCCGACAGCGTGGGGGAAGGGGCCCAATATGTTGAGCCCCCAGACCGAGAAGGGCCAGGAGAGAGGGATGGTTTGAAGGGCTTGGGCTGGTTGATGAAGCTTATTTGAATGGAACTGGCACGCTTCACACTTGGTTACTAGTGCCGTCGCATCCTGGAGGCGGTGGGCCAGATGAAGCCTTGCCGGAAAGCCTTGCCGGCAAGGGCCCTTGACCCTATGTGGGAGCCACATATGCCTACCAACAGCTTTAGTCCTTCCTCCCGGGAGATGCACTTCAATTTCACCCCATTCGGTCTTTTTCTATACAATACGTTATCAACAAATTGGTACAGAGCAGACCGGCGGGCTACTCTTTCTGCCTCTTCCTGCTCCTCAGGAAGCTCTCCTTTTTGGAGGAATCGGACGGCGTGCTGCGCCCATGTCGGAGCCTGTGGCTTGACGACAAGGATCAAAGGCATCTCTTCTGCCACGGGAGCGGCCGTCTCTACGGCCATGACCTGAGGTCCTGCCAGAGTCGATCGTCCCGCGGCAGGATTGGCATCCACGGCAACATCTTTGCCGGCGGCTCCGGGGAGCTCGGTGGGGAAGTACTTGCCGGAGCCTAGCTTCCTCCGCTTGTTCTGCCCGGTTGACGGCTCAACGAATGGCTGAGTTAACTGAAGCACGAAAGTACCTGGTTCCACAGGTAGCTTGAGGGCAGCGCGCTTTCACAGGTAGTCGGCGATGTCGTTCTCCGTTCGAGGGACATGCTCCGCTTGTATACCATCAAAGCGCTCCTCCAGTTTCCTCACCTCATCTATGTAAGCTTCCATCAACGGGCTTTGATAATCTTTGTTGACCTGCCTGACGACGAGTTGTGAGTCGCCCCTGACGATGAGATTTTTGACTCCGAGGTCCGCTGCGATCCTGAGACCGGCAAGCAAACCCTCCTACTCGGCGGTGTTATTGGTCAACATCTCCTGGGAAAGTGCATTTGGATGACGTACTTGAGGTGCTCTCCGGTGGGTGCGACAAGCAGTACACCAGCACCGGTGCCTTGCAGCGAAAAGGCCCCATCAAAGTACATGATCCAGTTGCAGCTCGTTTCCTTGCCGGGGAGAGTGGTCTGCTGTACCACTTCGTCGGGCGTCGAGGTCCATTCTGCAATAAACTCCGCCAAGACTCTGCTCTGAATCGTCGAGGTACTTTCAAATTTTAGACCAAAACTTGACAGCTCCAGGGCCCATTCCACGATCCTTTCTATTGCATCTGGGTTATGCAGTATCCGTTGCAACGGAAGGCGAGTAACCACGGTGATCTCGTGCGCTTGGAAGTAGTGGTGCAGCTTCCTCGAGGCCATAAGGAGGCCGAAGAGCAATTTTTGCACACCTGAGTACCTCGACCTAGCTCCCTGCAAGAGGGACCTGACGAAGTAAACCGGGTGCTGCACCATCTTCTTCCTTTGCGCCACTTCACCTGGCTGTGCGGGTCCTGCTGTACTGGCATCAGTCTTGCCGGGACCGAGCCCAACCGGGGACTCAGTCTTGCCGGGACCGAGCCCTACCGGGGAGAGTTCTGGCTCGCCAACTATTGACTCTGCCGCTGCTGCTGTCTCCTTGTCGACCTCTCTCTGCACCACCAATGCGGCGCTAACCACTTGGTTTGTTGCCGCTAGATATAGCAGCAACGGTTCTTGTGATTTGGGCGCAACCAGCACCGGGACAGAGGAGAGGTACTTCTTCAAGTCTTGCAATGCCGCCTCGACCTCTGGGGTCCACTCCACTGGGCCCGTCTTCTTTAAGATCTTGAAAAAGGGGAGGGCACGCTCCGTGGATTTGGAGATGAATCTGCTCATGGCAGCAACGCAGCCAGTGAGCCGACGCACGTCCTTGATCCGGTTGGGTGCCTTAATCTGCTCGATGGCCCTAATCTCGTCTGGGTTTGCCTCAATCCCGCGCTGCGACACAAAGAACCCGAGAAGCTTGCCGGACGGGACACCGAAGACACACTTCTCAGGGTTCAATTTGAGTTTGATCTTGCGCAGGTTTCTGAATGTTTCCTCCAGATCTTGCACAAGTGTTGCTTTGTCCTTGGTTTTGACCACTATATCATCCATATAAGCTTCCATATTTCTATGTAGTTGGGGTTCAAAACCAATTTGGACTGCTCTTGCAAAGGTTGAGCCAGCACTCTTCAACCCGAACGGCATCCGTAAAAAGCAATACGTACCACATGGGGTGATGAATGTTGTCTTTTCCTCGTCTTCTTTTGTCATGAAGATCTGGTGGTATCCTGAGTAGGCGTCAAGGAATGATAACAGGTCACACCCAGCCGTGGAGTCAACAATCTGGTTGATACACGGTAACGGGAAGGGATCCTTTGGACAAGCCTTATTGATGTCCGTGTAATCAATACACAGCCTCCACTTCCCGTTTGCCTTGTGCACCACTATCGGATTGGACAACCATGTCGGATGGAGTACTCCTCTTACCAAGCCTGCCGCCTCTAGCTTCCTGATTTCCTCTGTGATGAACTCTTGCCTCTCCGGAGCTTGCTTCCTGACCTTCTGCTTGACGGACCGCGCATGAGGACAAACAGCAAGATGGTGCTCAATCACTTTCCTGGGAACACCGGGGGTGTCGGAGGCTTGCCACGTAAACACATCGACATTCGCCCGCAAGAAAGTGACGAGCTCACTTTCCTATTTGCTGTCGAGGGTGGAGCTTATGGTAAAAGCCCCACCCGTGCCGTCCTCCTTGATGGGCACCTTCTTAGTCTCTAGTGGTGCGGCTCTGGACTTTTTGCTCTTGCCGGTGGAGCTCTCTGGCACGTCCTCAATGGGAGCGCAACACCCTGAAGAGGTGTGCTTGCCGGAGTGGGTGCGAGGGGTCTCGCCAGTCTTCTTCCCTCTTGGAGCTCCGTCGGCAGGAGCAGGTGCCTTAGCGGCAGCTGCTGCAACTACTTCCCGGTAGAGTTGGTCGGCGCAAATCAGCGCATCCTTCTTGTCGGAGGGGACGGTGATGATGTTCATCGGCCCAGGCATCTTCAACATGTTGTAGGCGTAGTGTGAACCCGCCATGAACTTGGCTAGTGTCGGGCGACCGAGGATCCCGTTGTAAGGCAAGGGGATCTCGGCTACATCAAAAACAATCCTTTTCGTCCTATGGTTCAGCTGCCTCCGAATGTCACGGGCAGCGTGACCTTTCCCTTTGGCTGGCTCCTCCCCGGGTTAACCCCTTGGAACGTGCCCGTCTCCTCGAGGTCTCCATCAGGGATCTGCAGCCTTTTGACCACAACAGGCAAGATCAAGTTCAGGCCGGCCCCGCCGTCAACCAACATCTTTGTCACCTTGAGGTTGTGGATCGTTGGTGAAACCAACAATGGCAAGCACCCGACCGCAGTAGTGCGGTCAGGGTGGTCCTCGGTGTTGAAGATGATGGGCGTGCTGGACCATTTCAGCGGCTTCCGTGCGTCGAACGACGGCTCCACCACCGTGATCTCACGCGCCCACTGCTTGAGTTGGCGGTGGGACGTATGCAGCGAGGCGCCACCATCGACGCACATGGCCTCTGTGGCTTTCTAAAACTCGTGGTCGCCGGACTCGTCGTCCTCGTCATGATCATCATCTTCCTGCTTCTTGTCGCGGCCCCGGACGGGCCTCTGCTCCTGATTATCCTTGCCGCGGTGGCCTCCTTGGCCGCCACGTTTCTTGCCGGATCCCTCGGCACCATCTTGGCCTTTCTCCTTGTCCCGCCACTCATACTCGGCTTTCTGCTTCTCAGCGAGCAGCTCTACTTGCCGGCAGTTTTGGAGGTCATGGCCCTTGGTGCGGTGGATCTTGCAGTACTACTTGTCGGAGCCTCCTGGCTTGTCGGCAGCTGCCAAGGCCTGGCAAGCGACTCACCCGGCAACCTCCTTGCCGGGGTCGCTCGCCTTGGTCTCCTTGGTGGCGCCGGTGTCGTCGGATCCCTCGACGGCAAGCACGGCCTTGCCCTTGCGCTTCCCGTTACGGTGTCGGCCCTTCTTCGCTGGGGTGGCGGTGTCGCCAGTGGAGTCGGTTTCCGCGCTGGCATCTTTGCCGGGGTACTTCCTCCCCTCTTCAGCGCGAGTGCATCGATCGGCCAGGACATAAAGCTTGGCCACATCCTTGACCTTGTTCATCGCCAGCTCTTCGCGCATCTTGCGGTTGCACACATTCTGGTGGAATGCACTGATCACGGCGGCAGGATGAACATCGGGGACGTTGTACTGCACCCGGCTGAACCTTTGGATGTACTTGCGCAAGTTTTCTCCTTCCTTCTGGGGGATGATGTGTAGATCACTCGCCTGGCCATGAGCTTGGTGACATTCGGTAAAGGCGCCAACAAACTCATGGCACAGATCCGCCCAAGAAGAGATGGAATCCATCGGCAAGTGCATCAACCATGACATAACATTAGGCTTGAGTGCCAATGGGAAGTAGTTGGCAAGCACCTTATTGTCACGGGCCCCATCAGCTTGCATCGCGATGGTGTAGATGCTGAGGAACTCTGACGGGTGAGTCTTTTCGTTGTACTTCTCGCCAACGTCGGGCTTGAATGTGTGGTGGGAGGGCCACTGGAACTGCCGCAGCTCACGGGTGAAAGCCGGACAACTGACCTCATAGGGTAGGCCACCGTAGCCTCCCGGCGCTGGGTGGTCCGTGGCGGGCCCTGCCCGCCTGTCCGACTGGCGGCGCGCGTCATGTCGGCGCTCGATGGTAGTTCGAGCATCCTCATGAACCCGCTCCCGAAGGACTTGACGCTGATCGCGGTTGGTTCGCGGGTCGGACGACGCGATGGAGATATCATCACGAGCGTCGTCGCGACAGACCGACGCCCAGGGTGGCCGGGATGGAGGAGGGGAGTGCACCGTGGCCGCATCGCCTCCGGCATGGCCTCCACTGGCATGCGGTGGCCCGGCAGAGCGACGGCCTACGGGTCCCGCCGGCCGCAACTCATCGTTGTTGGCGATGCCGACGAGGCTCTGGACGGTGGCCCTCCATTCGTCGAGCTTCTCCGTGGCGGGAGGAAAATCGAGGAGCAGCTGCGCGCGTGCTAGGGCTTCCGCTGGCGTGGGTGGCGGCGAAAACTGGGTGGACCGCGATGCGCCTCGACTTCTAACCACGTTAAAAGGAGCCGCGTCACGGTCCCGCAGTCGTTCGCCACCTCCGTCAGCACCTCGGCACGCACGCTGGCCCTCCTCATCATGTGATGGGCGCACGGGACTCTTCCCAGGGCGGCGCGCAGGGTCACCGGCAGGGTGACGCTGCTCATCACGCACAACCTGAGAAGAGCGCGTCGTGGGCGCCGGTGTTGGTGTCTTGGAGGTCACCGTGCCACCGTATGGCGGGATGGCGGCGCCCCTGGAGGGCCCCGCGCCGCCTGCGGGGGGGCCGACTCCGTCTCTGGAGCCTGCGACTGGTGGCTCGTCGCCTGGCGCGCGAACAACGCCACTCGCCAAGCCTGGACCGCCAGGGTGATGTGGATGTTCGCGGGCCACGCCACGGGTTCTCTCCATGACTGGCCCGCTACTAGTCTACACCGGTACTGGCAATCCGGTCCCGGACGAACCGATCGCCGTGGCCGTCTTCTTCTTAGGAGCCATGGCAATGAGGAACAGCTAGGTCAACTGGTAGACTAGATTCTCACAATTGCGCACCCCCTACCTGGCGCGCCAAAGATGCCGGTGGGAAACGACACCTATGGGATCACTGGAATCCCTACTACGGTTGCGGGGCGCGGGATCGTGAGAAGAGCGGGACTAGCAGACAGCACAAAGGGGGATTTACCCAGGTTCGGGCCGCAAAGATGCGTAAAACTCTATGATCCTGCTTTGGTGGATGTATTTAGTGTTCTTGAGCTCTTGAACTAGCTCTGGGTGCTGCCAGGTTCCAAAGATCCCAATCCTTCTCCAGTGCGCCATGGGCCTCCTTTTATAGGCGAAAGGGGCTGCGACAGTGGCACACAAGAGGTGGAAAGTGCTACAGCGCTGTGAGCTTATCGTTGGTATTACAGGACAAAGTGCATTTAATGCGAGGCTTAGGTGCCCCTTCACTTTATCGGGGATGAGAGCGAGGCCCGTCCCTTCCGTCGCCGCTCCTCCTTGCTTTGACACTCGCCCTGGCCAGCGATGCATGTGGTGCCATGTAGGCAGGCAGGCAGCTGAGGTGGCGCGGTGGTGGAGCCTCCACAAAGGGCGGCATGTTGCCACGCAGGTGCCTGCCCAGCTGGTTCGGTCGGCAGCTGCATGCGAACGGCGGCGGAGACTTCGCTGACGTGGGCCTGGCAGTGGCCCTGCTGGTGCGCTTGGCGAGGGCCTTGCCAGGTGGCCCGGCAAGGGTCTTGCCGCGGCACGCCGTCATCCCCGGCAAGGACCTTGCCGGGGGTCTCGTGGGCTTCCTTGGTAAGAACCCTGCCGAGGATTGTTGCCTTCCTATCCTCATTTGATCTTGACTATTCTTTGTCTTCACAAAGATCTGCATGCCACCACGGAGGTGCCTCCCAAGCCCTGTCCCAATGCATTTGTCTAGCGTTGGTGGGCTCAAAGGTGGCTCACTCAGCTGGTGTGGGCGAGCTGCCCCGGCAAGAGGCTTGTCGGGGCTGCGGAAGCCGCCCCCGGCAAGGGCCTTGCCGGGGAGACCTGCTTCGCCCATCTGCACTTTGTGGCCTTGGCCCTTGATGTTGCTTTGTTTGTCTTGTGCCTTCGGCTTCTCTCCAGCTTCCCTTCCCTACCCTGTTATGCGCGGCCGTGGCGGGTGGCTCTGACTGCCCGTGCACAAGTAAAGGGGTCAAAAGCAGAGCCCCTACTTTTGTACACCGACAGCTGGGATATCTGTGATCAACGTCTGACATGTAGGAGCACATAAAATATAGTCCAACGCTACCGAGCCCGTCCTGTCTGTATCACACGCCTCCTCCACGAACCCGTCAAGATTCAGACATCTCCAGACTTCAGCTGCCCTAGAACAAATGAAGAGAGCGTGCATAATGTCTTCGCGTCCACCCACACACATAGGGCAGCTATCAGACGTATCGATATGGCGATTTGCCAACACCCCATAACATGGTATGAAACCGTGTAAAACCTTCAAGGCATGGATCTTAATCTTTGCTGGGGCGGGCGATGTCCAGAGCTTCTTCCACACCGGGTAGCGCTGGGACGGCTCCTTTAATCCATCTCTTGTTTGAAAGAAGCGAGCTCTTGCAACATGTGAGACATAACTTTCATTTAGACGTTCTGCTTACACAATATGACAAGCGAATTTCCCTTCAGGGTGCATGCCTGGAACAGAAATGTTCCGTGGAAAGCTTATCTAGTGTCAATGAGTCGATCAACACTTAGCCAAGTATAAAATGATACTTGAGGCACACCAATCAACAGGGTTACACTTTGCTCGTTAGGAGAGTGGCAAAATCGGTTAAAAACATCGTCGTTCGACTCTGTCAAGTATACGCTGGCACGTTAAATGATGGTTGTATACACATGTTTTTCATGATTGCCGACGAAAGACGAATATTAGCCCCCTCCCTCCAACATAAATTTTCCAACCTGCCCCTTTCATATGTTTGTTGGCGCCTTTCGCCAGTCCTGACCCTCCTCACCGTTGAGGCCATGTTATTTTCTGTTTGTTATGCACAAAGAAAATTTAAAAATAAGTTAGAGGTCTAGGGGGGTGGTTTTTGATAAAGAGTGAACTTTATTAGCTCGATACGGAGCATCAAGAGGATATAAACACAATGAGCATGCCCGGCTTCTGCATAGCTAGGAGGCATACAACCAACGCTAACGCGCACACACACAAGAACACATCAGCAAATAGCAAATTCATACAAGACCAAGCTATGTGTAGGCGATCAAATCCACTGTCGGCAACTACATCAATGACCATATCCGCACCAATCATTTCTTTTTTTGCGAAAAAACGCATCAACCATCTCATGACACCCAAAAAAGGTCCACCAATGTAGAGTCCTAGAATGATGTTTAGAGAGGCAAATTTAGAAGAGATGGTTGAAGTTGCTCTAAGAAAGCGTCGAGGGTATTTTCTTCCCCCAAACACCACTAGACACTCTGCCATTACATCACTAGATATCTTGCAGATACTAGATCATACCTACAGTACATCTTACTGAACAAACATCATACCATATCTAACTCAACCGGTCAAACCAAACGGAAGAGCGATTTGTGGAGTGGCACGCCGACCTCGTCCCCGGATGCCGCGTGCCTGCTCTGCCCGTTGCCCTGCCTGGCGCAATATTCAGTTAGTTAGGCGCCCACATTATTCCAGGATGCAGCTGACCCTTCCGCCCAAACCTGGATCATCCCTGTAGAAACTTCCCAGAGCCAGGTATGTAAAAATATCTAGGCGAACATCTACTGTAAGCATGTGTGTCTATCTATCTATTTATCTATCTTGGCGCTGATGTAACCCGGCGGATTTGGACGAGCGTCATGGACAATAACCAACTGCACCGTGCTTTCCTGCCAACAACCTTGGCCAGCTCCTCTAGCTGCAGCTGCCGGACGGCGTGCGCGGCCGCCCAACTGCACAGTCGCCCCTGCCTGCCACTTGGCCGATGGGCTCACGAAAAGCTGGCCAGACCAGCTGTTTCTGCAATGCAATGGAGCTGATCGGAGGTTCACACACGTACGTACCTCTGCTGCTTGCCACATTTGTCAGCAATTGCCAAGGGTCGCCACGGGATCACGGGGCCCTTTTTCCGCTCGCCGTTGCTTCCAGTTTGAGCAACGCGTGCACGATCCATCCATCGGGTAGATGGGGTGCGGTTGAATTGGGTTTCTGAGTTGTCGGCGGTGGAAACGGATGAGACGCCGTCGTTTTCATGCGCTCGCTCCGGTGGGTCGACCAGCACATCGGTTTCAACTCCAACGGTTGCTGGAAGGCGGGTGCATTTCCAGTGATGGATGGGGCTTGTGGTACGTTCTGCTCATCTGCTCAACGCCGTGATAGCCCAGGTGATCTTGTGGTGCACGTTGTGATCTGATCTGACATGGTGTAAAAATGCGAAAGTAACAGAGGAAAACGAAGCGAGAAATAGAGCAAATTTGGCATCTTCAACGACTTTACTGGTAGTATTTCTTTTTCACCGCTATCAACACTAACTACAGCCGGATCGCTAGCGATCGAATCCGACGAATGTACATCTTCCTGCTGCTGATTCACTAAAGCTTCATCGGCTACTCCTACATTATGCACAACGAGCTCGCCGCCGGCGTCGAAAGCCTCGGCGTCAAACTCTGCTTCCAGCAGTAACGACGATTCTTCGTCCCGGAAGCCTTCGTCGTAATCGTACGCCGTCTCTTCAGGCGGCGCCGCGGCCACCGGCACGGCAGCACCAACGACTCCAGCTTCTTCTACTCCTGATTCTGCTTCTACTCTTTCATCATCCCAAATATATACATTGGCCTCCTCAGCCGGCGCGGCCGCCGGCGAATCGGGAGCTTCACTGCAGGACTGCTCGGCCGGCGTCTCAGATTGGCAGCTCAATACATCGATCCAGCCGTCGTCGGACTCCCAGTCCGGCAAGACCGAGCAGAAGGCCGCCAATGCCTTCATCCTCTCGGCCGTGTCATCATCGGGCACGTTCTCATCCTCGTCGGCGTCAGATTCCCACATTGCAGCGTCCAATGTGCTCTTGGGGGAGACCCACTTGCCCTTCAGCTCAGCCGACTCGACGTCGGCGCCACAGCCGGCGAACGCCAAGAACGGGTGCTCCAGCAGCTGCTCCGCGGTCCACCGCTCGCCGGCGCACCGCCTGAGGCACTTGTCAAGGAAGTCCTTGGCCTCCGACGACAGGCGCTCGGGCGCCTCCGGCACGGCGTCCGTGTACCCGATGAGGCGCACCGCCGCGACCACGTCGTCCATGTGGCTCCAGGGGGCGCGGCCGGTGGCCATCTCGATGACGGTGCAGCCCAGGGCCCAGACGTCGGCGGCCGGGCCCTGCTCCTCCCCTCGCACCACCTCAGGCGCCATGAACGCCGGCGTGCCCCCAATCGGCCCCGCCGAGCCCACGCTCCGGGCGCACCCGAAGTCCGCGAGCTTGGCCCAGCCGTCGGCGCCGATGACCACGTTCCGGCCCTTGACGTCGCCGTGGACCATGGACTCCCCGTGGAGGTACGCGAGGCCCCTGGCCACGTCGGCCGCGTAGGCGCGGACGGCGCCTTCCTCGAGGCAGCCGCCGTTGCGCTCGACCTCGTCGGCGAGCGAGCCGCCGGGCGCGAACTCGAGGAAGAGCTGGTACTCCCCGCCGGCCGCGGCGCGGGAGCCGAGGCAGGGGAGCACGTAGGGCGAGCAGAGGGAGGCCAGGATGCCGCCCTCCCGCCGCAGCAGCGCCTGCGCGTCGGCGGCTCCGGCCGACTTGACCGCGAGCAGCTCGTCGCCGTCGCCGGCCGCGAAGAGCGACACGACGGCGCCGGACGCGCCCCGGCCGAGCGTGCGGACGCGCGTCAGCCGCCGCCGGCCGCTGGTGCCCGGCGCGTCCTCCGCCATCGTCCGCAGCCCTTCCTCCCTCATCCCCCGCCGCGTTTTCTTGGAGGATTGGGCCGGTCTCGCTCGGAAGCCGACGATGAATGTCGAAGTCTGTGCGCGCGCGCGCGCTGATCGATGCCTGGATACGAATGTGTTGCTGTTGCGGGATGGGGGATGGAGGATTCGTATTTATGGCGCGCGGGGGAGTGCCAATGCCAAGTTCGGCGCGAGATCTTGCGTGCGGGGCTGGTTGCCGATGGCGGGAAAAGCACGTGAGGATTTCGCCATGGCGCGCGGGGCCGGGGTTTTCCTCGTGCCGGGAGGGGTGGCCCTGACCTGTGGGCCTCTCGTGGTGGGTCCCGCTCTCTGGGAATGTGCTGACCGGTGGAGGACTTCGGCCACGTGGAACGGCCGGCGACGCGAGTGGAAAACGGGGTCAACGAGTCAAACGGGAAGGGAGGGACCCTTTTCTCCTTTTTCTTTTTTCTTTTTCTTTTCCGTTTTCTTTTTCTGAGAGAATATAGGAAGGAAAGGGACTATTTGCTTGTGTGGATTTGCGAAGGGAGCTCTGTGAATTCTTGGGTGAGCCTAAAAGGGCAGGAGTGGCTAAAATAAGCACATTATGAAATATAAGCAATATGGGGTGCCTATTTTTTGGACTTCCCTCTCTCTCTCTCTCCTCCTCGCGCGACACGCATGTGCAATGACCCCGGACGTATGACAAAACTCCGACTTCCCTTTGACTTTTTTTTCCTTTTCGGTGTGCGGCTCTCTTCCTCCCGTTTTCATCCATGCCCCGACATAACTCTTTTCATTTTTGTAGAGACGACTCGCATTGCTTTCACCACACTCTATTGCTTTCCTATTGAGAGACATCGTTCCTCGCTGGTCGGGATGAGTTGGAAAGTTTGAACTTTCAAGATAAAAAGTTGAAATCCTCGAGGGTCGTCTTTTGAAGTTTTGAAAGTGGAGCTATTTAAAATGAAAACTCATATATACAAGCTTGGAGGAGGGAAGAGGCATCCATGGTTTATTGCAAAAAATATGAATATCAAATGTTTTTTATTAGAAAAATCTCAAATGTGTGGTTGAGCAATATTTGGTTCAAAACATACAGAAGTCCAGTACCAGGCTTCAAGGGGCAGAAGCCTACCCTCGAACAAATCAAATTTGCTACTACTACCAATCTTGCTCCAACCCGTTAGCTCACATCCCATGTCCTATGCCAGTTGCAACCCATGACTATGGATGGCAATGGGTGGGGTATGATGCGGGTACAATAATTCATACACATACCCATGTTTCTCATGAGCGTAAAATCATACTCATCGGATAAATATCCATGACATGATCATACCCTATGGGTATTTGTACCCGATGAGTACCCACGAGGCTGCTCAACACAACGTCGATGAGTAGTGGCGTAATTGTTAATCCATTGTGTGGTGAAGACTCCAGACACCGAGAGGTTTCTATGGTCGGGGAATTGGTTGTTTGGAGGAGCATGGGGGTGAGAAATGGAGCTGATTACATAGAAAGACTAGGTAGCATAGTGTTTATTACACATGTGACCCATCGGTAAGAAAAACGGGTAGGGTCTGTGCGTACCCATGGAGACAAAATCATACCCGTGTCCTACATACGACTAGTTGGGTAAGGTTTGCACACTGCCCATGGGCACGAAAATGTGCCCATACCCTACCCATCAGTGGCGGAGCTATGTGCAAGTCTGGGGGGCTGTGCCCCCCCCCCCCCAACTTTGGACCTAACTATGAAGAATTTTTTGAGGAAGGGCTTAGATGAGGATTTTTTTTAGCAGTTTACACCCTCAAACACCCATGATTTAGCATTGGCCCCCCCAGCCATTCCTAGCTAGCTCCGCCAGTGCTACCCATGCAGGTCGGGTGCGCATGGGCATCCATGCCCATGGGTAAAATTGCCATCCTTACCCACGACCTTTTTCGTCCAACATGCATAACTGCCAGCAGCGAGCAGCGGACACGAGGCTCAAAGCCTCTAAGAGCATCTAGAGATGCGGAAATGTCGCCTCCTTACTAAAAAGGAATAGAATCAAGTTATTTTTACCAAAGAAGTCCCGCTCTGACGGCCCGACGAGTCATCTACTAAAAAGGACCCTCCCCGCTGTGCGCCCCTCCTTGAACAGAGCACAGACAATAGGGCCAACTATTGATCTTACTTTCCTTCAATAAATAGTTTGGATTGGATAAACAATCATACTTTCATTCCAATCATAAAAAAAAGGAAAAGATCAAGGGAGAAAACCCTTCCAGCAAAACTAGTAACCGAGAATGGGTGCAGCCCACCCCATCTAAAGTAGCCTGGAATTCGTTCCTCTACAATCCAGAGCAGTACAAACATGTATCGCGATCTGGACGGACAAAGAATGTCGGAGCACGGTAATCCCGACGAGTAGGATCCAGAGAAACTCATGCAGAAGTACTGCCTCCTTGATTGGATCGCACATGTCAAATGGCTTTTCAAAGACCTAAAAAGACGAAGCCCCTCTCCTCCCTCTGTAACTAGAGAGGTAGGCAAACCTGAGTTTAGAGCCACCTCAATTCGAGATGTCGGAACACCAACCGGATCGGAAACCTCATCAAATTCGGCCCCTCAAATGCCCGTGCACACTGACAGTACACTTCTCAAATTGTTCCTCCACATCCATGTATCTCATATTCGATACCTTATCCATACTAAAGCATCCAATGTGAATAAAACTTCATTGTCGTCGTCCTCGTCAGGCTCCACCATCAACCCGCGGAGGCGTCGCATGGATTACTCCCCTGCGTCCCTCTCCCATGTCTGTTGCGTGTCTGTGCGGGCCGACGGGGCGGGCACTGGCACCACTGTTGCCCCATTGAGCTCGACATGTCAACGATTTCGTTTGAATCAGAGAGGGGAGAGAGGGGGACGGAGCGAAAGAGGAAAGTAGAGTGAGCTAGAGCTCGAATAGGGGATGGATTGGGGTTTTTTGTGGGGAGAACATGGGGTCGGTGGTGGGCCGGGATGACGAGACGGACGCTCCCGGGCCTTTCCCATATCCGCCCTACATTTGGACAGGATATGAGAGGCGACGTATAGCTTGGGCATTTGAGGCCGATTCGAGGTGGGTCGATGTTTCATCTTTTTTTTCGGTTACTGACCGATCCGCCCGGGCGTTTGGGACCGGTTTTTTCGGCTCGGATGTAGATACCCTAGCCGTAGCGAGCGAGGGAAGCATCCTACTTCCGGCGAGGTGGTGAGCCGGAGACAAAAATTGGCCTCGACGATGGATCGGATTGAGGCTAGTAGTCAACAATGCATCGCACAACAACTCATCCTCTTGCATGGTGAAGCTTTGTACGCTACCTCTCTTCTTTGAATTGTCGTCGAAACCATCCGGATCATCCTCCTCGTCGTCGTTATCATCGTCCTCCTCCTCCTCCTGCCCGGCGGCCCAATCCTGTTGTTGTGTGTCCGTGCCCAGCTAGGTGTAGTCCTGGTGCGTGTCCGGCTGGGTATATGTGCCGGACTGGGTGTACTATTCCATGCCTGGCTGGTTGTAGGTGTCGTACTAGGTGGGCTCCGAATTATCCACCTTCCTGTCCTCATAGGAACCTTCCCGTCTGCCTCCCTTGTGGATGATCTCATACATCTCCCTGTCTGCGTCATCGTATGCCAGATTTCCCGCTTTAAGGGCATACCAGCGAACATCGTGCGGGTACCCATCTGCTCCACACCCGCCACCCGCGTCCGGCCAAGCGGCGGCGATGAACACTTAGAGAAAAGCAGTGATGCCATGTTGACGTCGATGATGAACGGCACGGCGGCGGATGCCGGGGACTGCCTACCCAGCTGCTTGGCGGCGTAGTAGTACGGAGCTTTGTAATGCTCCGGCCATGGCGGCGTCTGCATGGTCGGTGAGGCCTCGTGGCTCGGGCCCCGACCTCCACCACATCCGCGACCTGTACGCCCAACCCCTTGTCAGCCACCAGCACGTCCTTTGTCGGCTTTCTGCTGCATGAGCTTTTCCTCCTTTGTGGCCTTCGCTTTGACGCGGTGATTTTGCCATGCTGTCGAGTTGATCTTTGAGGCGAGCATGATGCTCGGATCGTCCACGACCTCTGTCTTCGCTGGGTCTCCTCTGGGTCCATGGTTTGACGGCGGGGGGGAATGGAGAAAGGCGCGGGAATTTGGCGGAGAGCGGTGGAATGAAAAAAAGAAGAGTGGGAGATTTTGCCGCGGAAACACTATGGCCAGCTACAAAAGCGCAAGCTCCGGTCGTTTTTTCGTGGGCGGGGGTTGTCAGAATCCTACTGGCTCGT
>NC_041381.1:638567606-638593998 GCF_002162155.2 Triticum dicoccoides
CTTTGCGGGAAAATTGTGCTCCAGACTACAAAGCGGAGCGATGGGGTCAGCGTTGGATGACTTATGGGGTCCGGACAGCTGCATCTAGACAGATACGGGCGGTTTGAAAGTCGTCGTTGAACATGCTCTAATTTAGTAGTATGTGTGAGCAAATGTGCATTATGTACGTCGATGATGGTGGTAGTTCGATGGTGTAGGGAATTCGATGTAAATTGTTAACGTTGCGTGATGAGAATGGAAAGATGCAACGTGGTGACTAGAACTGGGCGACGTATGTTCCGAAATGGATCTAGCGTGGGAACTAGAGAAACCAAAGTCCTCATGCTCCTCTTGGTACTACTACGACTCTGCCCAGTTTTGCTGGAACGACGCAAGCACGCGACACCGTGCATGCATGGACGAGCCGTGGTTGGTCGCTGCCGGCCCCGCAAAGCGCAACATATTTCCATCGATCCGCCGCGCCTGCTGCCATCTGTGCGTCCGTGCGCCCCCCGGCAGCTCTCCGGCGACTGCGAGCTGGCGATGCACAGCTCGGGTAGGTGCAGACGTTCGGGGATCGTCTTGCTCGTGGCGTCGACAAGTGTGTAGTGCAGCTGGCCTGCTAGGTAACGTACGCTTTGCTTGTTGGCTCGTTGCCGCTCGCTCTGCCCCTTTCCTGTTGTGGAAAGCACTACACTTGTCCTCCCAGCGTCATTGCCCATAAAAAACACCGCGCCGGATGCGGTGCGAGTTCTCGGCCTGCAACTGCAACTGCAAGCCAGCCGGGTCAGGGCATCTCCGGCCGTCGGCCCCCAGGAGGGGCAAAAAATCGCCCTCCGAGGACGCACCGGCGCTAAACCGCGCACTGGGGCGTGATGCCCCCCGGTCACGGCGCCCACGGTTAGTCAAAAAGTCAAATACGACGCAAAAATGACTCAAATTTAACGCAAACATCGACGAGTTCGTTCAAACTTAAACATATTTTACAAAAAAAGAAAAAAAAAACTACCGCGGGCTACCCCGCCGTCTCCCTCGCCGCCCGCCTCGCCGCCTGCCCACGCGGTTCTACATGCCGAGAAGGCTGTAGAACCGCGTGTAGTCACCGCCGTCGTCGTCATCGTCATCGTCATCGTCGTCGTCGTTGTCGTCGTCGTCGCCGCCCCCGCCTACGCCTCCGCCGTCCCTGCTGCATCCCTCCCCGGTTGGCGCGGCGGGTTGGACGGTCCGGGGGCGTCGTCGTCGTCGTCGTCGCTGTCGAAGACCACGACGTCGTGCTCGTCCTCGCGCCCACGCTTGCGGGCGGCGGAAGTAAGGGTCCCAGAGCGGGCTGTCGGGGACGTACCGTGGCCCCTCCCTCGCCGCACGCGGCAGGTTCGAGCGGATGCGTGCGATCTCCGCACGCCGCACCGCGCCGGTGGGTACCGGGGGCGCCGGCACGCCGCCCGCGCTGATCCTCCACGCCCCGGGCACCCGCATGTCCGGCGGGACCGGGTACTCGGCCTCGTAAAGGAGGCGAGCCTCGTCTTCATGAAGATGGCGGCGGCCGAAGCTGTTCGCCGCCGCGCCGTCGCCTGGGAAGCGCTCGGCAATGGGTGTGAACTGGAGACGGCGAAAGAGAGGAGAGGAGAGGGAGGAACGACGACGGCGGAAGACTGTGCCGGGGCGCGTTATATATAGGCCGAGGCGCGCGTGCCACCGTGTGTACGCGTGGCGGGCGAGGGAGGGCGAGGGACGCGCGTCGTCCGGTCTTCACTGCGCCGCCCGTGAGGCATCAATGGTGCAGGCTGACCGGCGCGGCAGCGCGCGACAGCTTTGTCATTGATTCGCCGCGGGAAACGAGGCGATGAGGACGACGAAGGACCGAGAAGAGAGCCGTGTCGCTGACGCGGCGGGCCCGCGGCTTTTTCGCGCCAAAACAGTTCGCCCGACGCCCCCGGGCGCCCCCCAGCGCGCCAGATTCGGGCTGGATCCGCCGGCGCTGTTTTCGGCCCAAGCCGGCGAAAATCGGGCTCCTGAGGGCGCGACTGGACCGTTTTTTCGGCGCCGGCTTGAAAAAAAACGTCTGGGAAGACCTTTCTGGGAGCGCGGCTGGAGATGCCCTCAGAGACGCGTCGCCTTCAGGGATTCTGGCAAGCATAACAATAATCGGCACCGTCGCATTGACCAGTGTTGGACACGGTAACATAGCCATCAGCGGTCAGTCGTGCCCGGAGTAGCGGTGCTATTTTTCTAAGCGGCGCTGTTATCAACTGGTGTCCGACTGCCCTTTTTGTGCTTTTTTTAGATACTTTTTGTGCACCTGATCCACGCGTACGGCATTTCTAAAATAAAAAAAAATAAGCAACGGCAGCTGGAGTCAGCTCCGTCGATCTGTCTTTCGGTCCTTGTTTATCCCGTGCCGGTCCTGCGCACCAGCAACAGCCTAAACAAACGACGACGACCAGAATCGCCATGTGGGCAGGGCGACTGGCAGCCGTGTGGTGTGGCCCGTGACAGGAGGGACGATCGACACGATACAGGCGTAAAGTATTGAGGTGTCTCAGTCTCAGTGCGCGGGCGCTTCTTTTAGCTCCAGAATCAATACAGTTGGCACGGCGCCGCCGGATAAACTATAATATATCAGGGGAGAGCTAGATCAGGTGCTGTTGGGTGGGCTGAACTCCAGCATTTTTTGCACATCAGACGTGGTGCGACCCGATCGACTGACTCGCCGCATCATCTCGATTGCCCGGCCGCTGGCCTTGCACGCTCGTCGTGTTGACGCCAGCGAGCTCGTCATGTTGATTCGTGGAGGCTCTCTCCCAAGGATCTGATGCTCTTCCGGTGATCATGGGTGGCAACCGGCTGTTTGATCATTTCGTACCATGGGTCTATTTTCTTTAATAAGGCAAAAGGCTTGCCATTTTCATTTGTTAAGAATATGGTTTATCAATTAAAAATCCCCAAGCAAATGGTATATAAAAATGCACTGGGCAAACAGAAGTACTCTTACCTTTGCCCGCTTGAGGATGATTATGCTTTATTCAAATGGATCTAGAAAAGTTCAAACGCACTCAGGCATAAGATTTTTGTTTCTTCTGGCTACTCCTACATGATAGGTTTAACACCAGGAATCTATCGGGAAGGAAAACCTTTCACTTGGACTGCTATAATTGTGTCTTTTGTAATAAAAGCACTGAAGAAATCTCAAGACATCTTTACTCGGACTGTTGCTTCTCTCAGGATTGTTAGAACACCACCCTCCCTTACAAGAAACTAGGTATCTTTGCCTATGATGATATCTTGATAGCTCATCCCTCAAATTGCTATCGAAATTGGCATTCAAGGTTGCTGGAACATATGAACTCGAAAAAATGGGAAACTCTTCAGGAATGAGGTACCTAGTGTAAACTGCTGGAAGTTCAAGCTTAAAGAGGATCTGAAGCTGTTGGAGCATGGAATCAATGCAAAACATCTGTTTGCTCTGCATGGGTGGATTGGTGCACATCTATGATGTTCTGCACTACCAGCATCTTGATTTGTCTTTGATCATGATAGCATTGGCTAATCGCCTTTTTTTTTGTAGATATTGTACATTGTTTTCTTATAATCAAAATACCACAGAACTATTTTTCTACCATAGAACTATGCCTCATTTTTATTGATTAAGAAGAAAGGGTTTAAACAAGAGATCCAACAAAGGGTACAAAAAAGCCACCACTCACATGGCATTACATAACTCAACTCCTTTGCTCCCGTAAGCACCCATATATTTACTCCTCCTTAATATTGCGCACTATAATCGCAGAGGAGGTCGCACTATTGCGGAAGACCCTAACGTTGCGCTCCCTCAATAGCTCTCACGAGACATGCATCAACAGGGGGGACATTACTTTCCGTGAGATGGAACTAGATTGGGTGATCCCAAACAACCAATCTTTGGCACTATTTGTAGACCCCCAATCTGTAGGATTGACACACTGAAGCCCAAACCAAGGAGCAATGTCGCACCACACCCGCACTGAGAAGCGGCAGTTGCAAAGAAGATGTGTGGACGATTCCTCGGTTCACTTATAGAGGGGACAAATACCATAGTTGGGCCATCCTTGGTGCTCACGTCTATCCGTAGT
The DNA here is from genome assembly GCF_002162155.2 of Triticum dicoccoides. NCBI lineage: Eukaryota > Viridiplantae > Streptophyta > Magnoliopsida > Poales > Poaceae > Triticum > Triticum dicoccoides. The sequence continues at coordinate 638,571,695 of NC_041381.1, forward strand.
CAAAATTCCGTTTTGCATTACCAACCAGGCAGAAAACTTGTTGATACGTCTTAAATGAATCTATAATTTTTATTGTTGCATGCTATTATTAATATCACTTATGAATACTTTTTATAGCAATTTACATTATTTTTTTAGACTAACTTATTAGTTTAATGCCCAGAGCGAGTTGTTGTTTTCTGCATGTTTTTTGTTTTCCAGAAAATCACAGAGGTCAAAATATCCTAAGGATTTAATACGATTTTATTCACGACTAGAGTGGGCGGGTGGGCGCAATCAAGGACCCCACGCAACCAGGTGGCGTGGCCAAGGGCTGACCCGCGTGGCTCCCCTCGACACCGCCTTCGGTCTTTGAATTCCATATTTTGCGAAACCCACTCAAAGAATTTTCTACGATTTTTTCTGTCATTGCAAGTTCCAGTTCCAAGGAGATCCAATTTGAAAGCCAGTTCTGGCACCTTGTCAGAGGGGAAATCCACCATGGGTGGCTTCTTCATCAACCTTGCTCCATCTGTAACCATGTGTGAGTAGTTCCTTTAGGACCTTAGGGTACATGGCAGTAGCTAGATGGCATCCTCTCTCCCTCGTGATTCAATACAAAGTTTCCGTGAGCTGGCTCACATGATCGAGATCCATATGGTGTAATCGATGGTGTGTTTTGTTGGGATTTGAGGAATTGTCACTTTGTGATTAGACTGTTCATTGAAATCAATTAAATGTTTTGAAGTTTATCTGCTATATAATTGAGTAGCTTTGTATGCTCTCCTATATATTTGTCTTCTTTGGCCAAGTTTGATGGATAGTTCTTTAGTGTGAGTTGTGCATTATAGTGGGTTCATATCTTGCGGTGATCTATATTCCAATGACAGAAAGGGTCAAGACACGTATTGTATTGTTGCCACTAAGTATAAAATGATGTTTCTTTACACACTTGGATGATAGTTTTACTATCTACATTATGCCATCTTGCATTTTGCAATGTTGTATTTGTTATGAGCTTAATACTTTGATATGCATGATGAATAGCAGTCTTGGGGCGGAGCAATAGTTGTAGATGCAGTTGGATAACAGTGCACGTATCACAGACACAATTCCTATATAAGATTATACCATGCATGACCGTAGTCATAATTAAAAAGAGCGAATGTAATCGATGCCCAACTATAATTTGTTCACCACACTACACTTGTATGCTTGGAGAGATGCCACTTGTGAACCTATGGCCCCGGGGTTCTATCTTGATATACTAAAAACTTTCCCAAAAAATATTATTTCCTTGTTGTATTGTTTCTTTTATTTTACCTATCTATCAATTTCTACCATACCGTGCAAGTTAATCTTGTACCTATCAACGCGAGAAGCTTGACAACCTTCTTGATGTGTTGGGGGCAAGCTTGTTTTGTGTTTTCTATGCAAGTACGAGTGAATTTATTTGCTAGAAGGACTCCTTTTGGTCTGATAAACCTTGGTTATCTATTGAAGGAAATACTTATTGCTAGGTTACTTCACCCTTATACAGGGGGTGACCCAACCACTCTTACGAGAGAGTAGGCACTTGGATATTGGGGGTGCCCAAGATTTCCAAACAATCGCGTGCATGGTCGAGTGAGTGTAAACTTCAAATTGCACCTTGTAGGACAAAGAAGCTGATTAGATACCGTCTGTAGTGAATTCTAAGTTATCTTATCAGGGCCATCATCAACGAGCTGGATGTAACTAAGTTTCTCCCAAAGGGAAGCAAACATGTTGAATGTGTTCCAACAAGAGACCTTTGGTGGAAGCTGATCTGACTCACCCAGAAGTTGTTTTGCATGGCCTTTTGAACCAAAGATTTTTTTGGAGCACTCAAAGATCTTACGGGGCAATTTCTTTTGGTCTCCAACCTTCCAGCCAAGAGGACTCCCAAAAGAGGGCCAAAGCACCATCCCCAATGGAGATGGTCATGGTAGTAGCAAAAAGGTCTTTGTCCTCCTAGGAGCGAGGGGTCCCCATACCGATCCAAGGAAATGTTGTTATTTGTTTCATACCTCTCTTTGTTGGTGGTTTTTGATGTCTACTATGCAACTTTATTCTTGTAGACACGTGTTGGGCCTCCAAGCGTAGAGTTTTGTAGGATAGTAGAAATTTCCCTCAAGTGGATGGCCTAAGGTTTATCAATCCGTGAGAGGTGTAGGATGAAGATGGTCTCTCTCAAATGACCCTGCAACCAAATACAAGAAATTTCTTGTGTCCCCAACAAACCCAATACAATGGTAAATTGTATAGGTGCACTAGTTCGGCGAAGAGATGGTGATAAAAGTGTAATATGGATGGTAGGGATATATTTTTATAATCTGAATAATAAAAATAGCAAGGTAGCAAATAGTAAACGGGCACAAAAACGGTATTGCAATGCTTAGAAACAAGGCCTAGGGTTCGTACTTTCGCTAGTGCAATATCTCAACAATGCTAATATAATTGGATCACATAACCATCCCTCAAAGTTCGATGAAGAATCAGTCCAAAGTTCCTATCTAGCGGAGAACATAAGAATAAATTGTTTGTAGGGTACGAAACCACCTCAAAGCTATTCTTTACGTTCGATCTATTTAAGAGTTCTACTAAAGTAACACAAAGCTATTCTTTCCGTTCAATCTATCCTAGAGTTCGTACTAAAATAACACCAAAGCAAATTCATATTCATAATACTCAATCCAAAACGAAGAACTTCAAAGAGTGCCCCAAGATTTCTACCGGAGAAACAAAGACAAGAACGTGCATCAACACCTATGCATAGATTACCCCAATGTCACCTCGGCAATCCGCGAGTTGAGTGCCAAAATATATCAAGTGAATCAATATGATACCCCATTGTCACCATGAGTATTCAATTGCAAGACATATGTCAAGTGTTCTCAAATCCATAAAAGTATTTAATCCGATAACAACGAAATCTCAAAGGTAAAACTCAATTCATCACAACAAGATAGAGAGGGGAAAACAGCATATGATCCGGCTATATTAACAAAGCATGTGATACATCAAGATCGTGACATCTCAAGAACACGAGAGAGAGAGAGAGAGAGAGAGAGAGAGAGAGAGAGAGAGAGATTAAACACATAGCTATTGGTATAAATCCTCAGCCCCGAGGGTGGACTACTCCCTCCTCATGGTGGTGGCCGCCGGGATGATGAAGATGGCCACCTGTGATGATTCCCCCCTCCGGCAGGGTGCCGAAATGGGGTCTAGATTGGATCTCATGGATACAAAGGCCTTGCGGCGGCGGAACTTCTGATCTAGGGCTTCCCTGAAGGGTTTTGGAATATTTGGGAATTTATAGGTCAAAGAAGGGGTACGGGAGGCCACCGAGGTGGGCACAACCCACCTAGGCGTGCCTTGGGGCCCAGGCACGCCCTGGTGGGTTGTGCCCCCCTTGAGGCACCCCTAGGTGCTTCTCTGGCCCATTCTGAGTGTTTTGGTCCATAAAAAATCTCCAAAAAGTTTCGCGGTGTTTGGACTCCGTTTGATATTGATTTCCTGTGATGTAAAAACAAGCAAAAAACAGCAACTGGAACTGGGCACTGGGTCAATAGGTTAGTCCCAAAAAATGATATAATGTTGCTATAAAATGATTGTAAAACATCCAAGAATGATAATATAATGGCATGAATACTTCATAAATTATAGATACGTTGGAGACGTGTCAGCATTCCGAAGCTTAATTCCTACTCGTCCTCGAGTAGGTAAATGGTAAAAGAAATAATTTATGAAGTGTGAATGCTAGCAAAGTGCATAAGTTTGATCAATGATAATTTCAATCACTTTTCCTAGCATCATAACAGCAATTCTTTCTTATAAAACTTCTCATGTTATAGTAGCAACCAATTCACATGTTAAGTTTCAAACAATGAATTCTCTTGAAACTCAACAACCTATATTCTCAGTGACCAAGCAATTGCAATTCAACTTGTTCAACAGAGTCTAAGTAAGAGCTCCACATACTCAACCATAATATAGTCTTCTATGATTGCTAACACGCACATCATACACATGAGCAAAACGTTTCAACCGGACACATAGAAAGATAGGCGCTCGTAATTTTGCCTCCCAACGTGTTCACCTTTGTGTGATGTCAACAATAATAACTCATGCTACCCATATTCAACTAGATATATGTGCCTAGATCTTTTCTCATCACATGATGCTTGCCAAGAGAGAAAATAAAAAGGAACAGAGAGAAATACTTTGACTCTTGCATGAAAGTAAATACATAAAAGTAAAAGATAGGCCCTTTGCAGAGGGAAGCAGAGGTTGCCATGCGCTTATTTGTTTGTATGCTCAACCCTTAGTGCAAAAGAACATCACGTTATATTGCCCCTTATGATAGCAAACTTTATTATGCAGTTTGTCGCTTTTATTCTTTGCCATCACAAGTTCGTACAACGCTCAATTTTCTCTTACACTAAAGGATCTAACACTTTTAGAACAATTTTTATTTCCTTATTGCACCGATGACAACTTACTTGAAGGATCTTGCTCAATCCTTAGGTAGGTATGGTGGACTCTTGGAAACAAGATTTGGGTTTTAAGGGTTTTTTGGATGCACAAGTAGTATCTCTACTTGGTGCGGAATTTATGGCTAGCAAAGATAGGGGGGCAAGCACCACATGTTGAAGGATCTATGACAATATAACTTCTATGTGAATAAGAACAAACATAAATCATTACGTTGTCTTCCTTGTCCAACGTCAACAATTTGGCATATAATATTTTGATGGGGGCTCACAATCACAAAATATTTCCAAGATAGTGTATTTGCATGTGAAAGTTCTCTTCCTTATACTAATTATTCGTGAATTGCTTGTATGAACAATATTGTGATTGCCAAGCTTCAAAAGCTTTCACTTTCTAAATCCAATGTGAAGCAACTAGTAGGCATGATATGAACATGTAATTTCAACTTCACGATATTCAATTCATTCAACAATTTACTCATAGGATATAAGTGAATCACAAGAGTAAATGACAAGCTACTCCAAAAAGATATAAGTGAAGATCAAGTGAGTAGTTATGTAAATGGGTAGCTATTTGAGGACAATCTCTTATTTAAAAACTTTCAGATCCCAGTACTTTATTAAAACAGAAAGCAAAACCAAAATAAATGACATTCTAAGAATAGCACACATCATGTGAAGAAGCAAGAACTTAGGCTCAACCGATACTAACTGATAATTGTTGAAGAAGAAAGGTGGGATGCCCACCGGGGCATCCCCAAGCTTAATTAGATGCTTGAGACTTCTTGGAATATTAGCTTGGGATGCCTTGGGCATCCCCAAGCTTGAGTTTTTGCGTCTCCTTAATTCCTCTTATATCACAGTTTCCCTAAATCTCAAAAACTTCATCCACACAAAACTCAACAAGAACTCGTGAGATAAGTTAGTATAATCCAATGCAAAAACCTTATCATTCTCTACTGTAGCAAACCAAAAAAATATTATTCAACATTGCATACTAAATGCCTCTGCATATTTAATACTCCTATCCTCAAATAGAATCATTAAATAAGCAAACATATGCAAACAATGCAAACATAACAGCAATCTGTCAAACAGAACAGTCTGTAAATAATGCAAGAGTATCAATACTTCTTAAACTCAAAAAATTATGAAAGAAATTACACACAGCAAAATTATCATAGCTTATTCTGCAAAATGTTTCAACATTTTATCATATTCTTACTTTTCTAGGGAATTTTTGCAACATTGATAAACTTTCTGTTTTGAAACAGCAACATGTATACTGGCAAAATAAGCATGGCAAAGCCTATCATTTCCACTTCTATAGAAATAAAAGATGCAAAACATTATTCTAAATAACATAAAGCAAATCCTAACAAAATAAATTGACACTCCAAGCAAAACACATATCATGTGACGAATGAAAACAAAGCTCCAAGTGAGGTTACCGATAATGTTGGAGACGAAAGAGGGGATGCCTTCCGGGGCATCCCCAAGCTTAGTTGCTTGGATCTTCCTTGAATATTAACTTGGGGTGCCTTGTGAATCCCCAAGCTTAGGGTTTTGTCACTCCTTATTCTCCTCATATCAACATCTCACCCAAAACATGAAAACTTCAATCACACAAAACTTAACGGAACTTTGTGAGATAGGTTAGTATGATAAAGAGCAAACCGTTTCACTTTCGGTACTGTCAAAGACAAGATTCATAATTGTTTCCAAACAGTGTCTACTGTAGCTTATCATTTCTACAATTTATATTGAGCAATATAAGCCATAGAAACAAGGAAACAAGCAAACTATGCACTGAAAACAGAATCTGTCAAAAACAGAACAGTCTGTAGTAATCTGTACTCAAACCATACTTATTCTACTCCAAAAATTATGAAACAAATATGACCACATGATCAATTTGTATATTAATCTTATTCAAAAAGAATCAACTCAAAATCACTCTTCTTTTAAAAATGAGAGTTATTTTCGTGAGCGCAAAAGCCTGTTTTTCAGCAAGATCAAATCAACTATCACCCAACATGATCCCAAAGGCTTTACTTGACACTTTATTGAAAAAAAACAATAAAACATGATTACTACAGTTGCATAATCACGTGAACACACAAAAAACAGAAGGTGAAAGTGTTGGGTTGTCTCCCAACAAACGGTTTTCTTTAATGCCTTTTAGCTAGGCATGATGATTTCAATGATGCTCACATAAAAGATAAGAATTGAAACATAAAAAAGAGCATCATGAATCACATGGCAAGCACATTTAAGCCTAACCCACTTCATATGCATAGGGATTTTGTGATCAAACAACTTATGGGAACAAGAATCAACTAGCATAGGAAGGCAAAACAAGCACAACTTCAAAACTTTCAACACATAGAGAGGAAACTTGATATTATTGCAATTCCTACAAGCATATGTTCCTCCCTCATAATAATTTTCAGAGGCATCATGAATGAATTCAACAATATAACCATAACATAAAGCATTCCTTTCATGACACAAAAGCATAGAAAACTTATTACTCTCCACATAAGCAAATTTCTTCTCATCAATAGTTGTGTGAGCAAACTCAACAAAATAACTATCATGAGAGTGAAAATTAAAATCATGATGACAAGTTTCATGGTTATAATTATTCAATATAGCATATATGTCATCACCATAATCATCATAGATAGCAACCTTGTTATCATAGTCAATTGAGGCCTCATCCAAAATGGTGGATTCATCACTAAGTAAAGTCATGACCTCTCTAAATCCACTTTTATCATTATAATTATCATAAATAGGAGGCATGATATCATCATAATAATTTATCTCATCAAAACTTGGAGGAGTTAAAATATCATCTTCATCAAACATAACATCCCCAAGCTTGTAGCTTTGCATATCATTACCATCATGGATATTCAAAGAATTCATACTAACAACATTGCCATCATGCTCATCATTCATGCCAATCATTTTATTAAATTCTTCTTATATCAATTGAGCATAAATTTCCGAACCATCATTCTCAAGAAAGATATTATAAAGATGATCAATAATATGATGTAACCTTAATTCCACTTTTTATGTAGTTTCCTTTTATAAACCAAACTAGTGATAAAAAAAGAAACTAAAAGATTCGATTGCAAGATCTAAACATATACCTTCAAGCACTCACCTCCCCGGCAATGGCGCCATAAAAGAGCTTGATGTCTACTACGCTATTTTATTCTTGTAGACACGTGTTGGGTCTCCAAGCGCAGAGTTTTGTAGGACAATAGCAATTTTTTCTCAAGTGGATGACCTAAGGTTTATCAATCCTTGAGAGATGTAGGATGAAGATGGTCTCTCTCAAACGACCCTGCAACCAAATACAAGAAATCTCTGGTGTCCCCAACACACCCAATACAATGGCATATTGTATAGGTGCACTAGTTCAGCGAAGAGATGGTGATAAAAGTGTAATACAGATGGTAGAAATATATTTTTATAATATGAATAAATAAAAACATCAAGGTAGCAAATATTAAACGGGCACAAACACGGTATTGCAATGCTTAGAAACAAGGCCTAGGGTCCGTACTTTCGCTAGTGCAATCTATCAACAATGCTAATATAATTGGATCATATAACCATCCCTCAAAGTGCGATGAAGAATCACTCCAAAGTTCCTATCTAGCGGAGAACATAAGAATAAATTGTTTGTAGGGTACGAAACCACCTCAAAGCTATTCTTTCCGTTCGATCTATTCAAGAGTTTGTACTAAAATAACACAAAGCTATTATTTCTGTTCAATGCAGCCTAGAGTTCGTACTAAAATAACACCAAAGCAAATTCATATTCATAATACTCAATCCAACACAAAGAACTTCAAAGAGTGCCCTAAGATTTCTACCGGAGAAACAAAGACAAGAACGTGCATCAACCCCTACGCATAGATTACCCCAATGTCACCTCGAAAATCCGTGAGTTGCGTGCCAAAACATATATCAAGTGAATCATTATGATACCCCATTGTCACCATGAGTATTCAACTGCAAGACATATGTCAAGTGTTCTCAAATCCATAAAAGTATTCAATATGATAACAACAAAATCTCAAAGGGAAAAACTCAATTCATCACAACAAGATAAAGAGGGGAAAACACCATATGATCCGACTATATTAACAAAGCCCGCGATACAGCAAGATCGTGACATCCCAAGAACACGAGAAAGAGAGAGAGAGATTAAACACATAGCTACTGGTACAAACCCTCAGCCCCGAGGGTGGACTACTCTCTCGTCATGGTGGTGGCCGCCGGGATGATGAAGATGGCCATCGGTGATGATTCTCCCCCTCCGGCAGGGTGCCGGAATGGGGTCTAGATTAGACCTCGTGGATACAGAGGCCTTGCGGCGGCGGAACTTCTGATCTAGGGCTTCCCCGAAGGGTTTTGGAATATTTGGGAATTTATAGGGCGAAGAAGGGGTACGGGAGGCCACCGAGGTGGGCACAGCCCACCTGGGCACGCATGGGGGCCCAGGCACGCCCTGGTGGGTTGTGCCCCCCTCAGGGCACCCCCCAGGTGCTTCTCTCGCCCATCCTGAGTGTTCTGGTCCATAAAAAATCTCCAAAAAGTTTCGCGGTGTTTGGACTCCGTTTGATGTTTGATTTCCTGCAATGTAAAAAACAAGCAAAAAACAGCAACTGGCACTAGGCACTGGGTCAATAGGTTAGTCCCAAAAGATGATATAAAGTTACTATAAAATGATTGTAAAACATCCAAGAATGATAATATAATGGCATGAATACTTCATAAATTATAGATACGTTGAAGACGTATTAGTTTCATCTTCTGTTAATGCAATGCTTCCTTTAGCTAAAGTGTACCTGCGAACAAAAACCAAAATTTTAATTCTCATGTTGAATTTGATCTGATCAACTATATGAAGGTTTTTAAAATTAATACCTATTTTAGCTTTTCTCATCATTTCACTTGATAAAAGGGGTTGATATTTTTGCCTTTACCGAAGGGAACATGTACTGAGACTTGTATAATAGGTAGATAAACCACAATTCTAGTTGAGAAATTGAACTAAATAATACATAACAATCAATGAAGCCAATGCGAGCAGAAAGAGACATGTGAAGAAAACCGTCAAGCACCTTTTGGTCATGAGCGCACCATGAAAAATTCAAAATCATAAGCTCAAGGATAGGGAAAAGTTGTGATGATTGAAAATAGGGCGTTGAGCTAGAGACCTATCAAGCAATCAAGTCGAATCTAGTAGCAGGAGAATTATGAAGCAAAACATCGAGCATCTTTTGATCCGCAGGGCAATCTGACAAATTGATAAACATGAGCTCGGGATAAGAGAAATCAAGGGTAACTAAAAGTAGGGATCACCTAGCTACCAGACTGCATGACGGATTTGAGACGACACTGCGAGTAGGTATGCATGGAGGATGATGGGGGAACATGAATTTCGAATGTGATGGAGGTGGTCGCTCAGTTCGACCCAACGGGTTCTTCCGTATTTCCAGAGTAATGGAGGTTGAGGTAATGACAGGGGATGAATGCGGCGGTTTGGTGTCCATTGGTAGCTGCATCTGCGGACGGAGGAGTTTCGGCCGTGGTGATGAAAGAGGTGGCAGCGGAGATGAAAGCTGGAAGGTGGAAGATGACGTTGATCGACCTAGTGTGATTGTTTTCGATCGCAGTTCACACCATGGGCTAGAACTCACATACCAAGTATTGTGTCGAACAGCCCTAGGAGCAAACTCCTTTTCAAGAAAAACAAAAAATATAGCCCAAGTGCAAAAAAACAACAACGCCCATTGCATCGCTAACTTTTCTATTCGGGTAATGAAGCGACTCAATCATGCTGGAGCCAGTGCCATGGAAACTGATGATGAGGTGGACGCGCAGTAGATGGCTAATATGGATAGCCTGCATGTTAAGAGAAATCACTACTGGAACTCCTATTTAGATATAGCAGATACAAAAGAGTAATATAAATATGAGCAAAAAGATTAAAATGTGTGGAAGAAGCCGGTGAAGATTGATGTTCGTTTCGAAATGGAATTGGTGTGAAATGATTGAAGACTGGCTGGCGAAAACCCTGCCCCGCTAGGCTCTCCCCCGCGCTAGGGTTCCCGCCGCCGCTGCCGGCGCCCTTGCCTCCTCCCTCCGCAGTCGGCCGCCGGCGTGCACGCCCCGGCGCATCCCGCTTCCCTCCCCCCTCCCCTCCCATTCCCGCCCCTGCGCCGCCTCCCCGAGAGGTGGCCGGGGCGATGCGCCCCTCCACTCCCTCTCGGCCCCCTCCTCTGGTAGATCTCCCCCCTGCCGCCGGCGGGTGCCCCCGGCGCTGGCCCGGGTGGTGCCGGCGGCGGCGGGCCCTTCTATCCCCGCGCGCTCGTCTCCCTCCCGCGGCTGGTGACGGCGGCGGTGCAGCTCAGCTGGGCGGCGACCCGGCGACATGGCGGTGGTCTCTTGGAAATATGCCCTAGAGGCAATAATAAAAGGATTATTATTATATTTCCTTGTTCATGATAATTGTCTTTATTCATGCTATAATTGTATTATCCGGAAATCGTAATACACGTGTGAATACATAGACCATAATATGTCCCTAGTAAGCCTCTAGTTGACTAGCTCGTTGATCAACAGATAGTCATGGTTTCCTGACTATGGATATTAGATGTCGTTGATAACGGGATCACATCATTAGGAGAATGATGTGATGGACAAGACCCAATCCTAAGCATAGCACAAGATCGTGTAGTTCGTTTTGCTAGAGCTTTTCAAATGTCAAGTATCTTTTCCTTAGACCATGAGATCGTGTAACTCCCGGATACCGTAAGAGTGCTTTGGGTGTACCAAACGTCACAACGTAACTGGTGACTATAAAGGTGCATTACAGGTATCTTTGAAAGTGTCTGTTGGGTTGACACGGATCGAGACTGGGATTTGTCACTCCGTATTACGGAGAGGTATCACTGGGCCCACTCGGTAGTGCATCATCATAATGAGCTCAAAGTGACCAAGTGTCTGGTCACGGGATCATGCATTACGGTACGAGCAAAGTGACTTGCCGGTAACGAGACTGAAAGAGGTATTGGGATACCGACGATCGAGTCTCGGGCAAGTAACATACCGTCTGACAAAGGGAATAGTATACGGGGTTGCTTGAATCCTCGACATCGTGGTTCATCCGATGAGATCATCGAGGAGTATGTGGGACCCAACATGGGTATCCAGATCCCGCTGTTGGTTATTGACTGGAGAGCCGTCTCGGTCATGTCTACATGTCTCCCGAACCCGTAGGGTCTACACACTTAAGGTTCGGTGACGCTAGGGTTGTATGAATATGAGTATGTAGCAAACCGAATGTTGTTCGAAGTCCCGGATGAGATCCCGGACATCACGGAGTTCCGAAATGGTCTGGAGGTAAAGAAAACTATATAGGAAGTGTTGTTTCGGCCATCGGGAAAGTTTTGGGGTCACCCGGTATTGTACCGGGACCACCGGAAGGGTCCCTGGGGTCCACCGGGTGGGGCCACCTATCCCGGAGGGCCCCGTGGGCTGAAGTGGGAGGGGAACCAGCCCCTAGTGGGATGGTGCACCCCCCTTGGGCCCCCCTGCGCCTACGGTTGGAAACCCTAGGTGGGGGGGGGGGGCGCACCACTTGCCTTGGGGGGCACTCCACCCCCCCTGGCCGCCGCCCCCTTGGGAGATTGCATCTCCCAGGGCCAGCGCCCCCCCTGGGGGCCTATATAAAGGAGGGCAGGGGGGAGGGCAGCCGCACCCTGTGTCTTGGCGCCTCCCTCCCCCTGCTACACCTCGTCCTTCTCCCGCAGCAGCTTGGCGAAGCCCTGCCGGAGTTCTGCTGCATCCACCACCACGCCATCGTGCTGCTGGATCATCATCAACCTCGCCTTCCCCCTTGCTGGATCAAGAAGGAGGAGACGTCATCCGCTCTGTACGTGTGTTGAACGCGGAGGTGCTGTCCGTTCGGCACTTGGTCATTGGTGATTTGAATCACGGCGAGTACGACTCCATCATCACCGTTCTCTTGAATGCTTCCGCACGCAATCTACAAGTGGTATGTAGATGCAATCTCTCTCCCATGACTCATTGCTTAGATGAACTCATAGATGGATCTTGGTGAAACCGTAGGAAATTTTTTATTTTCTGCAACGTTCCCCAACAGTGGCATCATGAGCTAGGTCTATGCGTAGTTCTCTATTGCACGAGTAGAACACAATTTTGTTGTGGGCGTAGATCTTGTCAACTTGCTTGCCGCTACTTGCCTTTTCTTGCTTCAGCGGTATTGTGGGATGAAGCGGCCCGGACCGACCTTACACGTACGCTTACGTGAGACAGGTTCCACCGACTGACATGCACTAGTTGCATAAGGTGGCTAGCGGGTGTCTGTCTCTCGTACTTTAGTTGGAGCGGATTCGACGAAAGGATCCTTATGAAGGGTAAATAGAAGTTGACAAAATCACGTTGTGGTTATTCGTAGATAAGAAAACGTTCTTGCTAGAACCCAATTGCAGCCACATAAAAGATGCAACAACAATTAGAGGACGTCTAACTTGTTTTTGCAGCAATTGTCATGTGATGTGATATGGCCAGAAGTTGTGATGAATGATGAATGATATATTGTGATGTATGAGATCATGTTCTTGTAATAGGAATCACGACTTGCATGTCGATGAGTATGACAACCGGCAGGAGCCATAGGAGTTGTCTTTATTTTTTGTATGACCTGCGTGTCATTGAAGAACGCCATGTAAATTACTTTACTTTATTGCTAAACGCGTTAGCCATAGAAGTAGAAGTAGTCGTTGGCGTGACAACTTCATGAAGACACAATGATGGAGATCATGATGATGGAGATCATGGTGTCATGCCGGTGACGAAGATGATCATGGAGCCCCGAAGATGGAGATCGAAGGAGCTATATGATATTGGCCATATCATGTCACTACTATATAATTGCATGTGATGTTTATTATGTTTTATGCATCTTGTTTACTTAGAACGGCGGTAGTAAATAAGATGATCCCTTATAATAATTTCTAGAAAGTGTTCCCCCTAACTGTGCACCGTTGCTAAAGTTCGTCGTTTCGAAGCACCACGTGATGATCGGGTGTGATAGATCCTTACGTTCACATACAAAGGGTGTAAGACAGATTTACACATGCAGAACACTTAGGGTTAACTTGACGAGCCTAGCATGTACAGACATGGCCTCGGAACACAAGAGACCGAAAGGTCGAACATGAGTCGTATGGAAGATACGATCAATATGGAGATGTTCACCGATGATGACTAGTCCGTCTCACGTGATGATCGGACACGGCCTAGTCGACTCGGATCGTGTAACACTTAGATGACTAGAGGAATGTCAAATCTGAGTGGGAGTTCATTAAATAATTTGATTAGATGAACTTAATTAGCATGAACTTAGTCTAAAACTTTTGCAAAATATGTCTTGTAGATCAAATGGCCAACGCTCATGTCAACATGAACTTCAACGCGTTCCTAGAGAAAACCAAGCTGAAAGATGATGGCAGCAACTATTCGGACTGGGTCCGGAACCTGAGGATCATCCTCATAGCAGCCAAGAAAGCATATGTCCTAGATGAACCGCTAGGTGAAGCACCCATCCCAGAGAACCAAGACGTTATGAACGTTTGGCAGTCACGTGCTGATGATTACTCCCTCGTTCAGTGCGGCATGCTTTACAGCTTAGAACCGGGGCTCCAAAAGCGTTTTGAGAAACACGGAGCATATGAGATGTTCGAGGAGCTGAAAATGGTTTTTCAAGCTCATGCCCGGGTCGAGAGATATGAAGTCTCCGACAAGTTCTATAGTTGTAAGATGGAGGAAAACAGTTCTGTCAGTGAGCACATACTCAAAATGTCTGGGTTGCACAACCGCCTGTCCCAGCTGGAGATCAACCTCCCGGACGAGGCGGTCATTGACAGAATCCTTCAGTCGCTCCCACCAAGCTACAAGAGCTTTGTGTTGAACTACAATATGCAGGGGATGGTGAAGACCATTCCTGAAGTATTTTCAATGCTGAAGTCAGCAGAGGTTGAAATCAAGAAAGAACATCAAGTGTTGATGGTCAATAAGACCACTAAGTTCAAGAAGGGCAAGGGTAAGAAGAACTTCAAGAAGGACGGCAAAGATGTTGCCGCGCCCGGTAAGCCAGTTGCCGGGAAGAAGTCAAAGAATGGACCTAAGCCTGAGACTGAGTGCTTTTATTGCAAGGGGAAGGGTCACTGGAAGCGGAACTGCCCCAAATACTTAGCGGACAATTAGGCCGGCAACACTAAAGGTATATTTGATATACATGTAATTGATGTGTACCTTACCAGTACTCGTAGTAACTCCTGGGTATTTGATACCGGTGCCGTTGCTCATATTTGTAACTCACAGTAGGAGCTGCGGAATAAGCGGAGACTGGCGAAGGATGAGGTGACGATGCGCGTCGGGAATGGTTCCAAGGTCGATGTGATCGCCGTCGGCACGCTACCTCTATATTTACCCACGGGATTAGTTATGAACCTCAATAATTGTTATTTAGTGCCAAGTTTGAGCATGAACATTGTATCTGGATCTCGTTTAATACGAGATGGCTACTCATTTAAATCCGAGAATAATGGTTGTTCTATTTATATGAGAGATATGTTTTATGGTCATGCCCCGATGGTCAATGGTTTATTCTTAATGAATCTCGAACGTAATGTTACGCATATTCATAGCGTGAATACCAAAAGATGTAAAGTTGATAACGATAGTCCCACATACTTGTGGCACTGCCGCCTTGGTCACATTGGTGTCAAGCGCATGAAGAAGCTCCATGCTGATGGACTTTTAGAGTCTCTCGATTATGAATCATTTGACACATGCGAACCATGCCTCATGGGCAAAATGACCAAGACTCCGTTCTCCGGAACAATGGAGCGAGCAACCAACTTATTGGAAATCATACATACCGATATGTGCGGTCCAATGAGCGTTGAGGCTCGCGGAGGATATCGTTATGTTCTCACTCTCACTGATGACTTGAGTAGATATGGGTATGTCTACTTGATGAAACACAAGTCTGAGACCTTTGAAAAGTTCAAGGAATTTCAGAATGAGGTAGAGAATCAACATGACCGAAAGATGAAGTTCCTACGATCAGATCGTGGAGGAGAATACTTAAGTCACGAATTTGGTACACACTTAAGGAAATGTGGAATCGTTTCACAACTCACGCCGCCTGGAACACCTCAGCGTAATGGTGTGTCCGAACGTCGTAATCGCACTCTATTGGATATGGTGCGGTCTATGATGTCTCTTACCGATTTACCGCTATCATTTTGGGGATACGCTCTAGAGACAGCTACATTCACTTTAAATAGGGCACCGTCTAAATCCGTTGAGATGACACCGTATGAATTATGGTTTGGGAAGAAACCTAAGCTGTCGTTTCTAAAAGTTTGGGGATGCGATGCTTATGTCAAGAAATTACAACCTGAAAAGCTCGAACCCAAGTCGGAAAAATGCGTCTTCATAGGATACCCTAAGGAAACCATTGGGTATACCTTGTACTTAAGATCCGAGGGCAAGACCTTTGTTGCCAAGAATGGATTGTTTCTGGAAAAAGAGTTTCTCTCGAAAGAAGTAAGTGGGAGGAAAGTAGAACTCGATGAAGTACTACCTCTTGAACCGGAAAGTAGTGCAGCTCAGGAAAATGTTCCTGTGGTGCCTACACCAACTGGAGAGGAAATTAATGATTATGATCAAGGTACTTCGGATCAAGTTGCTACTGAACCTCGTAGGTCCACAAGGACACGTTCCACACTAGAGTGGTATGGCAACCCTGTCCTGGAAATCATGTTGTTAGACAACGGTGAACCTTCGAACTATGAAGAAGCGATGGCGGGCCCATATTCCAACAAATGGCTTGAAGCCATGCAATCCGAGATAGAATCCATGTATGAAAACAAAGTATGGACTTTGACAGACTTGTCCGATGATCGGCGAGCGATAGAAAACAAATGGATCTTTAAGAAGAAGACGGACGCGGATGGTAATATTACCATTTATAAAGCTCGACTTGTCGCTAAGGGTTATCGACAAGTTCAAGGGGTTGACTACGATGAGACTTTCTCTCACGTAGCGAAGCTGAAGTCCGTCCGAATCATGTTAGCAATTGCTGCATACTATGATTATGAGATATGGCAGATGGACGTCAAAATGGCATTCCTTAACGGGCATCTTAAGGAAGAACTGTATATGATGCAGCCGGAGGGTTTTGTCGATCCTAAGAATGCTAACAAAGTATGCAAGCTCCAGCGATCCATTTATGGGCTGGTGCAAGCATCTCGGAGTTGGAACATTCGTTTTGATGAGATGATCAAAGCGTTTGGGTTTATGCAGACTTATGAAGAAGCCTGCATTTACAAGAAAGTGAGTGGGAGCTCTGTAGCATTTCTCATATTATATGTAGATGACATACTTTTGATGGGAAATGATATAGAACTTTTGGACAACATTAAGGCCTACTTGAATAAGTGTTTTTCAATGAAGGACCTTGGAGAAGCTGCTTACATATTAGGCATCAAGATCTATAGGGATAGATCGAGACGCCTCATAGGTCTTTCACAAAGCACATACCTTGATAAGATTTTGAAGAAGTTCAAAATGGATCAGTCCAAGAAAGGGTTCTTGCCTGTATTGCAAGGTGTGAGATTGAGCTCGGCTCAATGCCCGACCACGGCAAAAGATAAAGAAGAGATGAGTGTCATCCCCTATGCTTCAGCCATAGGATCTATTATGTATGCCATGCTGTGTACCAGACCTGATGTAAACCTTGCTGTAAGTTTGGTAGGAAGGTACCAAAGTAATCCCGGCAAGGAACACTGGACAGCGGTCAAGAATATCCTAAAGTACCTGAAAAGGACAAAGGACATGTTTCTCGTTTATGGAGGTGACGAAGAGCTCGCCGTAAAGGGTTACGTCGATGCTAGCTTCGACACAGATCTGGATGACTCTAAGTCACAAACCGGATACGTGTATATGTTGAATGGTGGAGCAGTAAGCTGGTGCAGCTGCAAGCAGAGCGTCGTGGCGGGATCTACATGTGAAGCGGAGTACATGGCAGCCTCGGAGGCAGCGCATGAAGCTATTTGGGTGAAGGAGTTCATCACCGACCTAGGAGTCATACCCAATGCGTCGGGGCCGATCAAACTCTACTGTGACAACACTGGAGCTATTGCCCTTGCCAAGGAGCCCAGGTTTCACAAGAAGACCAGGCACATCAAGCGTCGTTTCAACTCCATCCGTGAAAATGTTCTAGATGGAGACATAGATATTTGCAAAGTACATACAGATCTGAATGTCGCATATCCGTTGACTAAACCTCTCTCGCGAGCAAAACATGATCAACACCAGAACTCTATGGGTGTTCGATTCATCACAATGTAACTAGATTATTGACTCTAGTGCAAGTGGGAGACTGTTGGAAATATGCCCTAGAGGCAATAATAAAAGGATTATTATTATATTTCCTTGTTCATGATAATTGTCTTTATTCATGCTATAATTGTATTATCCGGAAATCGTAATACACGTGTGAATACATAGACCATAATATGTCCCTAGTAAGCCTCTAGTTGACTAGCTCGTTGATCAACAGATAGTCATGGTTTCCTGACTATGGACATTAGATGTCATTGATAACGGGATCACATCATTAGGAGAATGATGTGATGGACAAGACCCAATCCTAAGCATAGCACAAGACCGTGTAGTTCGTTTTGCTAGAGCTTTTCAAATGTCAAGTATCTTTTCCTTAGACCATGAGATCTTGTAACTCCTGGATACCGTAAGAGTGCTTTGGGTGTACCAAACGTCACAACGTAACTGGGTGACTATAAAGGTGCATTACAGGTATCTCCGAAAGTGTCTGTTGGGTTGACATGGATCGAGACTGGGATTTGTCACTCCGTATTACGGAGAGGTATCACTGGGCCCACTCGGTAGTGCATCATCATAATGAGCTCAAAGTGACCAAGTGTCTGGTCACAGGATCATGCATTACGGTACGAGTAAAGTGACTTGCCGGTAACAAGACTGAACGAGGTATTGGGATACCGACGATCGAGTCTCGGGCAAGTAACATACCGTCTGACAAAGGGAATAGTATACGGGGTTGCTTGAATCCTCGACATCATGGTTCATCCGATGAGATCATTGAGGAGTATGTGGGAGCCAACATGGGTATCCAGATCCCGCTGTTGGTTATTGACCGGAGAGCCGTCTCGGTCATGTCTACATGTCTCCCGAACCCGTAGGGTCTACACACTTAAGGTTCGGTGACGCTAGGGTTGTATGAATATGAGTATGCAGCAAACCGAATGTTGTTCGGAGTCCCGGATGAGATCCCGGACGTCACGAGGAGTTCCGGAATGGCCCGGAGGTAAAGAAAACTATATAGGAAGTGCCGTTTCGGCCATCGGGAAAGTTTCGGGGTCACCCGGTATTGTACAGGGACCACCGAAAGGGTCCCGGGGGTCCACCGGGTGGGGCCACCTATCCCGGAGGGCCCCGTGGGCTGAAGTGGGAGGGGAACCAGCCCCTAGTGGGCTGGTGCGCCCCCCTTGGGCCCCCCTGCGCCTAGGGTTGGAAACCCTAGGTGGGGGGGGGCACCACTTGCCTTGGGGGGCACTCCACCCCCCTGGCCGCCGCCCCCTTGGGAGATTGCATCTCCCAGGGCCGGCGTCCCCCCTGGGGGCCTATATAAAGGAGGGCAGGGGGGAGGGCAGCCGCACCCTGTGTCTTGGCGCCTCCCTCCCCCTGCTACACCTCGTCCTTCTCCCGCAGCAGCTTGGCGAAGCCCTGCCGGAGTTCTGCTGCATCCACCACCACGCCGTCGTGCTGCTGGATCATCATCAACCTCTCCTTCCCCCTTGCTGGATCAAGAAGGAGGAGACGTCATCCGCTCCGTACGTGTGTTGAACGCGGAGGTGCTATCCGTTCGGCACTTGGTCATCGGTGATTTGAATTACGGCGAGTACGACTCCATCATCACTGTTCTCTTGAACGCTTCCGCACGCGATCTACAAGTGGTATGTAGATGCAATCTCTCTCCCATGACTCATTGCTTAGACGAACTCATAGATGGATCTTGGTGAAACCGTAGGAAAATTTTTATTTTTTGCAACGTTCCCCAACATGGTCGTCGGCGGTGGGTGCGGTGGCGGTGCTGCCCTTGGCGGCAGGGCAGCGTGGTGACATGCGGTGGCCGGCGGCGCGCCCCGGCCCAGATCTGGGCCATCCCGACCCCATCTAGGTCCTAGCGGTCCGGCCTTCCGTCGTGGCCTCGTTGTCTGCGACTCGGTGTGGAGGAGGAGCGGCTCGGATGTGGGGCGGCGGCGTCGACGACGTACCGGCAGCAGCGCGAGGGCGGGAGCTTTACGGGCCCACGGGGGCTCAGCCGGGCCTGTGGGCCCACAGGCCTGGTGTGCTCCTGCTATTGCACCGGGACGGCTACCGTCGCTGACGGTGGAGGTAGGGCCCTCCCGCGTGCCAACGGTGCTGATGCCCTAGTCCCGGCTCTGATTCTTCGCCGTGCTGTCCTTATTTCGCGGTGCCGTGGTGAGACGGCGTGGGGGCCTCATGACCGTGTTGGCGAAGGGTGGTGGTTGGTTTCGTGGCAGGCTCCGGAGCGTCCGAGGTGCGGGTTGGGATCGGGGGAACCCCTGTCGGCATGGCCGACACCGGCGCGGTGGTGCCTATGGGTGCCACCTGGCTTCCCGGAGGGCGTCGGGGCTACCCTTCCTCTCGCCTCGTCGTGTACCGGGGGAAACCCTTGGCAGCAGCGTCGTCATCGTCGCGATCCTTCTTGGAGGTGTTGATTGGTACCGGCGCTTTGGAGTCTTGGAGCCTTGTGGAAGATCCTGGTGGACGCAGCGGTCGCGAGGGTTCTTCGTTTTTGTTGATCCGCCGTTTTCGGTATTTTTTTTGCTCTTTCTCCGTCGTTTCTTTTGGGCGTGACTGTGCTGCTTCCGCCCCAGCTCCTATTCCTGTATGGTTCGGTTGGTTGCTTTGTATACAAAGCGGGGGAAACCTTTTTTCGGTAATGGAATTGGTGTAGGTTTGCGGTCGAATGTGCATGCAAGAAATAAAATTCTTTGGATTGTAGGACTGAGATGCGAGGCATGGCGACAGCGGCACATCCAAATCAGTGGTCATTCACTAGTCCAAAAATATCGGTATAATTTTTAACATGTTTTGAGGTGCTTTGTATTTTTGATGAATCCACGTTATTTTAACAAAACAAAAAAGGTGTCACAAACTGTATATATAACCCTACAAGATTTAAGAACACAAGAATTCTACAATATGTGCCAAACCTTCCAAGAATCCTAAAAAGGAAATCCTACAATGCAAAGAGGGCCTTGTAGAATCATTATCCGCAAAAATAAATAAACAAGAAGGCTGGACTGAAGCCAATCAAATTGAATTAGTTCACATTCTATGCTCAGAACGGAAGGATGCAACGTGGCGACTATGTTCGGAAACGGAACTAGCGTAGCGTGGGGGACGATGGAGACGGAGTCCGAAGCACTGACGCTCCCATGAAACCCTCGTAACTACGACTCTTGTCATTTTTGATCGGACGACGTGGTTGATCGCTGCCGCCCCTGCAAAGCGCAACCCCTTTCCGTCGATCCGCCGCGCGTGCTGCCATGTGTGCGGTGTGCAAGCCGGCCGGCTGGAGACGCGTCGCCGTGGGGGATTCCGGCAACGGAAAGCATATTAATAATCGGCACCGTACCATTGACTGAGTGGTGGAGTACAGGGTGCACATACATAGCCATCAGTCGTGTTCCATGGAGTGGTGCTACTGTATTTTTCTACGTAGCAGCATTCGTCGGTGTACTCCACCCGTTCCCATTTTCAAAGAACTGATCGACACGTACGGCAAATTTTACAGCTGGGGCTGGAGCTGGAGATACGACGAGATCGGGAGAGTGGGGTCAGCTCCGTCGGTCGGTCGGCCGGTCGTTGTTTATCCCGTGCCGGTCCTGCGCCAACAACAGCCTAAACAAACAACAACGACGGCCAGAATCAACATGTGGGTAGCGCGACGGGCAGCCATGTGGCCAGTGGACAGGTAACGGGAGGAGTAGATGCGATACACACGTAAAGTCGTGGTGAAATAGTACTGCGGTGTCGCAACGCGGAGGCGCTTTTTAGCTCGAGAAGCAGTCCACTTGGCACGGTGCCGCTGCATCGGCGGCAACAGCATATCTGGTGCGGTTTGGTGGGCCGCACCCCGGCAGTTTGCACGGCACACACGGTGCGACCCGTTCGGCTCGCCGCCTCGTGATTGGACAGCCGTTGGCTTCGCTCGCTCGTTGTGTTGACGCCACTGAGCTCATCATGCACCTGTGGAGGCTGTCTCCGAAGGCTGTGATGTGTGATGTTCTTCCGCTGCTGATCATGGGTGGCTACTGGCTGTTTGATTATTTGGTATAATGAGTCTAGTGATTGGTGTGCGGGGGGATGTACTCTATCCGTCCGAAAATACTTGTCGGAGAAACGAATAGATACATCCATTTTTATTCATTTCGCCGACAAGTATTTTCGAATGAAGTAAGAAAATAATAGGAAAAAATTCACACAAATC
Organism: Triticum dicoccoides; assembly: GCF_002162155.2. Classification (NCBI taxonomy): domain Eukaryota; kingdom Viridiplantae; phylum Streptophyta; class Magnoliopsida; order Poales; family Poaceae; genus Triticum; species Triticum dicoccoides. Next base: position 638,593,877 of record NC_041381.1, read on the forward strand.
TCCACATACAATCAAATGGTGTAAAAGTTAGATGACTTAGTTATTTCTCATGTAGATGAGAGCTAGACACATCCACTAAAATAATCGTGGTTGTTATTCTTCAATTGCATGGAATTTTTCAA
>NC_041381.1:638594127-638724154 GCF_002162155.2 Triticum dicoccoides
CTTGTGTTTGCCTACCGGATGCATCGTCCCTGACGAAGCCTAGTTTGGAAAGGGCGGGAGACGGGATCGCAGGCCATAGGAGACAAAGACGCAATGTCGTATGCGAGAGCGAGGTAGAGGATTGAAGGTGCGGTGTTGAGGGCTAGAGGTCGCCGGCACGAGTGAGGGTATTATTTAGCGGGATTGCTGCACTGTCGGAGGAGGTGACGAGGTAACGTCATGGATGGCGGGGCCTGGCGGTTTGGCTGCCGCTTGTGCGCGGTTGGAAGGAGGAAAAAGATGGAAGGAGAAATAAAATGTTGCATGGATTTCAATCCAACGTCTGCAATAAATTCAACCGAACTATTTTTTGGGCAATTGATAGATAGTCGGCCAGATTTTTTTACAGAAATGGGTAGGTATGGTTCCATTTCTTCTGAAACTTAGTGCAATATGCCCTTATTTTGTATCAGTTTGTAAAGTTGCTACTTCGCCCAGCGTGTTGTTTTTGGCACGAATAGAGCAACAAAAACTATAATCTTGACAATTCATGCTAAATATTTAGACATGATACTTGAAAAACCATACATATGAATTTATCTCGAGAACACTTTCACAATGTACATTTTTTCTATTTTATAAGTTGTGATAGTAATTGGCAATCAAAACAGTGTTCATCAGAACGACTTGTGTTGTGAAGAAACCTTCTCGGTGTGAACGAGAGGAATGCATCGAGAAGAAGACACATGTCCTGGGAGAGGGTAAAGGAGAGATAAGAGAGGAATTGCATTTCAAAGGCAATCCTTCGTTGTTATATCTAGTTCTTCATAGAAAGGGGTCGTTCTACTATATATTGCACCTGATGGAGTACATTAATCCAAGTCATGTTACTCAAGTGTAGGAAGTCACATTATGATTTTTGTACTGGTTGGCAATCATTAGTTTTATGTAAACTAACATGGACATGTACTATATGTGAATATTTTCTTGCATACACGGTGGACTCATACTCTAGGTAGACCGAATTAGTAGTACTAGCATGCAAGTTGAATTTTTGTTGCTCATTATGCGAGGTTGGTTAGCTGCAGAGTATGTGTAGCACTGCTCTTTTGGATAACTATCTGTTGTTCATATATGACGCAAGCTGAGTGCCAACTTTCTGCCAACCATCCCAGTTCGAGTAATGCGGTCGAGCAATTGACTTATCACTCAGCGGCCCGTGCACAAACAGCAACAAATCATGTGCTAATTAGTTGGCACTAGTGTAGTTAGTTTGCTGAGTTGACATCACATGTCTTATGTCATGCACGTTTAAGCTGCAGTAGATGAGCAGCACTGTTTTGGTTGGGGCCGAGGATATCTATCGACATCTCCTCTGCATAAGAGAGGATCGGTTGGCCTATGATCACCGGTCACGCTAAAATGATTGGCGATCAGGAGCGATAGCGATGAGTCTGAAGCGCACGGAACCAGCTCATCAAAATTCCCTGGTGGCTCGTTCAATTGCGTAAAAGAGCAGGAGAAAGACGGGCGGTAAGAGCAGCGCACGCAAAGGGCAGGGCAACACAATGAGAAAAGCGTGCGGAGAAAGCTGTAGGCATCGACGACACCTGAACGAACTGAACCAGCACGGGGCGCAGCTGCGCTGCTCGGGTTGGCATGGCTTACGCTGGCAACGCGGCAACCAGCTGAGCACGCCGACGTGCAATGCGCGCGTGCGGCGGTGCAACTGCAAGCCAGCCAGGTCAGAGACGCTTCGCCGTGGGGGACTCCGGCAACCCAAAAATAATCGGTAATTAACTGCTTGAGTCTGGCACGGTGACACAGCCATGAGCCATCAGTCGTGTCCCATGGAGTATGCATATGGTGCTATTTTTCTAAGCAAGCACTACTAGTACTAGAAGCACAGTGCGGATGAGTATGGCTGGCATGAACTGTGTGTCGGTGTGCTCCGAGCGACTGCCTTTTTCCAATTTTTTAATTTAAAGAGCCGATCGACACGGCATCCTTAATTAACAACAGGAGTTGGAAGTGGAGCTGGAGACAAGATCGCGAGTGTGAAGCCAGCTTCGTCGATCGGCATTCTCGTCGGTCGGTTCGTCCTTGTTTATCCCGTGCCGGTCCTGCACCAACAGTCCAACAACATCATAAACAAACAACAGCTCCAGAACACCATGTGGGCAGCCATGTGGCCCCTGGAAATGGAACGGGAGGGGTCGGAACGTGTCGCGCTGTTTGGTTTGGAGGACGAGAGCTCATCGTGCTGACCCGGCCTCGATCTCTCCGAGGAACGTGACTCCCTTCCATGGATCATGGCCGATCATTTGTTGGTATCATGGGTCTAATCATTGGCACTTGGGCAGGCATACCGACTCGCAAAAAATTGGAAGTGTTTATCAGGGCCGTCCCATAGATGTATGGGGCCCAGGGGCAAGAGAAGAACAAGGGGCCCTTCTTGAAACACAAAAGCTCAAATTAAAATATCCAATGCATAGCATAGATTGATTATCTTTGGACTCTTAAGACTGACAGTACAACAATTTATCAATCAAGAGAACTGTATCATGATAGTAATGAAACAATACAGCTCCACAAAACATTTGTGTTACCATGAGATATAAAATTAATGCAACAACTTACATTTGTTTCTGGATCCCCCCCAATCTGCATGTTCTTCACATAAAAATTCTTCACCAAAATAAAAACTCACCTCTTCCAAACTATCCAGCATAAGACATGGCAAAGCAAACTGACTATTTCATGTTTATACTATGATGATCAAAACATGCAGATTCCCTCAAAGAATTACTACTCCCTCCGTTCCAAATTACTCGTCGTGGTTTTAGTTCAAATTTGAACTAAAACCACGACGAGTAATTTGGAACGGAGGGAGTAGTTTTGAAGAACTTAGCAATTGATCCCTTTTGGGATTCCACTAGCAGACAAATAATTTCTTTAAGACATGTCACTAGATAAGCTGTATAAAAATGGTTAATACAAGAATCAACAGCTTGATCCATATGCCATGAGGTGAACAAAATTTCTCCCTTCTCTAGTCTCCTGCCTAAGCACTCTCCCACGTTTGTATCCAAGGAAGAGCAGAAGAAGAGCCATATAGATTTGGTGGATGTGCGATGTGGAATCCTGCGCAGAGCTATTTATCAATGAATCTATGAATTAAGGAACAGAATTACTGGAAAGAGAACATCTACCCTCTCGGTCTCTCTCCAAAGTCTAGGGAATAGGCACAACCTTGAGAAGGAAGGAGAGACTATTGGGGAATTCACGCCATTAATGGCCGGCCACGACACTGGAATCGGAGAGGCATGGTAGGGGCGGCCGGCGGCGTTGAGCCTGCGACTGGGGAAGCAAAGGGGAAAGTATCTAGTGCTCCCAGGCCTTGGGTGCTCCCGGTGCTCCGATGCGAAAAACATTTTTTAAAATGTTCAAAAAATTCTGAAAAAAATGCAGCACATCGACGGAACATCGATGTCTCTTGTCACAAAATTTCAAATCAAAATTCAAAACATTGCTCGAGATACAAAAATGATAAATTTGACATCAATGTGATAATGGGCCAAAACTAAAGCCCAACTTATGTTATGTACAAAAAATTGTCATTTTTGTATCTCGAGCAATGTTTTGAATTTTGATTTGAAATTTTGTGACAAGAGACATCGATGTTCCATCGATGTGCTGCATTTTTTTCAGAATTTTTTGAACATTTTAAAAATGTTTTTCGGACATTTGGAGCACCAGGAGCACCCAAGCCTGGGAGCACTAGATACTTTCCCGGAAGCAAAGGAGTCGCGGGACAAACTGCGATAGATTCCTTGGGCTTTAAATTTTTTTTCGTGTATTTTTTGGGCTGCCTGCAAGAATAGTACCTGGCCCGGGGCCCCTGCCTCCCCGGGGCCCAGGGCGGGCGCCCCGTTTGCCCGACCTATGGGCCGGGCCTGGTGTTTATGAACATGTAGGTGCGATTCTGTTTCTACAAAAACTTGGTAAGAAATGCGATCGTTCCGTGCCAAAAGCGCAAATGAATTACCATGCGCTGCTTCATCCAATAAGTTGTTTCGGACTAGTCGGAATTATGAAATTTTGCGTAGCATCTTCATACATACGAAGATCAAATGTTTTGGTTGTATTAAAGTTAATGACATTTTAGGATCTTATTTTCCCACCCATAAAGTGTTGAGGCAAGGGAATTCCTTGTCTCACTGATCTTTGACTTAGTAGCTGATTCTGGGAAGACTGGTGGATTTGGAATAAACCTCTTAAAAATAATTTTCCTAGGCTCTACAATATGAGTTTTTATATAAACAACTCTTTCAATGAGATTTTGAGCAAAGGGGTAGATCAGGTTTAATTTAGGACGAGCTTGTATGGTGACTCATTAGATCTCTAGAACCATACTAGAGAGGTTTGTGATGGTGTGGTTTTAATTGAAAAAAGAGATTCAATCAGATGGTGTCTTAATAAAAATGGCGTATAATCTGTAAAATATTTATAATACTAGTATCTTGTTGAAAATGGGGCCAAGTGTCCCCATAACGTCATATGAAAATTAAAAATGGCCCCTAGAGTTAAATTTATGATGTGGTTGGTGCCACACAATAGCATCTTGACCAATGATGATCCTGTGGAAAGGATGAAACAATTAATCACCTATTTTTCATTGTTCAGTTGTTAAGTTGCTCTCGAACATAATGAAAAGTTCTTTTGATTTGCACAATAGTCCCAATAATCTTCAAGTTTAACATCTGGTTAAAGGTGTCCAATGAAAATGAAATAAATCTAGTGGTTCTCGGGATTTCTGCTAATTTTTGGACAATTTGGAAATTGAGAAATAGAGTCATTTTTTCAATAACAAGGTTACTGGTCCTTGTACACCAGCAATATAATAATCAAAATGTTTCATGATTGGAATATTTTGTAGAAAAACCTAGAGAGGCAAAAATATATAAATTAAGTGGGGCACAAGAAGCGTTGACGGTGAGGTCTTCAAAACTGCGCTTGGATGGAGGATGGTCGATAGGATTGTTGTTGGATTATCAAAAAAGATTACTGCTTTTTTAGATCTTCATCTGTTGTTTGTTTCTTACTTAGTATTTGTATGCTTGACACCTGCTCGAATTGTTGGTTAGTTAACCATCTCCTGAAGATCTGGCTTGTGGACTCCCAGGCTGATGGAGATTGGAGTCTGGCAACTTTTGATGATAAAAGTCTATATCAACTTTTGAGCAGATGAGGTTAGCTCATGTTCCTTGGGTATATTCACCCATCATGTTTCTTTTCGCTTTCCTGGTTTGCAGTAGATGTAAAAGATGTTGTGGCTTTTTATAATAAGAAATCGGAGAGGGGGCTCTATTTATGTAAAAAGAAGATGAAGATCAAATGTTTGGAAATAATATATGTGAGGTTATCTCAAAAGTTATTTTGGCAATGTAAAATTACTATCCGATTGCATATATGAGTGACATATGTTAGTACTAGTCTACCACCATGACGAGGCTAAAATGTGGTATAAATTGATTAGTTTTATTTCAAACTAGGGTAAAATCTGTCACAAAGCTGAAACTTTAGGTAAAAATGGAATTGACTCTAAAAATTATTCTACTGGAAAGTTATTGCGAATATGAGTTCAACGATATAATTTTATCATATACTCCCTTCGTCTCATTTTTTACATTACACTAGTGTCAAGAATGCTATTATATTATTGTGCAGAGGGAGTATAATTATTTGGTTGATCAAAATGGTGAAAGTGGAATTTTGGAATGCATGCGTAAACTTATATCCATTATTCAAATAGAGGAAGTAAGTTAACAAATTAATGTGTGCATACTGTTAGAGATACGACAGGCAAAGCAACTCAACGAAGAACGAAGAACAAGCAGAGGACACAATATTTTAACGTGGAAAGCCCCTCCAACACGAAGGGAAAAAAACCACGGGCGCCAGCCAACCAAACTTCACTATATCAAGGGAGGTTACAATTGCCGGGCATTTACAACTGATCAACTAATCCCGTGCGGCGGCTTACAAGAGGTATATATAACACAGATGACCTAGGTCAATACCGATCGCTCGTCAGAAGTTAGCCTCCTTCTTTACACTTGAATTTGGAGCATAACATAACACATACCTTATCCATTAAAATCAAGGGATTAAGTTAATAAGTTAATTATGTGAGTTGCATCACATGTCTTATGTGAAACCAACCATGCATGCATGTCTAAGCCGGAGCACATGTGCAGTACTCCCTCCGTCCTAAAATATAAGACTTTTTTACACTATCATAGTATAAAAAACATGTTACATTTCGGACGGAGGGAGTATTATTTCAGTTAGGTCATCAGTGTGCTCATAGATCACGCCGAACTGATATGTTTTCTCTCCGGCCCGACCATGCATGAAGAAGATTCTCGGAAGGTTCGCTCTGTTGGTTGCGTAAAAGGCAGGGGAATGGACAAGCCAATCGATCGGCCACACTAATAGCGTGGGTTGGCAACCTGCAGATGAGCACGTTTGCCCGACGAGATGCGCCAGCGCCGGGAAGATATTAATGTGGCACGTCGTCGTCGTGCGCTTCTCCCCTTTGTTAGGCGGCCTCGGCAGTTGGCGCCCTGCCACGCCACCGGGCTCGACTTGCTTCCCGCCGGCAGCCATGCGCGCGCGCGTGCGTGTACGGTTGCGTACGGCCGATCTGTGATGGTTGGCTAACCAGCCCCTACGTACGCATGTTCTCTGGGCGTGCCGTGTGCCCAACTTGTAATTGCGCTGTCAGGATATTTTGTTGCTTGCCCTATCTTGCATCCGGCCGGCATGGTGTTTTTTATCGGCAAAACGGAGCTCAGCATTGACGCCGAGAAGGACAGGTGCGGTTTCCACAACGGGAAAAGGGTCGGCAACAAGTAAGCGCAGCTGCACACTTGTCGTGGCCAGGAGCAGGGCGATCACCCAACGGCTGCGCCTACCCGACCAGCCTGCGAACGCCAGAGAGCAACCCAGGGACGCAAACGCAAGGAGGTACAGATGGCAGCCGGGGCGGCGGATCGGTCGGAAGGCGTTTTTGTTGCTGCGCTTTGCAGGTGCGGCAACGAGACGACACGCTTCGACTTTGGATCAACCACGGTGTGCAGCCGACTTCACTTGGAAATGCCACTTTCCACGTTTCAGCTTGCCATTCTTAACCAGACTTTACTGAGAAGTACGCGTGTATGAGTTGAGGTTCGGGGAGAAAAAACCAAGGAAATACTGGCCTACCACCAGACAAGTTTGAACTTTTGTGCAATTGATTGAACTGTACTTTCTTTTTGTTGTTATTGAGACCTAAGCTTTTGGGCTTTTTAAAAAAGGCAAATTGACTGCATATTTTATTATTTCATTTTTTGCGAAACAACTTTTGATTTATTCATTTTCAATCATGGCATCACAACAAAAACTAGAAATAATAAAAATGACACCCAGATACATAGACCTCCTATCGACGACTATACGCACTGAAGCAAGCCAATGGCGCGCCATCGTCATCTCCCCTCCCTCGCCGGAGCCAGGCAAGTCTTCTTGTAGTAGACAATCGAAAAGTCGTTGTGTTAAGGCCCCATAGGAACCAGCACACCAGAGCAGCAACCGTCGCCGATGAAGAGCAGAGTAGGTCGAAACAATCCAACCTGAAGACACACATACATAGACGAGCGACAACCAGATCCGAGCAGATCCATCAAAGATAGATCCACCAGAGACATAACTTCATACGCCCACCCATGATGCTAGACGCACCACCGGAACGGGGCTAGGCAAGGAGAACCTTATTCCATTTTCAGGAAGTCATCGTTGTCTCGCATTTTTGAGCAGGACACAAACTATAACAAAACTCAAAGAAACGTCTAAAAACAGAGTCCTACCGCCGGCAAAGGCCGGGATCTATCACGCCACAGGATATGAGGCGGACCGCGATGCGTTGGCGGAAGATAAAGGAACCCTTACTTCTGGGACAAAAGGAACCGAGGAAAACAGAGCAAGCACATATTTTATTCATACTTACAAATTCAGAATGAAAGGGGCTATCTGAAACGAGGAAGTACTTGATGTCAAATAAAAACATGACAGAGAAGTGCTACTAATCTAGCAAGTATGCTTGTTGATCACTTGACGTTGAGGCGGCTGAGAGGTTAACCAACTGCCATGTCCAACATCCCAACTTGCAAGCAGCTTATGCAAATGGAAGGGATCATCTGAGGGTTGAGAGTTGGATGAGTCTCGCAGGAGTCGGCCAAAAGGCCACATCTCTGCTGTGTCCCATCGCATCAAGACGATCTCCCCAATAATGCCGATGCCAACACAATAATCTCTATCCCGAAAGCAGTTCTATTTTGTTTGGCAGGATCCTAAAAGAAGTTCGGTACTAATGCTGGTCATAGTGGGGAGTAACTTATACTAGTTTCATGCATATGACACTAGTCTAAACTACTACTTTCATAGTGCAAAGTAACATACTCCCTCCATCACGGTTTAGAAGGCACGGTTAGATTCACGTGTGTTTCTAAGATAGGCAAGATTTAAGGCGCCAATGCAATTACTCCTACTAGTACTGTATGCATGCAACCTTATGAATCCTACGCTGCTCATGCATGGTGTGAACGTGTGTGTAAAAGCTACTCCCTCCGTTCCTAAATATAAGTCTTTAAAGAGATTTCACTATGGACCACATACGGAGCAAAATGAGTGAATGTATACTCTAAAATGCATCTAGATACATCTGTATGCAGTCCATAGTGAAATCTATACAAAGACTTATACTCCCTCCGTTCCTAAATATTTGTCTTTTTAGACATTCCAACAAGTGACTACATATGAAGTAAAATGAGTGAATTTGCACTCTAAAATATGTCTATATACATCCGTATATTGTAGTCCGTTTAAAATATCTAAAAAGACAAATATTTAGGAACAGAGGAAGTATTTAGGAACGGAGGGAGTATTTCTGCATGCATGGTCTCCACCAATGCATGCATGAGGGTTGCTCGTTTAGTGGCCATGGGGTTGCTGTGCATTGATTTTTAAAATTTTCTTGGAGCGCGTTATGTTACTACTCCCACTATGTCTAGCCTAATGCAAAAAAGTGTATTTTTTGGGTTGGTCAACTTCTTCACCGTCTAAGACTAGCCATAGTCGGAGTAACTTAGATAGTAACATAGCACATCCCAAGACATATATGCTTATGTGGCATGAAGTTAATGAGGAGAGAGGTGCTTGTGGTAACATAATATGTTACCATAACATAACACACCCCAATGCAAAATGAATATACAATATAATAAATGAAGGCTTGCATGACACTGTACTTATACTACCCACTATGATGGTAGTAACATAAACTAGTAACATATGCATGTTACTAGTCTAAGTTACTATGCACTATGACTAGCCTAACAAACTATTCGCCAACCTCAGAGTTAAATGTCAACGTTACTTCGAGATTAATGTTCAGGCTTTATTTTTTCTGTACCTGCTCTTGTTTCGGGAGGACGTTGACTCTCTTTCCAAGAGAAAGATTAGTTTAGACGTTGACCCTGTTGTCTGGAACACAAAGCAAACCCACCTTTTCTTTCCACTGCATATGGAGTAGTAGTGTAATTTGCAAGCCAAAAGGCGTGGAATGGGAGGGTAGAACACACTGAGCCATACCAAATCCTACATCACAAGCTCAAGAAGACGGGGCTCCGCCTCTTCGAGTGGAGTAGGGGCCTTTTCTCAAAGGCTAAAATTCACCTTCAGACAGCGGTTTTGGTGATTCTACGCCTTGACATTGCCCAAGAGGATAGGCTTCTCTCCACCGAAGAATTTGAGCTCCGAGCCAGGCTCAAGAGAAGGGTCATCGCCTTGAGTGCGCTCGAAAGATCTTGCAAGAAACAATGTGCAAGAATTTTCAATCTCAAAGAAGGGGACGCCAATACCAAGTTCTTCCACCGCCGTGTTAATGCAAGGAGAAGAAAAACCATATACATAGAATCAAGAACGAGCTTGGTTGGGTCACCGAGCACGACGCCAAAGAGAAGCTAATCCAAGACCACTTTTCAAATGTCATGAGCAGAGGCCCTCAAAGCCGCAAAGATTTCAATTGGGAGGAGCTAAATTTCGAACCTCTCGATCTGCATGGCCTTGACTCCCCTATGTCCGAGAGTGAGGTTCTCGAAGCGATCAATGACATGCCAAGTGACAAGGCTCCGGGGCCGGATGGTTTCACGGGCCTCTTCTTCAAGAAGTGTTGGGACATTATCAAGCACGACCTCATGAGGGTTATCATGCGCTTTGACTCCCTACACACTGCAAACCTCCAGTGGCTAAACTCTGCAAACGTGGTGCTCCTGCCTAAGAAGGAAGGGGCGGAGGGCATCGCCGATTATAGGCCCATCAGTCTCATCCACGCAATCACAAAAATTATCGCGAAGGTGCTCTCCATGAGGCTCGGCCCACACATGACAAACCTCGTCTCCAACGCCCAAAGTGCCTTCATCAAAACAAGAAGTATCCACGACAACTTTTTGTATGTTCGCAATCTCGCCCGATGCCTCCACAAGAGGAAGACACCTTCCCTCCTTTTCAAGCTTGATATTCGCAAGGCCTTCGACTCTGTTAAGTGGGAGTATTTGCTTGATCTTCTCCAACGGCGAGGCTTCCCAAGTAAATTCCGGGACTGGATTGCGGCCCTTCTTAGCTCTTCATCCTCGAGGATCGTTCTCAATGTTATTGCCGGGTGTCCCATCAAGTATGGGAAAGGTCTTCGGCAGGGAGACCCCATCTCCCCCGTTTCTCTTCATCATCGCCATTGATCCGCTCCAAAGAATTCTAGATGTAGCTACGAGAAAGGGGCTCCTCCATAAAATCCGGGGTAGGGGAGCCGTGATGAGGACCTCTCTGTACGCGGATGACGCAGCCATCTTCTTGGCCCCGGTCAAAAGGGACGTGGACAACCTTGCAAGCATTTTGAGGGGTTTCGGAGAGGTTACGGGCCTTTGCACCAATTTCCAGAAGAGTTCTATGGTGCCCATTCGCTGCAACCATCTTGATTTGGGCCGCCTAACCCAAAGTTTGGCGGCAACACGGGCTTCGTTCCCCTTGCGATACTTGGGGCTGCCCCTCTCCGTTTGGAAGCTCAAGTTGATGGACCTCCAATTTCTCGTGGACAAAGTTGCTAGCAAGTTATCAACTTATGATGGTCAAAACATCACCACCATCGGGCGAACGACCCTTGTCAAGTCCGTGATCACATCCCAAGTGGTCTACCCCGCCACCCCGCTGGTCATTCCACCAACCATCCTTCTCAATGTGAACAAGCTCGAGAGAGCTTTCTTATGGTCTGGTTCGGACAAGACGACGGGGGCAAAATGCAAGGTGAATTGGGAGATTGTTTGTCGGCCTCTTGAGTATGGGGGGCTTGGGGTTCTCAACACCGACAAGTTCACTCGGGCTCTCAGGTTGCGGTGGCTGTGGTATGAATGGAAGGATGCCACCAAGATGTGGGTGGGGATGGAAAACCCATGCGACGAGGAGGACCTCAACTTTTTCTATGCTTCCACCACCATCATCGTTGGTAACAACGCAAAGACCCCCTTCTGAGACTCTCCTTGGCTCCTTGGACGCAAGCCTAAGGACATTGCTCCGCTCATCTATGAGGCCTCCAAGAGAAAAAAATAGAAGGTGCGGGAGGCGCTCAAGCACAATGCGTGGATACTCAAGATCAAACCCCCCACTGCTGTTTCTGTTGAGCACGTCACACAGTTGTTCGCTCTTTGGACGCTCCTCCTTGAGGTCCATCTCGACGATCTCACCGAGGACGACATCCTTTGGAAACATACGACCAGTGGGCAATACTCGGCGGCCTCTGCATACAAGGCGCAATACCTAGGAATGGTCCTCTCACCCATGGATAAGATGGTTTGGAAGGCTTGGGCACCTTCAAAAATCAAATTCTTTGCTTGGTTGGCGCTTCAAGATAGAATTTGGACCACCGATAGGTTGGCAAAGCGTGGGTGGCCAAATTGTGATTTTTGGCCTTTTTGCAAGAGGGTGCAAGAATGCGGACCTCACCTCTTCTACAAATGCCGCTATACTCGAAGGCTTTGGTCATTGGTCATCGAGAAATTCCTCATTCTCGGGCTAGGCACTTCCGCTTGGCCCTTCTTTGAGTCGGTTAAAGATTGGTGGGCGAGTACTTGCGCCGACGGCACGCCAAACCGACAAGCCAAGGCATCCCTCACCATGCTCGTGTCATGGACAATTTGGAACGAGCGTAACGCAAGAGTTTTCAAACATAAGAGTGCTCCACCGACAATCTTGCTCTCCTCCATCTCTACTGAGGCCAACCTTTGGATCGTCGCCGGTGCAAAAAAGCTAGGGTCTTTAATTTTGCGAGAATAATCCGCATGCCGTGTAATTGGGTGACTTGTAACAAAGGGTCCGTTTGGTTCTTTGGCAAGCGATCCCCTTGCCCAGCCTAGCAAGGAAGCCAATTATTTGGTTCCTGGGCGACCATGCCTCGTTACCCGCGGTTTCCAGCTTTTCCTTCGATCGAGCGGGCAAGCTGATTTGGCTAGCCTCCATCGGCAAGGCTAGCCTAGCCCAGCAAAGCGAACAGGCAAGGGAACCAAACAGACCCAAACTCTTTTCTCTCTTATTTAATGGATGAGGCAAAGCTTTTGCGTCCGTTTTAAAAAAAAAATTTGCAAGCAACAGGGGTTTGACATCCCTCCAAGACTTGCTGTTCAGACCACTGATTGGAAATGATTTATACGTCCGTACTGTTCACAATACACATACGGAACAACTTTTCTTCTGAAGGTTCGATGTATCATGTATGGAACTCGAAATGAATTAGGTGAACCTTATGTATACGCAGGCAGTGGTAGCGTCACTTGAAGTAAAAAGTGATCGTGTGCGTCGCTTTATATCTGCCGAAGAACCTCTCGATCGCGCAGATCATACCGGGCGCACCGTCGGCCTCTCTCGCTCAACTGCACCGGTCCATGCAACCTCGCCGGCGGACCGGCGTTCAAGAAGGTCAAAGGGCCGCCACCTGCTGCAGAGCTGAGTTGGGGGTGCCTTTTGCAACGAAAAACAAGTCTCTGAAGGATCAAGTATTCTACAGTACGTGACAAATCTTCCAACAATTCCTAAAAAAAATCCTACAATGCAAAGAGGGCCTAGACGCCTAGTAGAATGATTTCCCGCACAAATAAATAAATAAACAAGAAGGCTAAACTGAAGCCAATCAAATCGGATTAGTTCACGCTCTATGCTCGGAATGCAAGTACGCAACGTGGCAACTAGAACTAGCAGAAGTATATGTCCCGTGAAACTTTCGTACGACTCTGAGATGTCATTTTTGCTCAGACGATGCAAGCACTCGACACCTTGGTGCTTGGTTCTTTGGTCGCTGCCGCCCCCGCAAAGGGCAACCCCATTCCATCGACCCGACGCGCCTGCCGCCATGTCTGCGGCGTGGCGTGCTCTCCTCCGGCGAGCTGGCTGGCGACGCACGGGTCGGGTAGGTACAGCCGTTGGGCGATCGCCTTGCTCTTGGCCGTGACAAGTGTACAGCCGCTACGCTTGCTTGTTGCCGACCCGCTCTTCCCCTTTCCCTTTGTGGAAAGCACCACACTTGTCTGTCTCAGTGTACGTCAATGCCCATAAAAAAACACCACGCCGGACGCGAGTTCCTGGCCTGCAACTGCAAGCCAGCCGGGTCAGAGACGCGTCGCCGTGGGGGATTCCGGCAACGGCAAGTATATCAATAATCGGCACCGTACCATTGACTGACTGGTGACATACATAGCCATCAGTCGTGTTCCATGGAGTGGTGCTACTGTATTCTTCTACGCAGCAGTATTCGTCGGTGTACTCCAGCGGTTCCCATTTTCAAAGAACTGATCGACACGTACGGCAAATTAACAGCTGGAGCTGGAGCTGGAGATACGACGAGATCGGGAGACCGGGGTCAGCTCCGTCGGTCGGTCCTTGTTTATCTCGTGCCGGCCCTGCACCAACAGCAGCATAAACAAACAACGACGACAGCCAGAATCACCGTGTGGGTGTGTGGCCACGTAGGGCAACGGGCAGCCATGTGGCCCGTGTGAGTATTGCGGTGTCGCAGCGCGCGGGCGCTTTTAGCTCGAGGAGTGGCACGGCGCCGCTGCATCGACGGCAATTGCCTTTGCTTGCTCTCTGTGTTGACGCCATTGAGCTCATCCTGATGACCTGGGGGGCTCTCTCCCAAGTCCCAAGTTCCCAAAGATGTGATGATCTTCCGGTGATCATAGGTCGCCACCGGCTGTTTGATCATTTGGTACCATGGGTCTAATGATTGGTTTGCGTAGGCATGCGGCATGCCTATGGATTTCTTAGATTAGAGAAAAATGTGTTCGCTATTGTTCAATTGGCTGGTAATTTTCTCACCGTTGGTCAATTTTCTATGCAAAGCCTTCGGGCCGAGACGGGGCCACCCTGTCCGGCCGCGGCGTCCATGGCGATGCCAAGTCTGGATTGGGAAGGAGGAGGACGAGTTAGAGGCTTGACGTGTGCGGCGATGGACGTGCATAGGGAGGGGACGAGGTGGGGTGTGTCTACCGTCATCAAAGAGGGGATGCACATGGGCGGTAGGCCGGTGGCAAAATTTCATGTTTTGACCCTTTTGGCTAACAAATTCAGGATCTGACCCCCCTCTGAAAAAATTTCAGGATCTGATCCTTTTGCCTACCACCAGGGCTCGTGGTGGTAGGCTTGCACGACCTACTGCCATGCTCCCTGGCGGTAGGTCCCTTGACGGCGACTGACGGTCGTCTGCTCGTGCTGACGTCGAAAAGGGCCTACCGCCATGGTCCATGACGGTATGGTACTGAACCCTACTGCCAAATGGTCTATGGCGGTATGGTTTTTTACAAGTTTTAGTGTTTGTTTCTTTCGTAAAGTTTTATCACAGGTTTCACAAAGTTTCACAAATAGTAAAATATGAGCTCACATATTAATAAAGTTTCATAAGTTTCATAAGTAGCAAAATAGCAAAATATGAGCTCACATATTAATAAAGTTTCACAACTTGAAAAACTTAATAAAGGGGCCAGATAGCAAACTTGTCCACATAGTTTCATAAGTAGCAAAATAGCGAACTTGTCTACATTGACAACCCCAAGTAACGACAATTAGTTTCATAAGTAGCAAATAGCCAACAAACGGTGCAACAAGTTCTTCAGACAAGTTTAGACCTCCTCGTATGTTAGGCCTGGCCACGGAGACAGATAAGGCAGCGGATCCACTGTTTCAGGCGGAGACAGAACGCTGGTCGACACCCGACCGTTCATGCACTCCCACCTTGCCTTCCCCGCTCGAGTTTTCGCCTTCGCTCTTCCCCAGTTGATGATGTCGAAAGCCGATGCACTTGTGGGCGGCATCCTGACTCTCTCCTCCGCAGTACTCTCGAAGTAGATTCTCCGGCCCAAATTGCACAGCTCCCAGTTGGAGTGCTGTTTGGTAGCTTCAATGGTCTCTTTCCGGCGGAGACGGGAGATATTTGGATCTTCCTCCATCTCTGCCATCACACTCTTCCACTCCTTCACACTCTGCGACCAACACTTGACATCGTCGAAGATCCGCTCTGCCCTCTCCTGCCACCGCCTTGCCCTCGTCGCCTCTAGGACCTCGTCTGAGACAGATCCCACCGGCTGCAGCAGCTTGGGGAAGGACTCGTACACGTACGGCAGCGGCATGGCAGACGAGGTGTGCTCGGGAAAGGTCGGGTACCTAAACATATGGATGCATCACACAAATTAAGTTTCATCATCTACAAAAAAAAATCTAAACCTAAGGTTCATCATATGGTCAAAAATCTAAACCTAGGGTTCATCATATGGTCAAAATTTCTAAACCTAACTTGTATTATCTAGAAATATCAATTAGGGTTCATCACCTTACAAAAAATCTAAACCTAGGAAATATGAATTAGGGTTCATCATGTGGTCAAAAAATAATGATTAGGGATCATCATGATTCATCACCAAGGATCATCACCTAACTTGTATTATCTAGATGCAATCAACTAGTCTCATCATATCAACTAAACTAGGGTTCATTATAATTTTTAACATGAACATGAACACATAAATCATTGTTACTCTACAAAAAAGGGGAGTGTTTTGACTCAAAGTAATTGGGGGATGGGAGGAGCTTACGTTTCTGGAGCAAGGGGCATCTCGATCCGCAAAAACGATGAAGGAATGAAGAAGATCCGAGGGGGGAGTGAAGCAGATGAGAGAGGGGGCGAGAGGAAGAAGAAAGGGGCGGCTGAGTGGGGGGATAAGGGGGTGGGGCGGGCGGCGATGTGATTTATAAATGTCCAGACCCTACCGCCACACAACTTGGCGGTAGGTTGCTAAAACCTACCGCCATAGCCCCTGGCGGTAAGGTGTGGCACAGGGGTGGAATCTTTGCTGTTACGAGAAACATCCCCTACTTGGCGGTAGGGTTCAGTACCCTACCGCCATGGTCAATGGTGGTAGGCCCTTTTTCACGTCAGCACGAGCAGACGGCCGTCAGTCGCCTTCAAGGGACCTACCGCCAGGGAGCATGGCGGTAGGACGTGAAAGCCTACCGCCACGGGCCCTAGTGGTAGGTAAAAGGGTCAGATCCCGAAATATTTTTATAGGGGGGTCAGATCCCGAATTTGTTAGCCAAAGGGTCAAAACATGAAATTTGGCCTAGCATATCTGGGGCTGGTGCGGTTTGATGAGCTGCAGTCCTGCGTTCGCGCAACACACATGGCGCTGCCCGATCGACACGTCGCCTCATCATTGGCCGGCCTCAGGCGTTGTGCGTGCCTTGCACTGGCGCACCTAGCTAGCCTGCTTGATGAGTTGACGCCACCGGACTCATCATGCTGACCAAGTGACCTGGGGTCCCTCCCAAGGACGTGACGCTCTTCCGATGATCATGGGTGGTCACTCGCTGCTGGTATCATGTGGCTAATGATTGGTGCATGCAGATGTTTGTATTTATGCACATGGTTAGGTATGACTCTTTCTTTTGAAACATGGTTAAAACAATGTCATGAGTGTGTGGATATGCTACTCCATCCGCAATCTTTTGTGTGGATTGGATCACCAGACTCAAAAATCCTGGCTATGCTACTCTCACCGGGTAATGCTATGTGTTGTTTTGGAAAAGCATTAGAGCTAAAAATTTACAATTTTTTTGTCTACTAAAGCCGAATATTTAGGCTGCATGATAAAAAAAATCATACATGTGAATTTACCTCAAGAACACACTAACAAATGTACAATATTTTTTTGCATTTGTTTGAGTGCAGTGCAATGCATTAAGACGGAGACATGGGTGATAATTATGATCTAAATTCTAGTACCATATTAGACTAGAGTACATACGGTGTGGGCCTTAGCGTTGGTACCGACGTGTACGAGTACAACTCGTTTATTTGTCCTACAAGGACTCTTATGTGTTGCCCCTCATATATACCCCATGTAGTCGCACCTAAGACGGTCTGTCGTCTCGTACTTGTAATACTCCTCCATCATAGTGATTGCGCCTTCGTGCGTCCGTGGTTTTCTCCCGCAAGGGTTTTCACATAAAAATCCGTTTTTCTCTGTTTCGTTTATTTCTGGTTATTATCTAACAAATGGTATACAGAGCAAAGTTTACAGATACGAGATTTTTGAGACGAGAGATTAGGGTTCATCGTGCGCGTCGCCGCACGCGACCAGGCGATCCATCGGATCGATTTTGCTGCACCGCCCTACGTAGAAGACGAGTCTAACAATAATTCAATCTACGGTGTTTTTTTCTTCTGCGGGTGCTGTGCGCTATCCACCGAGCTGTCAAATCGCCAAGTTGCCAAGACCAAGATTTTTGCTGGAGCCTCTCTTGCCCAAGTCGAGTTGCCGCCGCTGCAGCTCTTTCTCCGTGTATCGGGGGGTTTCAAGTACCGAGGAAACAAGGACGAGATTGCTGCTGCTCCACGTATTGCTCAAGTCCCGAGGCAACTGCTAGCGTTTTCTTTGCGTGAAGTGGATCGTGTTGCTGCCGCTACTACTTGAAGTTCGAGCATGTTTGGTTTGTGACTAACTTTGTCAAAGATTACCACATCTAAAGTTAGGCAAGTTTGACCAACTTAGGTGATTGCTTGGTTCAAGTCACATCTTAGGCAAGCCCCACTTGGGCTCCACATGGCATACACATAAAAAATATGGCAACATTCCTTTAGGCTTACCAACTTGTGGCTCTCATTTTGATGAACTAACCTTAGGCAAGCTTGGCAAAAATGTGTGGCAAAATGTGGCAATGCTAGGCCTAGAACCAAACAACCCCTTAATCTACTCGAGTACTACTACTTGTTGATTGCTTGCTCACGTTGACGGCTACAGAAGTACTACAGGAGTACTAGTACTAGTTGGCCGATCCTTGCTACGTCCTTTGTTTGCTACGTCCACTGCCCAATATCTAACAGGTGCTATTTATTCTATTTCGTTTGATCCGCAACTTTAATTCTATCAAGAATTTTTTCTACGGGCTTGTATTACTTTGTGTACACAGATTTATAGACTCATGGCATCATGGCATCCATGAAGTACGATCTTCCGCTGCTGGATCGTGACACAAGGTTTACCCTATGGCAAGTCAAGATGCGGGCGTTGTTGGCACAGTCCGACTATGATGAAGCACCGGATAGTTTTGGGAAGAATAGAATTCAGGACTGGACTGATGAGGAGAAAAGAATTGATTGTAAGGCTCTGTCACAAATTCAACTCCATTTACATAATAATATTTTGCAGGAGGTTTTGAGCGAGAAAACTCCGCCGCTCTATGGTTAAAGCTGGAAGGGATTTGCATGACTAAAGATCTCACCAGCAAGATGCATCTGAAGCAAAAATTATTTCTGCACAGGTTACCCGTGGGAGGTAACGTTTTGAATCATATTTCAGAACTTAAAGTGATCATATCTGATCTAGCTGCAATGGAGGTTAAGTATGAAGAGGAAGATACTGCTTTAATTTTACTTTGTTCACTGCCAAGTTCTTATACCAATTTTAGAGACACCATATTATACAGTCGTGATACTCTCACGCTTAATGAAGTTTATGAACCTTTGAACTCCAAGGAGAAGATGAAATTAATGGTGTCTCATGATGGTTCGAGTTCATCCAAGCCGAGGGATTATCTGTTCATGGCAGGACAAAGGAGAAGAACTCCAATAATGGAAACAAAGGCAAAAGTAATAACGACTACAGGGGCCGGCCGCAATCCAGAGATAAGAAGTATTGCAGATATTGCAAGAGAGACGGGCATGACATCTCAGAGTGTTTCAAGTTGTAGAACAAGGAAAAGAGAAAGGTAACAAACAAGGTGAAAATTCTTCTAACGTTGCTCGTGATGATAGTTCTGATGATGCTCTTGTCGTTATTGCTGGATGTGCTGAGACCAATGATGAGTGGGTACTTTACACTGCATGTACTTTCCATATGTGCCCGCATAGAGATTGGTTTACTACTTTTGATTCCACTACTTCTGCTGGTTCCGTTTTGGGTTTTCATAATTCACCATGCAAGATTGAAGGCATAGGTTCCGTTCGAATCAAGATGTTTGATGGAACAATCAGAACTTTGACAGATGTTCGGTATATTCCGAAGATGAAGAGAAATCTTATCTTTGTGAGTGCCCTTGATGTAAAGGGGTACAAGTATTCAGGTGGAGATAGTGTTTTGAAGGTCACCAAAGGCTCCCTTGTTGTGATGAAAGGTGACTTAAGTTCGACCAATGGTCTTTATTACCTTCAAGGTTCTATCGTTTCAGGTAACGCTACTCCAGTTATTTCAAAGAGTTCTGATTGTGATGCTGCTAATCTTTGGCATATGCGTCTTGGACATATGAGTGAACTTGGTTTAGTAGAGTTAAATAAGAGAGGTCTCCTTGATGGATATGAACCTGGTAAATTGAAATTTTGTGAGCATTGTATCTTCGGCAAGCACAAGAGGGTGAAGTTCAATACTTCGACCCATACAACGGAAGGTATTCTTGATTATGTGCATTCTGATTTATGGGGACCATCTCACAAGAAGTCATTAGGTGGTGCAAGTTACAAGCTGACTATTATTGATTATTATTCGAGAAAAGTTTGGCCTTATTTCTTGAAGCATAAATATGAAGCATTCTCAGCATTTAAGGAGTGGAAGATTATGATTGAAAGGCAGACTAAAAAGAAGGTAAAAATACTTCACACTGATAATGGTATGGAATTCTGTTCTAAGCAATTTAAGAATTATTGCAAGTCTGAAGGCATTGTCAGACATTACACCATTTCTAATACTCCTCAACAAAACGGTGTTGCTGAGCATATGAATAGGACCATTATTTCTAGAGTCCGTTGCATGTTGTCCAATGCAGGTTTGCATAGGCGTTTTTGGGCTGAGGCCGCTTCCACTTCTTGTTATCTCATTAGTCGTTCACCATCTATTGCTCTTAATAAGAAAACTCCAATTGAGGTATGGTCTGGTTCGCCTGCTGATTATTCACGATTGAGAGTTTTTGGTTGCACTGCTTATGCTCATGTTGATAATGGAAAGTTGAAGCCTAGGGCTGTTAAGTGCATCTTTTTTGGTTATAAGTCTGGCGTTAAAGGTTTTAAATTGTGGAATCCTGAAACCCAGAAGGTTGTTATTAGCAGAAACGTTATCTTTAATGAATCTGCTATGTTACATAATGTTCCATCTACTAATGTTCCTGTTGAGAGTGAACAGTAGGCTACTATTCAGCATCCTACTATTCAGGTGGAGCATGTTATTGAAACAGGTGATACATCTGGTAATGAAATTATTGATGCACATGATGAACCCGTCATTGATGATGATCATGTCACTCCCACTCCAAATCAGCCTATTGTTCCACCCAATTGGAATCTTGCATGTGACAGAGTTAGGCGGGGTATTAATAAACCTGACAGGTTAATTGAAGAGTGCAATATTGTTTCTTTTGCTTTATCTGTTGCAAAAGAAATTGAAGGTAATACTGAGCCTTCTTCATATTCCGAGGCTATCATTTCTGGTGATAGTAATAATTGGATGACCGCTATGCATGATGAGATGGAATCACTTGAAAAGAATGGCACTTGGGATTTAGTAAAATTGCCTAGAGAGAAGAAACCTATTCATTGCAAGTGGTTTTTGAAGAGGAAAGAAGGTGTTTCTCCTAATGATGAGACAAGATATAAAGCAAGGTTAGTTGCTAAAGGTTACAGTCAGATTTCAGGTATTGACTATAACAAAGTCTTTTCTCCTGTTGTGAAGCATAGCTCTATTCGCACTTTACTCAGTATTGTTGCCATGCATGATGTTGAGCTTGAACAATTGGATGTTAAAACTGCATTCTTACATGGAGAATTAGAAGAGGATAATTATATGGAACAACCTGAAGGTTTTGTTATTCCTGGAAAAGAAAAGCTTGTCTGTAAGTTAAAGAAATCTCTTTATGGATTGAAGCAATCCCCTAGACAGTGGTACAAGAGATTTGACACCTTTATGCTCTCTCAAGGTTTCAAAAGGTCTAATTATGATAGTTGTGTTTATTTGAAAACTGTCAATGGTTCAACTATTTATTTGCTCCTTCATGTTGATGATATGCTTATTGCTGCAAAGAGTATGCAAGAGATTAATGAACTAAAGAAGCAATTGAGTAATGAATTTGAGATGAAGGATTTGGGTGCAGCAAAGAAAATTCTTGGCATGGAGATATCCAGAGATAGACCATTTGGAAAAGTATATCTAAGTCAGAAGGGATATATTGATAAAGTTCTTCGTCGTCTTAATATGCACAATGCCAAGCCGGTGAGTACACCATTAGCTGCACACTTCAAATTGTCATCAGCTTCATGTCCTAAGTCAGATGCCGATATTGAGTACATGTCTAGAGTTCCCTATTCAAGTGCAGTTGGTTCACTTATGTATGCCATGGTTTGTTCTCGTCCGGATTTATCATATGCATTGAGTGTTGTCAGTAGATACATGGCTAATCCTGGAAAAGAGCATTGGAAAGCAGTTCGGTGGATTTTCAGATACCCGCGAGGTACTTCTAATGCTTATATACAGTTTGGGAAAACTGGAGATGGACTTGTTGGTTTTGTTGATTCTGATTTTGCTGGTGATTTGGATAAGAGAAGATCACTCACAGGTTATGTTTTCACCATTGGTGGTTGTACTGTGAGTTGGAGAGCAACTTTGCAGTCTATTGTGGCTTGTTCCACTACTAATGCCGAGTATATGGCTATTTCTGAGGCATGCAAAGAAGCTATCTGGTTGAAAGGTTTGTACATTGAGATTTGTGGAGATTCATCTTGCCCTACCATATTTAGTGACAGTCAAAATGCTATATATCTTACCAAGAATCCAATGTACCATGAGAGAATAAAGCACATTGATGTCAGATATCACTATATCCGAGATGTTGTTGCTGAAGGTGATTTGAAGGTATGCAAGATAAGCATGCATGATAATCCTGCTGATATGATGACAAAGCCAGTTCCTACCAATAAGTTTGAGCTTTGCTCAGGCTTAGTTTGTATTTCTCATTAGTCCTATGGACTTTGACGCACAAGGTGTTTATGCTAATTTCGATAGAGTTATTCACTTTCTTCGACTACTGGAGAGAATTTAGATCAAGGTGGAGATTGTTAAATTATGATCTAAATTCTAGTATCGTATTGGACTAGACGTAGTACATATAGTGTGGGCCTTTGCGTTGGTACCGACGCGTACGAGTACAACTCGTTTACTTATCCTACAAGGACTCCTATGTGCTGCCTCTCATATATACCCCATGTAGTCGCACCTAAGACGGTCTGTCGTCTCGTGCTTGTAATACTCCTCCATCATAGTGATTGCGCCTTCGTGCGTCCGTGGTTTTCTCCCGCAAGGGTTTCCACGTAAAAATCCGTGTCTCTCTGTCTCGTTTATTTCTCGTTATTATCTAACAATATGGCCATCTTCGCCATCTCCGAGGAGGGCGATCCAAGAATGAGCCGATGAGGAGGCGGAGGTTGACGAGTGTGTGTGTAACGTGTTGGGGATCGTAGTAGAAATTAAAATTTTCTACGCATCACCAAGATCAATCTATGGAGTCATCTAGCAACGAGAGAGAGAGAGGAGTGCATCTACATACCCTTGTAGATCGCGAGCGGAAGGTTCAAGAGAATGTGGTTGATGGAGTCGTACTCGTCGTGATCCAAATCACCGATGATCCTAGCGCCGAACGGACGGCACCTCCGTGTTCAACACACTTACAGAGCGGAGACGTCTCCCGCGCCTTGATCCAGCAAGGAGGAGGGAGAGGTTGAGGAAGAGAGCTCCAACAGCAGCACGACGGCGTGGTGGTGGTGGAGAGGCAGTACTCCGGCAGGGCTTCGCCAAGCTCTTAACGGAGGAGGAGAGGTGTTGGGGAGGGGAGGGGCTGCGCCTTGGATGTGCTGTGAAGCCCTCCCCTCTCCCCTCTATTTATAGGGAAGGGGGAAGGGGGCCGACCCCCTCTAGATGAGATCTAGAGGGGGGGGGCAAGGGGAGGGGGCTTGCCCCCTAAGCAAGGGGGGCGCCCCCTCTAGGCCCCCCCAACCCTAGGCGCATGGGCCCAAGGGGGGATGCGCCCATCCCTCCAGGGGCTGGTTCCCTGCCCACTACGGCCCATGAGGCCCTCCGAGAGAGGTGGCCCCTCCCGGTGGACCCCCGAAACCCCTCCGGTGGCCCTAGTACAATACCGATATGCCCCCGAACTTTTCCGTTGACAGTATGACAATTTCCCATATATAAATCTTCACCTCCGGACCATTCCGGAACTCCTCGTGACGTCCGGGATCTCATCCGGGACTCTGAACAACATTCGGTAATCACTTACAAGTCTTCCTAATAACCCTAGCGTCACCGAACCTTAAGTGTGTAGACCCTACGGGTTCGGGAATCAGGCAGACATGACCGAGACAGCTCTCTGGCCAATAACCAACAGCGGGATCTGGATACCATGTTGGCTCCCACATGTTCCACGATGATCTCATCGGATGAACCACGATGTCAAGGATTCAAGCAATCCCGTACACAATTCCCTTTGTCAATCGGTACGTTACTTGCCCGAGATTCGATCGTCGGTATCCCAATACCTCGTTCAATCTCGTTATCGGCAAGTGACTGTTGGGGAACGTAGCAGAAATTCAAAATTTTCTTACGTGTCACCAAGATCTATCTAAGGAGAAACCAGCAACGAGGGGAAGGAGAGTGCATCTACATACCCTTGTAGATCGCTAAGCGGAAGCATTCAAGAGAACGGGGTTGAAGGAGTCGTACTCGTCGTGATCCAAATCACCGGAGATCCTAGTGCCGAACGGGCGGCACCTCTGCGTTCAACACACGTACAGCCCGGTGACGTCTCCCATGCCTTGATCCAGCAAGGAGAGAGGGAGAGGTTGAGGAAGAATCCATCCAGCAGCAGCACAACGGCGTGGTGGTGGTGGAGGAGCGTGGCAATCCTGCAGGGCTTCGCCAAGCACCGCGGGAGAGGAGAAGGGAGAGAGGTAGGGCTGCGCCAGGGAGAGGTCAAACTCATCTGTTGGCAGCCCCAAAACCCTCAAGTATATATAGGGGAGAGGGAGGGGGTGCTCCCCCTCTAGGGTTTCCACCCCAAGGGGTGCGGCAGCCCCAATCCCATCTAAGGGTGGCGGCCAAGGGGGGAGAGGGGGGAAACTTGCCCCCCAAGTTAGGTGGTAGCACCCCCTCCCCAAACCCTAGGCGCCTTGGGCCCTTGTGGGGGGGGGGGGCGCACCAGCCCACCTGGGGCTGGTCCCCTCCAACACTTGACCCATGCAGCCCTCCGGGGCCGGTGGCCCCACTTGGTGGACCCCCGGGACCCTCCCGGTGGTCCCGGTACGTTACCGATAAAACCCGAAACTTTTCCGGTGACCAAAACAGGACTTCCCATATATAAATCTTTACCTCCGGACCATTCCGGAACTCCTCGTGACGTCCAGGATCTCATCCGAGACTCCAAACAACATTCGGTAAATACATACAAACTTCCTTTATAACCCTAGCGTCATCGAACCTTAAGTGTGTAGACCCTACGGGTTCGGGAACCATGCAGTCATGAC
The DNA here is from genome assembly GCF_002162155.2 of Triticum dicoccoides. Taxonomy (NCBI): domain Eukaryota; kingdom Viridiplantae; phylum Streptophyta; class Magnoliopsida; order Poales; family Poaceae; genus Triticum; species Triticum dicoccoides. Next base: position 638,619,293 of record NC_041381.1, read on the forward strand.
CGAGACGTTCTCCGGTCAATAACCAACAGCGGGATCTGGATACCCATGTTGGCTCCCACATGTTCCACGATGATCTCATCGGATGAACCACGATGTCAAGGACTCAATCGATCCCATATACAATTCCCTTTGTCTAGCGGTATTGTACTTGCTCGAGATTCGATCGTCGGTATACCGATACCTTGTTCAATCTAGTTACTGGCAAGTCTCTTTACTCGTACCGTAACACATCATCCCGTGATCAACCCCTTGGTCACATTGTGCACATTATGATGATGTCCTACCGAGTGGGCCCAGAGACACCTCTCCGTTTACACGGAGTGACAAATCCCAGTCTTGATTCGTGCCAACCCAACAGACACTTTCGGAGATACCTGTAGTGCACCTTTATAGCCACCCAGTTATGTTGTGATGTTTGGTACACCCAAAGCATTCCTACGGTATCTGGGAGTTGCACAATCTCATGGTCTAAGGAAATGATACTTGACATTAGAAAAGCTTTAGCATACGAACTACACGATCTTTGTGCTAGGCTTAGGATTGGGTCTTGCCCATCACATCATTCTCCTAATGATGTGATCCCGTTATCAACGACATCCAATGTCCATGGTCAGGAAACCGTAACCATCTATTGATCAACGAGCTAGTCAACTAGAGGCTTACTAGGGACATGGTGTTGTCTATGTATCCACACATGTATCTGAGTTTCCTATCAATACAATTATAGCATGGATAATAAACGATTATCATGAACAAGGAAATATAATAATAACTAATTTATTATTGCCTCTAGGGCATATTTCCAACAGTCTCCCACTTGCACTAGAGTCAATAATCTAGTTCACATCGCCATGTGATTAACACTGACAGCTCACATCGCCATGTGACCAACATCCAAAGATTTTACTAGTGTCGCTAAACTAGTTCACATCATCATGTGATTAAGACTCAATGAGTTCTTGGGTTTGATCATGTTTTGCTTGTGAGAGAGGTTTTAGTCAACGGGTCTACAACATTCAGATCCGTATGTACTTCGCAAATCTCTAGGTCATATTGTAAATGTTGCTTCCACGCTCCACTTGGAGCTATTCCAAATTGTTGCTCCAGTATACGTATCCGTTTTGCTACTCAGAGTCATTCGGATAGGTGTTAAAGCTTGCATCGACATAACCCTTTACGCCGAACTCTTTATCAACTCCATAATCGAGAAACATGCCCTTATTACTCCAAGGACAATTTTGACCGCTATCTGGTGATCCACTCCTTGATCACCTTTGTACCCTCTTTCCAGATAAGTAGCAAGGCACACATCAGGAGCGGTACACAGCATAGCATACTGTAGAGCCTACGTCTATAGCATAGGGGACGACCTTCATCCTTTCTCTTTTTTCTGTCGTGGTCGAGCTTTAAGTCTTAACTTCATACCTTACAACTCAGCCAAGAACTCCTTCTTTGACTGATCCATCTTGAACACCTTCAAGATCATGTCAAGGTATGTGCTCATTTGAAAGTACCATTTAGCGTTTTTTGATCTATCCTCATAGATCTTGATGCTCAATGTTCAAGCAGCTTATTCCAGGTTTTGTATTGAAAAACACCTTTCAAATAACCCTATATGCTTTCCAGAAAATTCTACATCATTTCTGATCATCAATATGTCAACAACATATACTCATCAGAAATTCTATAGTGCTCCCACTCACTTCTTTGGAAATACAAGTTTCTCATAAACCTTGTATAAACCTAAAATCTTTGATCATCTTATCAAAGTGTATATTCCAACTCCGAGATGCTTACTCCAGTCCATGGAAGGATCGCTGGAGCTAGCATACCTTTTAGCATCCTTAGGATCGACAAAACCTTTCTGATTGTATCACATACAACCTTTCCTTACGAAAACTGGTATGGAAACTCGTTTTGACATCCATCTGCCAGATTTCATAAATGCAGCTAATGCTAACATGATTCTGACGGACTTAAGCATCGCTACGGATGAGAAAACCTCATCATAGTCAACTCCTTGAACTTGTGAAAAACTCTTCACCACAAGTTGAGCTTCATAGACAGTGACATTACCGTCCACGTCCGTCTTCTTCTTAAAGATCCATTTATCTCAATGGCTTGCCGATCATCGGGCAAGTCCACCAAAGTCCATGCTTTGTTATGATACATGGATCCTATCTCAGATTTCATGGCTTCTAACCATTTGTCGGAATATGGGCCCACCATCGCTTCTCCATAGCTCGTAGGTTCATTGTTGTCTAGCAACATGACCTTCAAGACAGGATCACCATACCACTCCAAAGCAGTAGGCGTCCTTGTCGTCCTACGAGGTTCGGTAGTGACTTGATCCGAAGCTTCATGATCACTATCATAAGCTTCCACTTCAATTGGTGTAGGTGCCACAGGAACAACTTCCTGTGCCCTGCTACACACTTGTTGAAGTGACGGTTCAATAACCTCATCAAGTCTCCACCATCCTCCCACTCAATTCTTTCGAGAGAAACCTTTCCTCGAGAAAGGACCCGATTCAAGAAACAATCCCTATTGCTTTCGGATCTGAATTAGGAGGTATACCCAACTGTTTTGGGTGTCCTATGAAGATGCATTTTATCCGCTTTGGGTTCGAGCTTATCAACCTAAAACTTTTCACATAAGCGTCCCAGCCCCAAACTTTTAAGAAATGACAACTTAGGTTTCTCCAAACGGTGTCGTCTCAACGGAATTACGTGGCACCCTATTAAAGTGAGTGCGGTTGTCTCTAATGCCTAACCCATGAACGATAGTGGTAATTCGATAAGAGACATCATGGTACACACCATATCCAATAGGGTGCAACTATGATGTTCGGACACACCATCACACTATGGTGTTCCAGGCGGTATTAATTGTGAAACAATTTTCACAATGTCTTAATTGTGTGCCAAAGCTCGTAACTCAGATACTCATCTCTATGATCATATCATAGATATTTTATCCTCTTGTCACAATGACCTTCAACTTCACTCTGAAATTACTTGAACCCTTCAATAATTCAGACTTGTGTTTCATCAAGTAAATATACAGTATCTACTTAAATCATCTGTGAAGTAAAACATAATGATATTCACTGCATGTCTCAGCACTCATTGGACTGCACACATCAAAGTTTGTTACTTCCAACAAGTTGCTATCTTGTTCCATCTTACTAAAACCGAGGCTTTTCAATCATCTTGCCTATGTGGTATGATTTGCATATCTCAAGTGATTCAAAATAAAGTGAGTCCAAACGATCCATCTGCATGGAGTTTCTTCATGCGTATACACCAATAGACATGGTTTGCATGTCTCAAACTTTTCAAAAACGAGTGAGTCCAAAGATCCATCAACATGGAGCTTCATCATGCGTTTTACACCAATATGACTTACATGGCAGTGCCACAAGTAAGTGGTACCATCATTACTATCTTATATCCTTTTGGCATGAAAATGTGTATCACTACGATCGAGATTCAATAAACCATTCCTTTTAGGTGCTAGACCATTGAAGGTATTATTCAAATAAACAGAGTAACCATTATTCTCCTTAAATGAATAACTGTATTGCGACAGACATAATCCAATAATGTCTATGCTCAACGCAAACACCAATAACAATTATTTAGGTTTAACACCAATCTCGATGGTAGAGGGAGCGTGCGATGCTTGATCACATCAACCTTGGAAACACTTCCAACACGTATCGTCAGCTCACCTTTATCTAGTCTCCATTTATTCCGTAGCTTTTATTTTGAGTTACTAACACTTAGCAACCGAACCGGTATCTAATACCCTGGTGCTACTACGAGTACTAGTAAAGTACACATTAACATAATGTATATCCAATATACTTCTATCGACCTTGCCAGCCTTCTTATCTACCAAGTATCTAGGGTAATTCTGCTCTAGTGGCTGTTCTCCTTTTTACAGAAGCACTTAGTCTCGGGTTTGGGTTCAACCTTGGGTTTCTTCACTAGAGCAGCAACTGATTTGCCGTTTCATGAAGTGTCCCTTCTTGCCCTTGCCCTTCTTGAAACTAGTGGTTTCACCAACCATCAACAATTGATGCTCCTTCTTGATTTCTACTTTCGCGGTGTCAAACATCGTGAATACCTCAAGGATCATCTGTCCCTGATATGTTATAGTTCATCACGAAGCTCTAGCAGCTTGGTGGAAATGACTTTGGAGAAACATCACTATCTCATCTGGAAGATCAACTCCCACTCGATTCAAGTGATTGTTGCACTCAGACAATCTGAGCATAAGCTCAACGACTAAGCTTTTCTCCGTTAACTTGCAGGCTAAGAAAATTGTCGGAGGTCTTATACCTCTTGACGTGGGCACGAGCCCGAAATCCCAATTTCAGCCCTCGAAACATCTCATATGTTCCGCGACGTTTTAAAAAACGTCTTTGGTGCCTCAACTCTAAACCGTTTAACTCAACTATCACGTAGTTATCAAAACGTGTATGTCCGATGTTCGCAACATCCACAGACGACGATTGGGGTTCAGCACACTAAGTGGTGCATTAAGGACATAAGCTTTCTACTGTCCGCATAATCGCTACTATCAACTTTCAACTATATTTTCTCTAGGAACATATCTAAACAGTGGAACTGAAGCGCGAGCTTACGACATAATTTGCAAAGATCTTTTGACTATGTTCAGGATAATTAAGTTCATCTTATGAACTCCCACTCAGATAGACATCCCTCTAGTCATCTAAGTGATTACATGATCCGAGTCAACTAGGCCGTGTCCGATCATCACGTGAGACGGACTAGTCATCATCGGTGAACATCTTCATGTTGATCGTATCTACTATACGACTCATGCTCGACCTTTCGGTCTCTTGTGTTCCGAGGCCATGTCTGTACATGCTAGGCTCGTCAAGTTAACCTAAGTGTTTCGCGTGTGTAAATCTGGCTTACACCCATTGTATGTGAACATAAGAATCTATCACACCCGATCATCACGTGGTGCTTCGAAATGACGAACTTTCACAACGGTGCACAGTTAGGGGGACCACTTTCTTGAAATTTTAATAAGGGATCATCTTATTTACTACCGTCGTTCTAAGCAAATAAGATGCATAAACATGATAAACATCACATGCAATCATATAGTGACATGATATGGCCAATGTCACATTGCTCCTTTTGATCTCCATCTTCGGGGCTCCATGATCATCATCGTCACCGGCATGACACCATGATCTACATCATCGTGTCTGCATGAAGTTGTCTCGCCAACTTATTACTTCTACTACTATGGCTACCGGTTAGCAATAAAGTAAACTAATTACATAGCGTTGTTCAATGACACGCAGGTCATACAATAAATAAAGACAACTCCTATGGCTCCTGCCGGTTGTCATACTCATCGACATGCAAGTCGTGAATCCTATTACAAGAACATGATCAATCTCATACATCACATATCATTCATCACATTCTTCTTGGCCATATCACATCACATAGCATACCCTGCAAAAACAAGTTAGACGTCCTCTAATTGTTGTTTGCATGTTTTACGTGGCTGCTATGGATTTCTAGCAAGAAGGTTTCTTACCTACGCAGAACCACAACGTGATATGCCAATTGCTATTTACCCTTCATAAGGACCCTTTTCATCGAATCCGTTCCGACTAAAGTGGGAGAGACTGGCACCCGCTAGCCACCTTATGCACCAAGTGCATGTCAGTCGGTGGAACCTGTCTCACGTAAGAGTACGTGTAAGGTCGGTCCGGGCCGCTTCATCCCACAATACCGTCGAAACAAGATTGGACTAGTAACGGTAAGCATATTGAACAAGATCAATGCCCACAACTACTTTGTGTTCTACTCGTGCATAGAATCTACGCAATAGACCTAGCTCATGATGCCATTGTTGGGGAATGTAGCAGAAATTCAAAATTTTCTTACGTGTCACCAAGATCTATCTAAGGAGAAACCAACAACGAGGGGAAGGAGAGTGCATCTACATACCCTTGTAGATTGCTAAGCGGAAGCGTTCAAGAGAACGGGGTTGAAGGAGTCGTACTGGTCGTGATCCAAATAACCGGAGATCCTAGTGCCGAACGGACGACACCTCCGCGTTCAACACACGTACAGCCCGGTGACATCTCCCATGCCTTGATCCAGCAAGGAGAGAGGGAGAGGTTGAGGAAGACTCCATCCAGCAGCAGCACAACGGCGTGGTGGTGGTGGAGGAGTGTGGCAATCCTGCAGGGCTTCGCCAAGCACCGCGGGAGAGGAGAAGGGAGAGAGGTAGGGCTGTGCCAGGGAGAGGTCAAACTCATCTGTTGGCAGCCCCAAAACCCTCAAGTATATATAGGGGAGAGGGAGGGGGGTGCGCCCCCTCTAGGGTTTCCACCCAAGGGGTGCGGCAGCCCCAATCCCATCTAAGGGTGGCGGCCAAGGGGGGAGAGGGGGGAAACTTGCCCCCCAAGTTAGGTGGAAGAACCCCCTCCCCAAACCCTAGGCGCCTTGGGCCCTTGTGGGGGGGGGGGGCGCACCAGCCCACCTGGGGCTGGTCCCCTCCCACACTTGGCCCATGCAGCCCTCCGGGGCCGGTGGCCCCACTTGGTGGACACCCGGGACCCTCCCGGTGGTCCCGGTACGTTATCGATAAAACCCGAAACTTTTCCGGTGACCAAAACAGGACTTCCCATATATAAATCTTTACCTCCGGACCATTCCGGAACTCCTCGTGTCGTCCGGGATCTCATCCGGGACTCCGAACAACATTCGGTAACCACATACAAACTTCCTTTATAACCCTAGCGTCATCGAACCTTAAGTGTGTAGACCCTACGGGTTCGGGAACCATGCAGTCATGACCGAGACGTTCTCCGGTCAATAACCTACAGCGGGATCTGGATACCCATGTTGGCTCCCACATTTTCCACGATGATCTCATCGGATGAACCACGATGTCAAGGACTCAATCGATCCCGTATACAATTCCCTTTGTCTAGCGGTATTGTACTTGCCCGAGATTCGATCGTCGGTATACCGATACCTTGTTCAATCTCGTTACCGGCAAGCCTTTTTACTCGTTCCGTAACACATCATCCCGTGATCAATACCTTGGTCACATTGTGCACATTATGATGATGTCCTATCGAGTGGGCCCAGAGATACCTCTCCGTTTACACGGAGTGACAAATCCGAGTCTCGATTCGTGCCAACCCAACAGACACTTTTGGAGATACATGTAGTGCACCTTTATAGCCACCCAGTTACGTTGTGACGTTTGGTACACCCAAAGCATTCCTACGGTATCCGGGAGTTGCACAATCTCATGGTCTAAGGAAATGATACTTGACATTAGAAAAGCTTTAGCATACGAACTACAGGATCTTTGTGCTAGGCTTAGGATTGGGTCTTGTCCATCACATCATTCTCCTAATGATGTGATCCCGTTATCAACGACATCCAATGTCCATGGTCAGGAAACCATAACCATCTATTGATCAACGAGCTAGTCAACTAGAGGCTTACTAGGGACATGGTGTTGTCTATGTATCCACACATGTATCTGAGTTTCCTATCAATACAATTATAACATGGATAATAAACGATTATCATGAACAAGGAAATATAATAATAACTAATTTATTATTGCCTCTAGGCATATTTCCAACAGTGACTTTACTCGTACCGTAATGCATGATCCTGTGACCAACCACTTGGTCACATTGAGCTCATTATGATGATGCATTACCGAGTGGGCCCAGAGATACCTCTCCATCATACGGAGTGACAAATCCCAGTCTCGATCCGTGTCAACCCAACGGAGATACCTGTAGTATACTTTTATAGCCACCCAGTTACGTTGTGACGTTTGGTACACCCAAAGCACTCCTACGGTATCCTAGAGTTACACGATCTAATGGTCTAAGGAAATGATACTTGACATTAGAAAAACTCTAGCAAACGAACTACACGATCTTGTGCTATGCTTAGGATTGGGTCTTGTCCATCACATCATTCTCCCAATGATGTGATCCTGTTATCAATGACATCCAATGTCCATGGTCAGGAAACCGTAACCATCCATTGATCAATGAGCTAGTCAACTAGAGGCTCACTAGGGACATGTTGTGGTCTACGTGTTCACACATGTATTACGATTTCTGGATAACACAATTATACCATGAACAATAGACAATTATCATGAACAAGGAAATATAATAATAACCATTTTATTATTGCCTCTAGGGCATATTTCCAACAGTCTCCCACTTGCACTAGAGTCAATAATCTAGTTACATTGTGATGAATCGAACACCCATAGAGTTCTGGTGTTGATCATGTTTTGCTCGCGGAAGAGGTTTAGTCAACGGATCTGCGACATTCAGATCCGTATGCACTTTGCAAATATTTATGTCTCCATCTTGAACATTTTCACGAATGGAGTTGAAGCGACGCTTGATGTGCCTGGTCTTGTTGTGAAACCTGGGCTCCTTGGCAAGGGCAATGGCTCCAGTGTTGTCACACAAGAGAGTCATCGGCCCCGACGCATTGGGAATAACTCCTAGGTCGGTAATGAACTCCTTCATCCAGATTGCTTCATGTGCTGCCTCCGAGGCTGCCATGCACTCCGCTTCACATGTAGATCCCGCCACGACGCTTTGCTTGCAACTGCACCAGCTTACTGCCCCACCATTCAAAATATACATGTATCCGGTTTGTGACTTAGAGTCATCCAGATCTGTGTTGAAGCTAGCGTCGATGTAACCTTTTACGACAAGCTCTTCGTCTCCTCCATAAACGAGAAACATATCCTTAGTAATTTTTAGGTACTTTAGGATATTCTTGACCGCTGTCCAGTGTTCCATGCCGGGATTACTTTGGTACCTTCCTACCAAACTTACAACAAGGTTTACATCAGGTTTGGTACACAACATGACATACATAATAGACCCCATAGCCGAGGCATAGGGGATGACACTCATCTTTTCTCTATCTTCTGCCTTGGTCGGGCATTGATCCGAGCTCAATTTCACACCTTGCAACACAGGCAAGAACCCCTTCTTGGACTGATCCATATTGAACTTCTTCAATATCTTATCAAGGTATGTGCTTTGTGAAAGACCTATGAGGTGTCTCGATCTATCTCTATAGATCTTGATGCCTAATATGTAAGCAGCTTCTCCAAGGTCCTTCATTGAAAAATACTTATTCAAGTAGGCCTTAATGCTGTCCAAAAGTTCTATATCATGTCCCATCAAAAGTATGTCATCTACATATAATATGAGAAATGCTACAGAGCTCCCACTCGCTTTATTGTAAACGCAGGCTTCTCCATAAGTCTGCATAAACCCAAACGCTTTGATCATTTCATCAAAGCGAATGTTCCAACTCCGAGATGCTTGCACCAGCCCATAGATGGAGCGCTGGAGCTTGCATACCTTGTTAGCATTCTTAGGATTGACAAAACCTTCCGGCTGCATCATATACAATTCTTCCTTAAGGAAGCCGTTAAGGAATGCCGTCTTGACGTCCATTTGCCATATCTCATAATCGTAGAATGCGGCAATTGCTAACATGATTCAGACGGACTTCAGCTTCTCTACGGGTGAGAAGGTCTCATCATAGTCAACCCCTTGAACTTGTCGATAACCCTTAGCGACAAGTCGAGCTTTATAGATGGTAATAACATACCATCCACGTCCGTCTTTTTCTTAAAGATCCATTTATTTTCAATCGCTCGCCGATCATCGGGAAAGTCTGTCAAAGTCCATACTTTGTTGTCATACATGGATCCTATCTCGGATTGCATGGCTTCAAGCCATTTGTTGGAATCTGGGTCCGCCATCGCTTCTTCATAGTTTGAAGGTTCACCGTTGTCTAACAACATGATTTCCAGGACAGGGTTGCCATACCATTCTAGTGTGGAACGTGTCCTTGTGGACCTACGAAGTTCAGTAGTAACTTGATCCGAAGTACCTTGATCATCATCATTAACTTCCTCTCCAGTCGGTGTAGGCACCACGGGAACATCTTTCTGAGCTGCGCTACTTACCGGTTCAAGAGGTAGTACTTCATCAAGTTCCACCTTCCTCCCACTTACTTCTTTCGAGAGAAACTCTTTCTCCAGAAAGGACCCATTCTTGGCAACAAAGATCTTGCCTTCGGATCTGAGGTAGAAGGTATACCCAATTGTTTCCTTAGGGTATCCTATGAAGACGCATTTTTCCGACTTGGGTTCGAGCTTTTCATGTTGAAGTTTCTTGACATAAGCATCGCATCCCCAAACTTTTAGAAACGACAGCTTAGATTTCTTTCCAAACCATAATTCATATGGTGTCGTCTCAACGGATTTAGACAGTGCCCTATTTAAAGTGAATGTAGCTGTCTCTAAAGCGTATCCCCAAAATGATAGCGGTAAATCGGTAAGAGACATCATAGACCGCACCATATCCAGTAGAGTGCGATTACGACGTTCGGACATACCATTACGCTGAGGTGTTCCAGGCGATGTGAGTTGTGAAACGATTCCACATTTCCTTAAGTGTGTACCAAACTCATGACTTAAATATTCTCCCCCACGATCTGATCGTAAGAACTTTATTTTTCTGTCACGTTGATTTTCTACCTCATTCTGAAATTCCTTGAACTTTTCAAAGGTCTTAGACTTGTGTTTCATTAAGTAGGCCAACCCATATCTACTTAAGTCATCAGTGAGGGTGAGAACGTAATGATAGCCACTGCGAGCCTCAACACTCATTGGACCGCACACATCAGTATGTATAATTTCCAATAAGTTGGTTGCTCGCTCCATTGTTCCGGAGAACGGAGTCTTGGTCATTTTGCCCATGAGGCATGGTTCGCACGTGTCAAATGATTAGAAATCAAGAGACTCTAAAAGTCCATCTGCGTGGAGCTTCTTCATGCGTTTAACACCAATGTGACCAAGGCGGCAGTGCCATAGATATGTGGGACTATCACTATCAATCTTACATCTTTTGGTATTCACACTATGAATATGTGTAACATCACGTTCGAGATCATTAAGAATAAACCATTGACCAGCGGGGCATGACCATAAAACATATCTCTCATATAAATAGAACAACCATTATTCTCAGATTTAAATGAGTAGCCATCTCGTATTAAACGAGATCCAGATACAATGTTCATGCTCAAAGATGGCACTAAATAACAATTATTGAGGTTTAAAACTAATCTCGTAGGTAAATGTAGAGGTAGCGTGCCGACGGTGATCACATCGACCTTGGAACCATTCCCGACGCGCATCGTCACCTCGTCCTTCGCCAGTCTCCGCTTATTCCGCAGCTCCTGTCTTGAGTTACAAATATGAGCAACCGCACCGGTATCAAATACCCAGGAGTTACTACGAGTATTGGTAAGGTACACATCAATTACATGTATATCACATATACCTTTGGTGTTGCCGGCCTTCTTGTCCGCTAAGTATTTGGGGCAGTTCTGCTTCCAGTGTCCGCTTCCCTTGCAATAAAAGCACTCAGTCTCAGGTTTGGGTCCATGCTTTGGCTTCTTCCCGGCAACTGGCTTACCGGGAGCGGCAACTCCCTTGCCGTCCTTCTTGAAGTTCTTCTTACCTTTGCCTTTCTTGAAACTAGTGGTTTTATTGACCATCAACACTTGATGTTCCTTTTTGATCTCCACCTCCGCTGATTTTAGCATTGAAAATACCTTAGGAATGATTTTCACCATCCCCTGCATATTGTAGTTCATCACAAAGCTCTTGTAGCTAGGTGGGAGCGACTGGAGGATTCTGTCAATGACCGCGTCATCCGGGAGATTAACTCCCAGCTGAGACAAGCGGTTGTGCAACCCAGACATTTTGATTGTGTGCTCGCTGACGGAACCATTCTCCTCCATCTTACAGCTGTAGAACTTGTTAGAGACTTCATATCTCTCGACCCGGGCATGAGCTTGGAAAACCAATTTCAGCTCTTGGAACATCTCATATGCTCTGTGCTGCTCAAAACGCTTTTGGAGCCCCGGTTCTAAGCTGTAAAGCATGCCGCACTGAACCAGGAAGTAATCATCACTACACGACTGCCAAGCGTTCATAACGTCTTGATTTGCTAGGAAAACGGGTGCTTCACCTAGCGGTGCATCTAGGACATATACTTTCTTGGCAGCTATGAGGATGATCCTCAAGTTCCGGACCCAGTCCGTATAGTTGCTGCCATCGTCTTTCAGCTTGGTTTTCTCTAGAAAGGCGTTGAAGTTGAGGGCAACATTAGCGTGGGCCATTTGATCTACAAGACATATTGCAAAAGTTTTAGACTAAGTTCATGATAATTAAGTTCATCTAATCAAATTATTTAATGAACTCCCACTCAGATAGACATCCCTCTAGTCATCTAAGTGATCCATGATCTGAGTCAACTAGGCCGTGTCCGATCATCACGTGAGACGGACTAGTCATCATCGGTGAACATCTTCATGTTGATCGTATCTTCTATACGACTCATGTTTGACCTTTCAATCTCTTGTGTTCCGAGGCCATGTGTGTACATGCTAGGCTCGTCAAGTCAACCTAAGTGTTTTTGCATTTGTAAATCTGTCTTACACCCGTTGTATGTGAATGTTAGAATCTATCACACTCGATCATTATGTGGTGCTTCGAAACAACGAACTTTCGCAACGACGCACAGTTAGGGGGAACACTTTCTTGAAATTATTATGAGGGATCATCTTATTTACTACCGTCGTTCTAAGTAAATAAGATGCAAAAACATGATAAACATCACATGCAATCAAATAGTGACATGATAGGGCCAATATCATTTTGCTCCTTTTGATCTCCATCTTCAGGGCGCCATGATCATCATCGTCACCGGCATGACACCAGGATCTCCATCATCGTGTCTTCATGAAGTTGTCATACCAACGATTACTTCTACTACTATGGCTAACGGTTTAGCAATAAAGTAAAGTAATTACATGGCGTTATTCAATGACACACAGGTCATACAATAATTAAGACAACTCCTATGGCTCCTGTCGGTTGCCGTACTCATCGACATGCAAGTCGTGATTCCTATTACAAGAACATGATCAATCTCATACGTCACATATATATCATTCATCACATCCTTTTGGGCATATCACATCACAAGGCATATGCTGCAAAAACAAGTTAGACGTTCTCTAATTGTTGTTGCATGTTTTTACATGGCTGCAATAGGGCTCTAGCAAGAACGTTTCTTACCTATGCCAAAACCATAATGTGATATGCCAATTTCTATTTACCCTTCATAAGGACCCTTTTCATCGAATCCGATCCGACTAAAGTGGGAGAGACATACACCCGCTAGCCACCTTATGCAACTAGTGCATGTCAGTCGGTGGAACCTATCTAACGTAAGCGTACATGTAAGGTCGGTCCGGGCCGCTTCATCCCACAATGCCGCAGAAACAAGATAAGACTAGTAGTGGCAAGTAAATTGACAAAATCTATGCCCACAACAAAATTATGTTCTACTCGTGCATAGAAACTACGCATAGACCTAGCTCATGATGCCACTATTGGGGATCGTAGCAGAAATTAAAATTTTCTACGCAGCACCAAGATCAATTATGGAGTCATCTAGCAACGAGAGAGAGAGGAGTGCATATACATACCCTTGTAGATCGCGAGCGGAAGCGTTCAAGAGAACGGGGTTGATGGAGTCGTACTCGTCGTGATCCAAATCACCGATGATCCTAGCGCCGAACGGACGGCACCTCCGCGTTCAACACACGTACGGAGCGAAGACGTCTCCCGTGCCTTGATCCAGCAAGGAGGAGGGAGAGGTTGAGTAAGAGAGCTCCAACAGCAGCACGACGGCGTGGTGGTGGTGGAGAGGCAGTACTCCGGCAGGGCTTCGCCAAGCTCTTAACGGAGGAGGAGAGGTGTTGGGGAGGGGAGGGGCTGCACCTTGGATGTGGTGTGCAGCCCTCCCCTCGCACCTCTATTTATAGGGGAAGGGGGAAGGGGGCCGACCCCCTCTAGGTGAGATCTAGAGGGGGGGCCAAGGGGATGGGGCTTGCCCCCCAAGAAAGGGTGGCACCCCCTCTAGGGTTTCCCCCCAACCCTAGGTGCATGGGCCCAAGGGGGGGATGCGCCGAGCCCTCCAGGGGCTGGTTCCCTGCCCACTACGGCCCATGAGGCCCTCCGAGAGAGGTGGCCCCTCCCGGTGGACCCCCGGAACCCCTCCAGTGGCCCCGGTACAATACCGATATGCCCCCAAACTTTTTCGGTGACCGTATGACAACTTCCCATATATAAATCTTCACCTCCGGACCATTCCGGAACTCCTCATGACATCCCGGATCTCATCCGGGACTCCAAACAACATTCGGCAATCACTTACAAGTCTTCCTAATAACCCTAGCGTCACCGAACCTTAAGTGTGTAGACCCTACGGGTTCGGGAATCATGCAAACATGACCGAGACAGCTCTTCGGCCAATAACCAACAGCGGGATCTGGATACCCATGTTGGCTCTCACATGTTCCACGATGATCTCATCGGATGAACCACGATGTCAAGGATTCAAGCAATCCCGTATACAATTCCCTTTGTCAATCGGTACGTTACTTGCCCGAGATTCGATCGTCGGTATCCCAATACCTCGTTCAATCTCGTTACCGGCAAGTCACTATACTCGTACCGTAATGCATGATCCTGTGACCAACCACTTGGTCACATTGAGCTCATTATGATGATGCATTACCGAGTGGGCCCAGAGATACCTCTCCGTCATACGGAGTGACAAATCCCAGTCTCGATCCGTGTCAACCCAACAGACACTTTCGGAGATACCTGTTGTATACCTTTATAGCCACCCAGTTACGTTGTGACGTTTGGTACACCCAAAGCACTCCTACGGTATCCGGGAGTTACACGATCTCATGGTCTAAGGAAATGATACTTGACATTAGAAAAGCTCTAGCAAACGAACTACACGATCTTGTGCTATGCTTAGGATTGGGTCTTGTCCATCACATCATTCTCCCAATGATGTGATCCCGTTATCAATGACATCCAATGTCCATGGTCAGGAAACCGTAACCATCCATTGATCAACGAGCTAGTCAACTAGAGGCTCACTAGGGACATGTTGTGGTCTACGTGTTCACACATGTATTATGATTTCCGGATAACACAATTATAGCATGAACAATAGACAATTATTATGAACAAGGAAA
Organism: Triticum dicoccoides; assembly: GCF_002162155.2. NCBI lineage: Eukaryota > Viridiplantae > Streptophyta > Magnoliopsida > Poales > Poaceae > Triticum > Triticum dicoccoides. Next base: position 638,634,511 of record NC_041381.1, read on the forward strand.
TATAATAATAACCATTTTATTATTGCCTCTAGGGCATATTTCCAACATAACGGTGGGTTTTTGACAGCTGGGAAGGGGGTTTGGGGGGATGACCAGGGTGGCAACAAGTCGCCGAAGGAAGCTGCTCGGACAGGGTTGCATGGGGAGGCACCGACATTGGTTGGAGGGGAACGGCAGTTCGATCGAGATTGGCGGGAGGGTGGCCTATGAAAACCAGAGAAGAAGAACTGGCTAATGTCAACCTTTTTCAGTTGCCCAAAAAGTAGGCACATCCTATTTTTCCATTTCATATAGTATTTTTATTTCATCCAAGGGTTGTGAGTTTGTGATGGAAATTGACAGTAAGTTGTGCTCTGTTAGAATAAATCCGAGGCATACCGTCGATCATCCGAGGACCAAGCAATCACACGGGCACGCCACCGAGATTTGTTAACGAGGTTCACCGATATGGCTACATCCCCGGGGCCTGACTATGGGCGCTCCTCCCCATGACACCGCTACAATACCGCACCCGGTCGCCCTGGACACCGGCACATGCCGCCGGCTTCCCCTGCGTTCCGGTGCTATTATGTTGGCATAGGTTACATGGTGTGTCTAGCCCCGCTATATAAGAGAGGCCTAGGATACAAGTGTCCTACTTGAACACAACTCCACATCCTATCTAAACACAATACAACTACAAGTCCAATTGTAACCTACGTTGTACACTATATTCGACACAACTCTAACACATTCGGCATGAATGGTGAGGCATCTAAATAAAAGTTTTGTTTTAAGAGACAGTGATACTGTTCATTAGAGTACAAGTCACGTTACTTGTGATTGTGCAGGACCAGCACGGCCAGGGATAGACAAGGACCGACCCGACCGACGAAGCTGACTTAACACTCGCCGTTTCATCTCCAGCTATCTCCGGTTGCTAATAAGTTGCCGTACGTGTCGACTCGTTCTCTAAAAATGAACCAGCTAGCTATTCACCCAGCGAAACTTAACACCACCGCTTAGAATAATACAGTAGCACCCGCTGGATATAACACGATTGATGGCAATGGTGCACGACCCTTGTCTACTCCATCTGTGCACCAGTCAATGCGATGGTGCCGATGCCGATTATTGTTATGCTTGTCTGAACCCTCACGGCGACGCGTCTCTGACCCGGGCTGGCTTGCAGGCGCACAACTCACATCGTGGATTGGTGTTTTTTATTATGGGCGTTGACGTTGAGTAGGACACGTGTACGTAGTGCTTTCCACAACAGGAAAGGCAAAGACGACGAGCGGATCAGGCAAGCTAGAACACGTAGCAACTGCACACTTGACACTTGTCGTGGCCAGGAGGAAGGCGATCCCCTAACGGCTGCACCTACCCGACCTGTGCGTCGCCAGCTCGCGGACGCACGCCGAGGGACGGACGGAGCTAGGAACAGATGGCAACCAGAGGATGAGTCCATGCCAAATCTGCTCGTTGATCACTTGAAGTTGAGGCACTTGAGTGGTTAGCCAACTGCCATATCCAACCTCCCAGCTTGCAAGCAGCTTATGCCAATGGAGGGAATCATCTGGGCGTTCAGATTTAGATGAGTCTCGCTGGAGTCGGCCAGCCCAAAAGACCACAGCTCTACCACGTCCCCATCCCATCAAGACGATCTCCCCGATCACACTGATGCCAACACAATAGTCTCTATCCTACAAGTAGTTCTTTTTTGTTTTGTTTGACAGCATCTTAAAAGAAGTTCGGTGCTGAATGCAATAAAAAAAGTACTGCTACGGTCATTTGAGTTGGTCAGCTTCTTCGCGTCTAAACCACTATCCGCCGACCTGAAGGTTACTAAATGTCAACGACGATATACTCTAGCTGCCTCTAGTTCAATGTTCAGGCCCCCTTTTCTCTGTACCTGCGCTATTTTCGTAAGGACGTTGACTCCCTTTCCCACATACATGTATTAGTTTGGACGTAAATCCGAAGATAAGAAGATTAATTTGGACTTTTTTTTTTGCAGGGCGATTAATTTGGACGTTGATCGTGTTGTCTCGAACACAAAGCAAAGCACGTAGATATCTTCTCTTGCGACTGCGCAGACTTGGCATCAGTGTGCTTACAGTTTACGTCTGTACTTTATGTGAAGGTTCGAAGCATGGGGCTCGAAATGAATTAGCTGAAAGCTCCTCTACACGCAGGCAATACTTGGTACACATTGCATCCAACGGCCGACGCCGCATCACTTCAAACTTGTCCCATTTATAGCTCATACGGCCCATACATATCGAGTAGTAGTAGGTGCGTGCGATCGTGTCCGTCATTGTCATATAATCTGCCGAAGATCTTGTCTACTCTATCTCGCAGATCCTACCAGTACCGGGCGCACTGTTGGCCGCTCATCAACTGCAGCGATCCATGCAATGCAACCTCGCCCGCGCAAGGTCAAAGGGCCGCCACAGAGCTGAGCTAGGGGCGCCTTTTGCAACGAAAAGCAAGTGTCGAATTGAATAGTGTTACCTGACGGCTGGAAGTACTACTAGAAGCGATGGAAGGCGCAAAAGTAGTTGGCGCGGATTTATTTATGCAATCGTTGGTTGACGATCGGATTAATTTGAAGTACGGCGAAGGCTGCTGAGAGGGTGCTTGGATACGTTTTAGTCCCATGATTAAAAGTAGTGGGACTAAAATTTGCTAGGCTCACCCATGCTTGGATCAAAATACTAAAGAGACTAAAATCAAGTTATTGAGCATTTATTATCCTCCAAACCATCCAATACAGAACTCGCATGTGTTAAAAGAGAGGAATTAAATGAGGAGAGAGAGAGCTAATACATATTTTAGTAGGTTTCCTATGACTAAAAATTTTTAGCCTCAAGACTAGTCTCAGTCTTTCTTTAGTCACGGGTGCTTGGAACTTATGCGGGCTGTCTGACTTGGAGTGCACTTTTCTTAGTCGTTCGTTTTTCGGGATGCACATAAAAGCGTTCAGTTCATGTGCACAAAGACATCCGAAGAACGCTGCTCCTCCTTTTCTTCGCGTCGTTAGCCAGTCGGATCGGATCTGACGCGCCTACGTTGCTGCAAACAACTTGCAGTCTGGCACCACAGAACAGCCAGTGGTGAAATAATTTCGAGTTTCAACTTTCAAGAGTACTAAATCTTTATCATTAGATTCACCACGAAAAATTTCATATGATGTATATTTGGTACTCCCTCCGTTCACAATTACTTTCTTCATTTTTTTACTCCCTCCGTCTCAGTTTACAAGTCCTACGCGTATACCTAGGTTGTCAATTTTATCACCCTAATATAAACTATATAACATAAAAATTATACCTTTTGAAAATAGAACATCTTAAGTTTATATTGGTATATTTTTTTGTAATATATGACTTGTATTAGGTTGGTCAAATTGACGACCTAGGGGTACGCGCACGCTCTGTAAACTGAGAGAGAGGGAGTATACAACACCGCTTACAATTTTTATTTCTAACTTTGATCATTAATTTTACCAACGAAATACGAGTTATATGCCATAAAAAGTATACCATTGGATGCACAGTTCAAACAACTTTCTGATGATATATTTTTAATGACATATAGCTCATATTTTGTTGACCAAAAGTACAAGTCAAAGCTTGACACGAAAACAGAGTGACCTTGTATAAAAAAACAGAGGGAGTATAACATGTTTGAAATATTTCAATATGGACTACTTACAAGCTGAAATGAGTGAACGATCACACTGACATGTTTATATACATTCATTCAGAAAAAAGTTAGAACATCTTATATCTGTGAATGCGTGGAGTATTATAGAAATAGATATATTTCTCTATAAACTTGGTCAAACTTTGCGACAAAGAGAGTATTAAATTAAATTGGTGTGGCCTAAATATTTCAATACTGAAGCCCACAGAAATAATAGACTATATTTCATCCGAACAATATATAATTGGGAACCACTAGCCATCAGACTTCTGTGAGCCGTGAGATAAAATCCGAATTGACGGTGCTCAAGGGGTCAGAGGAATACTTGACATCAGACGAGAACGTATCAGGTGCACCGAGCCATCTCATGCACCAAATGCACCCATGCCATATGAGCCATTGGATGAAAAACTAAAGGATATGAGATCAGGCCGGTGGTTGGATTGTTGGAACATTGCAGAATAGTCCTTTTATTTATCAAAACCAACACGCACTACACATCTCCCTCTTCTATAAATAAATCTATGTGTTTAATTTGTTTGCTTCAAACAAAAAGGTGTCATATATTTTAAACTAAATGTCCGATTTCTGATCCGTTTGACGAGATCTTGGAATCAAGATAAATATTGAGTATATTTTTGAAAATTAATATGTTTTTACTTTTTCGAAATTTAACTCAAAACTTGACTGCAACATATACATGTTTTGCATCTTTCTCACGCATGCGTCCGTCTGCCCATCCTTCTAATAAATCACAAGTTCCGAGCCAAGCTCCAAAAAACTAGAAAATATTTTTTTTGAAACATATTGAACATTGTTTTTTTTGAATATCTCGTCAGAAAAAAAAGACAGTCAAAACGGGTCTTAAATCGATCATTCGGTTCAAAATATATGAACCATTTTATGTTTGGGCAGAAAAATAAGCATACATATTTTTTGATTGGAGTGTGTGTGCTGTGAAGTGCGGGTTAGTTTCTAGAAAGTGCAAGGTTGTCTTTGCAAAAAAGATACAGTCCTTCTTTTGACCAAAATCTGGCACATTAATTTTTCATCTAAGGGTCCACAAATTGGCTCGGTGCATCGGATATGTTCTCCACATCATACGTCTGAACATCTTCTCTGAACATAAGTGTTTCCCCTTATAATTCAGACTTCAGCTCAAAGCCTAATATGACCCATCTCTACTCGCCATAAATACTATATTCCACGTCTAAACAAATGACGACACTTCCATTAAAAAGCTATGAAGTTGTTTCTCCGCTTCATCGAAGCTATGTGTTAGACTGAGGGGGCCATTGCCCCCATATATAAACAAATTTCTGGAGAATTTTTTGTTGGAGGGTCTAGATGAGGAATTTTTAGCCTTTAACTCTTAAACATCATAGTCTATCTTGCCCCCAGAACAGATTTTGTCTAGCTCCGCCACTGATGGAGACCCGACTGACCAACTCCATTCAGGTGCACTCGCTGACTTCGACCACTTCGTATGCGGGGAGATGAACGTGCCTGCAAATGCACCAGAGATCGAATATTCCCTGTCATCCTATCCCTATTCATGTGTGTGTGTGTGTGGAAGTGGAACGCCGCTTGTGATGTCGAGGAGAGACGCGCGCGAGATATTTCACTCGGATTTTTCTGTCAGGTCCAGGAGCTTTCTTTCCCGGTGAACAAGAATTTCTTTTAGGAGAAATGAAGAACAAAGTTGCTGCTCAGCGTCGCATGTATTCTCTCTTCATTCATGGCTGCCATTTTGGTCCGTCCGGGGTTACGTGAAATTTAGAAAAGGGTTTCTAGATGTTGGGGCAGACGCACACGAAACAGTCCGGTGGCGCAGCATCATACAGTATAGTGGTCGGCTTTGTCAGGAATGCCAGTATCAAAGCACCAATCGTGGAGAGGAGACCCAACCGACCAACTCCGTTCAGGCGCACCCGCTAACTTGGACCACTTCGTACGCGGGAGATGATCTAGGGCGTGTTTGGTTGCAGTTTGCAACAGTAGTTACATTGCATGTCCATCTCCAACCAGCCTGGTTCTTGAAATGCAGCCTCATATGCAGCAGAAGCAACATGTTTGGTTGCCTGCATCGCATGGAGGGGCACTTACCCCCTGCTATTTGGTTGCCGTTTTAGTGCTTAGGGTGTGAGCACATGCAAACTTCAGCTGTTTGGTTGCAAACAACGTTTGTGTTCTGCTCACCCCATTCAAATGTGGTGGCCTTACAACCAAATGATCAGCACAATAGCATGATCAAACAATGCAAACAACCAAATGAAATCAAACACAACAAGCAAGGAAATGACAACAAACTACTTAACTACACAACATAAGTCTAGATTAACAGCAGGGGCATCCTCCTTCCCTGCTCCATGCCAGTGTGTCGCTCCTGGCCAAAATATGAATAAGTTTCCAGCACAAGTCTCGCCACACACCATAAAAGTTCAACACTAACACCTTACTTAACTTAACTACATAGCATGCTCGATGTCACCATGGCAGTTGTGCCAGCTACAACGAAACCTACACATGATCGAGGAGTCATGGTTGTAGATCTGAACCTTCATTCCGAGTCTTGAGATACGCACAACATGAGGTCACCGGGGACGATCTGGTGGCGGCGGCAGAAGTAGTTCCAGCCCCGGCCAAGCACCATGTGCCCCTCGAAGTGCTGGACTTGCACCCAGAACACACACCGCTTGTTCGCCGATAGCCTGACCACGCACGGGAGCCGCTTGATGACCAGCCAGGTGTTCATAACCTCCACAAACTTGTGAGGGACGACGAGCATGGTGAGGTCTTCGTTGTCCTTGATCTGCTGGTAGAAGCGCAGCGGCTCCCCCCCTCCTCGTGGCCCTGCCTCGGAGATCGTCCCCTTGAACGAGGCAGGCTCACGATGGCGATCCTGCCAGGCACTTGCTGTTGGGGATCAGTGGCACTTGCTATTGGGAAAATGCCATTGATTAGTGGCACTTGCTGTTGGGAAAATGCCACTGATCAGTGGCACTTGCTATTGAGAAAATGCCACTGATCAGTGCACTATCCTAAGCATGGAAACATCTAAAAATAGCAGGTGCAAGTGCCAATAGCACTCATGTGCTGCCATGCACATTTGGCATCATCCTAAAATGGTCCTACTACATGCACGTATAGCAACCAACACAAACCCTAGCATGAACACAACTACTAGGATGAACACAACTAACTAGCATGATGACAGATCCTAGGAAACACTTACAGTAGCAGAAACAAAATATCCTAGGACACACACCGCAGGAACCACGAACAGTTCAGTCTGCTTGGATTCGATTGGGATCAAATCCAATTGGATCTACTCCAATCCTATCTAATCCGATCGAATCCACTAACTACTAGCACATGACTAAGAAAATAAACCCCTAATCTACATCTACGAGCAAACATTGAGGGGATTGACTCACCGGAGCTTGCGCAGCCGCAGCGAACCGAGGCCGGGGTGAAAACCCCGGCGGGAAGGAGAGAGGTGGCGGAGTAGAGGAGGAGTCGGCCCTGGAGACGGCCTGCGGCATCGGCCCCATGCTCATCCCCATGCCGGAGGTCAAGGAGGACGGCCCGCCGACACCAGAAAACCCTTGGACGGGGGGTCAAGAAACCCCCCTGCCCAATGGGGTCCCAAGAAGCGGCGGCTCCGTGGACGGCACCGGTGCCGAGCCTAGGACCACGAGGTCCGGAATCGGCGGCGGAGCAGGAAAGGCCGACACGGCATTGGCAGGCCCTCGTGGTGGCCGGTAGCAGATGGGGGACGACGCTCGTAGCATCGACGCCAGGTCCCCGCCCGAGTTCTGGAGCCCGGCCAACCAGTGCTCCTGGATGCTGGCGATGCGCTGGTCGACGGGGTCAGAGGGCGGCACGGCGGTGGGCGAGGCGGAGCCATCGGAGGAGAGGAGAGGGAGGGGTGGTGAGGAAGAGAGGGAACGGTGGGAACAGTGCGGGCGGGGCGGTGACAGCAGAGTGAGGGGAGTTATGAGGCGTCCCGTCCGTCTCCCGCGCTGCCCGAGGCATGCAACCCCCTCGCATGCGTGGCCGCGCCAAGCCAGGCTCGCGAGAAACTGCCGATTCAGCAGTTTCCGCCAGGCCAAGCTGCGGCCTGCTTTAAGGTCCGTGCACCACAAACCGCATGCAGCCTAGGCAACCAAACAGGCCGCGCACATATCGCGCGAGGCTGGTTGGGCTGCATGCGGGCAACCAAACACGCCCCTAGCTGTTTCACAGGACTAGCGGCCGAGCGTGACTTTGGCGAGTACTCCCTCCATTTTTATTTACTCTGCACATTAGCTTTGGTCAAAGTCAAGCTTTGTAACTTTGACAAAGTTTATAGAAAAAAATATTAGCTTGTACAATAATTATTCAGTATCATTAGATTCATTATGGAGTATACTTTCGCATCATATAGATTTGTTATGGTAAATATTTATATTTTTTCCTACAAACTTGGTCAAACTTTACGAAGTTTGACTTCAGTCAACTGTAATATACGGAGTAAATAAAAATGGAGGGAGTACCACCATTCATAGAGGGATTCATCCATGTGCCACTCGGATGTATCCATGTGTGCGAGACCAAGCCTCTCAATGAGACACTTCCATATCCGAATAGTAAAGCGACACTTGAAGAAAATGTGGGCACCCGTTTCTTGCTCTCTATTGTAAAGCTTGCAGAGGCAACAATTTGACCAACCTCATCGCTCTAAACGATCGGCGGTCCAAATCCTATCTTGCATTGCCAACCACACAAAGAATTGCCGACTCTTGCCATTTTTGCTGGCGATGCTGGCACGCAACGCCATGGGCTGCGGTTGATCCAAGTCCAGTCCTGTACTCACTGCCACCCTTGCAAAGCGCTTGCTGCCTGAAAGATGGCATGAAGCGTATGCCTAGCAGGGACGTGTTACGTGTTATATATAGGCATAGGCTAGGGTTTACAAGATTCGGTAGTTAGGTTAGACTTGATCCTCAAGTTAGCTAACCACAAGATAAGGATCGAAGCCATCAACCTAACTACCGGATTACAGAATTGTAACACACGCAAGTTAAAGAGTATATACGGTTTTAGATCCAACCGTATATACATACATTATATTCTAACACCCCCCTCAATCATAACTTCACCAAGTTGATATTGTTCTTGAATTCTTCTAACTTGTGCCATGATAAGGCTTTAGTGAAACCATCTGCAACTTGATCATTAGTGGGAATGAACCGAATATCAAGCAGCTTCTTAGCTACTCTCTCTCTCTCTCTCGCACAAAATGATAGTCAACCTCAATGTGTTTTGTTCTGGCATGAAACAGTGGATTTGCTAATAGATATGTGGCACCAATATTATCACACCACAATCGTGTGACAGGAGAGTGATTAACACGAAGCTCATTTAGCAAGGTTTGAACCCATATAAATTCTGCCGTAGCATTGGCTAAGGCTTTGTACTCAACTTCTGTGCTTGATCTTGACACAGTAGCTCGTTTCCGTGCATTCCATGATATAAGATTTGGTCCAAAGAAAACAACAAAGCCCCCTGTTGGTCTTCTATCATCAGGACAACCTGCCTAATCAACATCGGAGAAAGCACTCACCAAAGTTGATGTTGACCTTGTGACTTTCAAACCTGTGCTCATAGTGCCCCTTAGATATCTCAAGATCTTCTTTACCGTTGTCCAATGTGCAAGAGTAGGGGTATGCAAGAACTGACATACTTATTTGATAGGAAAATATATATCAGGTCTTGTAAGTGTTAGATATTGCAAGGCACCTACAAGACTTCTATAGTTTATAGATTCTTCAGCACTTAAAGGCTCACCTTCTTCCTTGGATAATTTTTTGGAAGTTGAGAGAGGCATATTCGAAATCTTGCAATTCATCATACCTGCATGTTTTAACACATCTGACACATACTTTTCATGACTCAAGACTATGCCACCTTTAACCTTCTTTACTTTTATTCCCAAGAAGTAGTGCAAATCACCAAGATCTTTTAGAGCAAAGTATCTCCTTAGATCTTCAAGCAATGCTTTTGTTGCATCCTGTGATGAGCTTGCAACAATAATATCATCAAGATATGCTAGCATAAAAATGGTGATTTTGCCTTTTCTATAGAAGAATAGTGACGTGTCAGCTTTGGACGGATGAAACCAAGTCTTTGGAGTTTCTCACTTAGCCTAGAGTACCATGCTCTAGGTGCTTGTTTCAAACCATATAAAGCCTTATCAAGCTTACATACATAATGATACTTGTCCTTTACCTCATACACATGTGGTTGTCTCATATACACTTCTTCCTCTAGAACGCCATGAAGGAACGCATTTTGCACATCAATTGATGAAGACTCCAATTGTTTGATACTGCAATAGAGAGAACAAGTCTGACAGTAGCTGCTTTCACAACAGGGCTAAAGGTATCCTCATAATCTATACCATATCTTTGATTAAAGCCCTTTGCAACTAGTCTAGCCTTATATCTGTCTATTTCTCCATTTGCCTTTCTTTTAATTCTGTAGACCCACATACACTCAATTAAACTTCTCCCTTTTGCTGGAGGACCTAGATGCCATGTTCTATTTTTCATAAGAGCAATATATTCCTCATTCATTGCATTCTTCCAATTTTTATTCTCTAATGCCTCTACCAAAGTGTTCGGCTCTCTTGTGACAGCAAGACCAATGAAACATCCCTTGTCATACCTTACTATACCATCCGTATGTACTTTTGGTTTTAAGATACCATGTTGAGATCTCGTTCTTGGTCGAGACACAGGAATCATTGCAGAAGATGGCTGCACAGATGATCCGGTCGCTGCATCTGAGCTTGACCCAGCCGCACCAGATCCAAGAGGGATCCTGTCGCCATCGCCAGCGCCTGCGTGAGACGCGCCTGGCCGGACAACAGCAAATCCGAGGCGGATGCTATCGCCCACCTACGACGCACCGGATTGGCCCGCGACCGTGCGGAGGAGACCGCCCACTTGGCGGGTGGAGAGCGGCGCCTTGCTGCTTGCGGGTCCACACGACCCTGAGTGCACCACAACGCCCGCGCCCGCGGGCCCGTGAGAAGACACGCGTCGTGGCGAGGCTGGGTCGCCCACTCCCGAGGCAGATGCGGTACGGATCCCGCTGTTCGGCGCGGCAAACGAGGGAAAATCTTCCCCGGGATCACCGTTGGATGGATATGGCACATCACCTGAATCTGCACCGTGTTTCGCGCATGTCTGCTTCTGAATAAAATCATAGCACACAATATAATTTCCACCAAAATTTATAGTAGGATTTTTATGAATATTAACCGAAGGATTAGCTATCTGTTCGTCCCCATGATCAAGAGGTTCAGATGGGGCAGTTTCTGCAATAAGAAGGACTTCAGATCAAAGAGGAACACCGGCTTTTTGATTGAGCGAGGCAAAGGGAAAAATTGTTTCATCAAAGATGTCATCTCAAGAGATATAAACACGTCCTTCTTTGACATCAAGACACTTGAACCCTTTGTGAAGATTGCTATAGCCAAGAAAAACACATTGTTTTGAACGGCACTCTAGCTTCTTAGCATGAAAGGGTCAAAGATTCGGCCAACATGCACAACCAAAGGTGCATAGGGCCTGGCAGTTGGGTTTTTCGTGGAACAATTTTTCCAAGGGAGTATCAAGATTGATCACTTTGCTAGGAGTGCGATTGATAAGATAAGTGGCGGCTAGAAAAGCTTCATCCCAAAATTTTAAGGGCATGGAAGCATGAGCTAAAAGCGAGAGGCCCACATCTACAATGTGCATGTGTTTTCTCCCAGCTGACCCATTCTGTTGATGGGCATGTGGGCATGACACGTGATGTGTAAACCCTACTTGACGAAAAAAAGAGTTGAGGTGCTCATACTCACCTCCCTAATCTGTTTGCATGGTGATAATCTTGCGATCAAAAAGTCGTTCAACTAGTGCTTGAAGCTCATGAAACACTTTGAAAAGTTATGATCTATGTTTGAGGATATATATCCATGTGAATTTGCTGAAATCATTGATGAAACTCACATAATAGTTTTTCTTATTGATTGAATCTCGGGAAGGCACCCATACATCAGAGAAAACTAGCTCAAGGACCTTTTGAGGTACTACTAGAATTTGGATAGGGAAGTTGATGGCTCTTGCCTAGTTAGCAAGCATCACACACTCCCTCTTTATTCAACACTTTGTTACAAAAAGAAATTTTATTGTGTCTAAGAACATGTTGAACTATTGCCGAGGATGGATGTCCTAAACGATTATTGAAAGTGCGTTATATCGACTAGAGGGGGGTGAATAGGCGATTTTTATGAATTCTTCACTGAGGAATTTGCTGGTGAGGAAATTCCTAAATGAAGAACTACTTGCAGCAGAATAAGTACTCAGAAGTAAACACAACAGAATACAAACATAGTCATCATGATGAAATGAAGACAAGCATAGAGTACAGAAAGCGTAAGCACAGGATAACACAGAAAGAAGACAGACACACTGAAGAAATTGAACTGAGGAAATTGAGAAAGTCTTCAGTCAAAGTCTTTAAACAGATATGAACAAGCACACAACAACAGAACTGAGGAAATGAAAGAGTTGAGGAAATAGAACCAGTAAGCTCGGTGAAGACAATGATTTGGTAGACCAGTTCCAACTGGTGTCTCAGTTGTACGTCTGGTTGGAGCGGCTGAGTATTTAAACTCGAGGACACACAGTCCCGGACACACAGTCCTCACCGTATTCTCCTTGAGCTAAGGTCACACATACCCCACCCAATCACTCGTGGTAAGTCTTCAGGTGACTTCCAAACCTTTACAGACTAGGTCACTTAGCGATCCACAATTCCTCTTGGATGCTCTAGACCATGACGCCTAACCGTATGGAAGAAGCACAGTCTTCAAAGGTAACAAGCATCGGATCCACGCAGGATCAATCTCTTCAGTGATGCTCAATCACTTTGGGTTTGTAGGTGCTGGGTTTGGGTTTTCCTCACTTGATGATTTTCGCTCAAAGTCCTCGGAGGATGGGATGCTCTCAAATGACAAGTGTTAGTTTCTCTCAGAGCAGCCAACCAGCTAGTGGTTGTAGGGGCGGCTATTTATAGCCTAGGGAGCAGCCCAACATGATAAGACATAAATGCCCTTCAATGATATGACCGTTAGGTGGGTAGATATTTTGGGACAGCTGGCGCATAGCACAACAGCGGTAGGAATTTTGACTCTCAAATTCCTCAGGGCTATCATATTCCTCACTGTGTAGGCAATCTGCACTGGCGAATTCCTAACTCCTTAGTCAGAACAAATTCCTCAACAACCAGAAGAACTTCGTCTCTGTTACTGAAGAAATTGACTGAACTGTATGAGATTTCCAATGGCTTCACTCAAAGGGATTGGTAGGTGTAGGATTTTGAGTTGAGCATTATTGGAAATTTTTCCTTAGTATTTCCTCGACCCCCTTTAACAGAACGGTGTTTCCTATGGCTCAAGAAAGAGAAAATGAAACTGTAAAAACAAAAGTCTTCACGCTTCATGTTCCTCGAATGATTGCCAAGTCTTCAAGGTCATACCAATTTCTTCACTTTCAAAGTCTTCAGAAATCCAAAGTCGTTAGTTGAAGAACTTCACTTTTAGGGGTCGACTTTCTCTGTAAATATCAAACTCCTCATAGACTTATAGACCTGTGTACACTCACAAACGCATCAGTCCCTTAACCTATAAGTCTTCAATACACGAAAATCACTAAGGGGCACTAGATGCACTTACAATCTCCCCCTTTTTGGTGATTGATGACAATATAGGTTAAGTTTTCAACAGGGATAAATATATGAAGTGTAAATACTGATGTTGAGGAATTTGATTGCAAGATATAGAAGAACTCCCCCTAAAGATGTGCATAGTGAGGAATTTGCTTTTGAAGCAATGCACACTTGAAGAGTATGATCATGGAGATCTCCCTCTATATCTTGTAATTCATACACGCATTTGACATATAATATGAAGAATTTGAAATGCATGATGAAATATGGTGACTGATGTAACTCAGCATGCGTGCATTGACATTAATGAGGAATAAGCATGCAGAAGAACTCAGCAAAAGTATCAGGCCACCATAGAGTTTAAGATTACAACTCGATCTAGCAAAGTCATCAAAAAAATGAGAGTTGTAACTTAGAAAAAAAAGCCCATATAAGATAGACCCGCTTGAAGACTAACTCAAATTTCTCCCCTTTTGTCATTGAATGACCAAAAGGGTTGAAAATGAGGACTAACGCCCCTGAAGAATATCATGAAGATGGAGGAGCGCCAGCGTTGTTGGGGACTTGAGTCGTTGTAGGGCCTGCCACAGTGTCATCCAAGTCTTCAAACTCGTCCGTGTCGCGTGATGAGGAATATGAACTGGCAACCAAGGAAGGAACCTTGACCTTCTTGAATTTCTTCGGAGGAGGAGTAGACCAGTCAAAATCTTCCTTGAAACCCATTTGCTTCAGATCTTCTTCACCATAGAGATGTGACAGAATAGCCCAGGTGCGATCAAAAACCTCATGGAGGTAGTAATGGTTTTTCTTCACTGCATTATGTGTAGAAGTCATGTTGTGAGGAATAGAGCCAAACTGACGCTTAACCCATTTGTGGTTTCGATCCACCTTCTAGGGAAGACTAAGAAGCAGCTCACGGTCAGACATCACACGAGGAGTAGTGGCTTCAGGATTTGGCTTGGATGCATTGGTAGCAGAATCATGGGTGGCAGAGTCATCATTGGTGGAATAAGATGAAGCTTTGCGGAACTGGCCATCCAATGGATGAATACCTTCATCGATAACAGCTGGTGCCTTGCCCTTCTCATCAGATGAGGAATATGTCTGCTTGAGGACTTCAAGCGGGGGCAACTAGCTGAGGTGATTCTGAAAGTCAGCTTTGTAGTTGAGTGAAGACCTTGTTCTGAGGAATCTCATAATCCAAGGAGCATAAGGCTTCAGCTCAGACGGTGAAAGTGCAACATTTTCCAGAGTCCTCATGAAGAAGTCATGATAATTGATAGGGATGCCATGCATGATGTTGAATAGCATATTCTTCATCATGCCAATAATTTCCTCATCGGATGAGTCATGGCCTTTGATAGGACTCATAGTCTTCGTCAGAATGCGATAGATGGTTCTTGGCACATACGACAATTCCTTCATGAGGAATTTGGTCCGTGGGGCTTTACCAGGCTTTAGAGGCTTCATGAGCACTTGCATGTAATGAGTAGTGAGTTCAGGCTCATCGTACAGACAACGAGCACCTTCAGGTGGAGGACTGATTGGCAGGGCATGAAGTAATTCAGAGGCCGGTGCCTTATAGTGAGTGTATTCGGTCATCCAGTCCAACACCCAAGAGGTGATATCAGCAGCATCACCTGTGATGTGCAGCGTTGCGTAGAACTGAAGAATAAGCTCTTCATTCCAATCAACTATGTCTGAGCAAAAGTTGAGCAAGCCTGCATCATGAAGCATACTGAGGACTGGAGAGAAGCAAGGCATTGGTTCCATGTCCATGTGAGGAATGTGCTCGTTGTCGAAGACTTTGTCCTTGTTGAAAAGCAGAGAAGAATAGAATTTAGCCTACCTGGTAGTCCAGAAGCGCTTCCTTCTAAGACGAGCATTGTCATAAGGGTTGAAATCAGTGAAGAACACATGCTCGCCGAAGAAATCATTAGCCTTGAATTTCTGCTTCTTTGAGAAGGGATCCTTTGGCTTGGGCTGAGGAGTGTCAGTCAATCGCATCACCACCTCAGGAATCACAATCTCAGGATCCACAGACTGAGGAATTTCAGGCTCTTCTTCAGCTGCAGCCCGGGTCTTCAATTCTTCATTTACAATTTCTTCAGCACTAGTGGCTGGAATATCTTCACGGACAGATGGGGTTGCATGAGGTTCTTCAGATCCTACTTGTACTTCAGTAGCAGCAGGGGACTGAGGAATTGCTTGAAGTGGAGTGAACATTGGAGAGTTGGGGTGCTGACTTTCGCAAAAGTCATCATTCAGCACAGGTGTGGTACAGTCAATGTCCACATCCTCATCTTCCATTTCTTCAATGCCGACCTCTTCAGTAGTGAACTGAGGCATAGGCGAGGAGACAACTAGTGTTGAAGGGATTTCATCCACTTCAATTTCTTCATCCAACTGCACTGATGAAGCAGTAGAAGGATTCTCTTCATCGGATTCACTGGGAATCACATAATCTTCACCAAAAGGAACAAGGTCCTTTGATGGCATGAATGAGACAGGAACGACATCAATTGGGTTGTGAAATGAGCTTGTCAAAGGCTTCATTTTCTTCGGAGCTGAAGAATCTGATGAAGTTGATGCCTTCCTTTTCTTCACAGCTGCACGCTCTGCAGCCTTGGTCTTCTTTGCATCTGATGCAGATGGAAGGCTCGGAGTTGGTGTAGGCGCAGGAGGAGCAGAGGAATTTGGTGCAGTTTCTTCAAGCGCAACTGATGCAGTTGCCCTGACTTCTTCACTTTCTTCAGGCGCACCAGTAGTGGATGCCCTGGCAATTTCTTCAGCACCTGAAATGCAGTCATCAGCCCTGGTGAGGGAGTCCTGGATTAGGGGGTATCCGGATTGCCGGACTGTATACAACGCCCGGACTATTGAAGGGTGAAGATACAAGACTCAAGACTTCGGCCCGTGTCCGGATGGGACTCTCCTTTGCATGGAAGGCAAGCTTGGCGATCCGGATATTGTGTTTCCTTCCTTGTAACCAACTCCATGTAAACCCTAGCCCTCTCCGGTGTCTATATAAACCGGAGAGGTTGGTCCTTAGAAGGCCGATCACAATTAAAATCATACCATCATAGGCTAGCTCTTTGGGTTTAGCCTCTACGATCTCGTGGTAGATCTACTCTTGTACTACCCATATCTTCAATATTAATCAAGCAGGAAGTATGGTTTTACCTCCATCGAGAGGGCCCGAACCTGGGTAAACATCTGTGTCCCTTGCTTCCTGTTACCATCAGCCTTGACACACAGATCGGGACCCCCTACCCGAGATCCGCCGGTTTTGACACCGACATTGGTGCTTTCATTGAGAGTTCCTCTATGACGTCGCTGCAAGGCTCGATGGCCCCTTCAATCATCATCAATGATGCTATCCAGGGCGAGACTTTCCTCCCCGGACAGATCTTTGTGTTCGGCGGCTTGGCACTTCGGACCAATTTGCTTGGCCATCAGGAGCAGATCGCGCCAGGAGTGCCGAACCGACATGATGAGCACGGCTTAGACCTGCTGTCAGACGATGTGCGGGATATCACCCCGGCAGAAGTCTCGGATCTAAATCCGTGGCAGGTGGCGTTGCCTAAGGACGGAGGGCTGGACCCCGCCCCACGGGCCGTACCCTCATCGGCGATGGAGCCGAACACAGGCCCCACTTTTGGGAAAGCCTGTGACTCCGGACCCCCGGATTCGTATCCGGTTGTAGGTTCCAGTCCACGCGTTTCCGAGCCAGTCGAGCCAGGTTGGGCTCCGGTAGCAGAACTCACCGCTGCGGATATCTTCCAGCACCCGCCCTTTGGCGACATGCTGAATTCGTTAAAAACTCTCTCTTTGACAGAAAATTCCGGGTCGAACTATGTCCGGCTCGAGTGGGAAGCAGGCAACGAAGAAATTCGTTACCCACCCACCGCCCCCTACATAGCCACGGTTGATGATTTAACCAACGTGCTTGACTTCAACTCCGAAGGCATCGATGGTATGGACGACGATGCAGGAGAAGATTCAGAATCTATGGGGTACCGGACTTCCGCCTCGTCACATGACATATCCATGGTGGATACACCCAAGGAGGACGACGGTGACAATCCGGAAGATAAAACCCCCGGGCAAAAGCCAAAGCGACAGTGCAGACGTCGTTCCAACTCTAGCAACAGTAAAAATATCAGCAAGAGCGCCAGAAGGATCGATAATCCAGTCAACCCCGATGGCAACAACGGCCATACGGAACCAGCGATGGAGCAGTACGAACCAGGTCACGCCGAACACAGTTCGAAGCAGACGCCCGAAGATAATGATCCAGAGGGACGAGTACGTCAAATCGGCCCAGGACAAGAAGACAGTCCGGATGATGATGCATTCATCATCCCGAAAGAACGCGTGGAACGAGAAAACCTCCATAGGAAGCTTATGGCCACAGCTAGAAGTCTGAAGAATCAGAAGCAACGGCTTAAAGCCGCACAGGAAACACTCAACCGCAGATGGAACAAAGTGCTAGACATTGAAGAAAGATATGGCGACGATCGCCATACAAAGAGCTAGCCAAAACGTAAGCTAATGCCAGAATTCGACGACGAGGCCGTTCCACCAAAGAATAACACGACCAGGAGGCCCGACGTACCATTGCATAACCGCAACAAAGCAGCTACCGAAGACACGCATGATCTACGTGAGTACCTGAATATGAAAGCTGGCGCAGCTAGGTCCATCTATGGATCTAAAGGACACACCCCGGCGGGGGACTATGGTCGTCAAAACGATTATGACAATCAAATACCAGTTCGGAATAAACACTGGACACAACAACAGCCGACGGCATGCCACAGCACGTCCAGATACAGAGGGACTGCTCACCCGCTGTGCTTTACCGAAGAGGTACTAGACCATGAATTCCCACAGGGCTTTAAGCCCGTGAACATAGAGGCATACGACGGAACAACAGACCCAGGGGTCTGGATTGAGGACTTTATCCTACATATACATATGGCTCGTGGGGATGACCTCCACGCCATCAAATACCTTCCCCTCAAACTAAAGGGACCAGCCAGACACTGGTTGAAAAGCCTCCCCGAAAATTCAATTGGGAGTTGGGAGGAACTCGAAGACGCTTTCAGGGCCAATTTTCAAGGGACTTATGTCCGGCCTCCGGATGCTGATGATTTAAGTCACATAGTCCAACAGCCCAGAGAGTCCGCCCGTAAGCTTTGGAACAGATTCCTTACTAAGAAGAATCAAATTGTTGATTGTCCGGATGCCGAAGCCTTAGCGGCATTCAAACACAACATCCGTGACGAGTGGCTCGCCAGACACCTGGACCAAGAAAAGCTAAGGACAATGGCAGCCCTAACAAGCCTTATGACCCGCTTTTGCATGGGAGAAGATAGCTGGCTAGCCCGTAAAGGCACCAGTGACTCCAGCACATCTGAAATAAGGGATGGCAACGGGAAGCCGCGACGTCATAAAAACAGACGCCAAAACAAGGAAGAGAGCCCGAACAACACGACAGTTAATGCCGGATTCAGGGGCTCTCGACCTAATCAGCAAAATAAGCCATCTAAAGGCAGTAAAGAGGGACCGTCAGGTCTGAATAGAGTCCTGGACAGACTATGCCAAATTCATGGCAACCCTGACAAACCTGCGAACCACACACACAGAGAGTGATGGGTCTTCAAGCAGGCCGGAAAATTAAATGCCGAACACAAGGGAAGGGAAACACCAAGTGAGGACGAGGATGAACCTCGCCAGCCGAACACTGGGGGACAGAAAAATTCCCGCCAGAGGTTAAAACAGTGAACATGATCCACGCGACTCGTACATCCATGAGAAGGTACGAACACACGCATAGAGACGCGTGCGATATAGAGTCCATTATTCCCACATCTATCTACTGAATGTCCTATCCAATCACTTTCGATCACTTGGACGGCCGGACTAGCATTTGGCGCAGCGGATCGGAAGCCTTGGTGCTTGACCCAATAATCGACAGATACCATCTCACCCGGGTCCTCATGGACGGCGGCAGTAGTCTCAACTTAATATATGGGGACACTGTCCGCAGGATGGGGATAAACCCATCCAGAATCAGCCAAAGCAACACCACCTTTGAAGGGGTGATACCAGGCATCAAAGCTTACAGTAGGGGCTCCGTCATACTAGAGGCTACATTCGGCTCTCCAGGCAACTCCCGAAGCGAAGAACTACTCTTCGTCATCGCATCCTTCCAAAGCGACTACCACGCAGTGCTCGGAAGAACGGCCTTCGCCTGCTTCAACGCATTGCTGCACTACGACTACCTTACACTCAAGATGCTCGGTCCACGTGGCGTCATCACCGTCAGCAGAATAACAGAGCGCTTGTCACGTGCAGAGGAACACACGATGGCCCTAGTGGCCGGACTATAAGCGACCTCCAACATCAAAAAATATGACCGGTCGTTATGACCACGGACACGGTTAGACGAGTCCAGTAGCCCAGATCGAATCAGGGCACCGCATATGTAATCCTATAGCGGATACCAGGGGCTATAACTACTTCATAAAGCCCCACACTTGGCTCAACCTTATTGGCAGGCCAACAGCTTACATTTTTTATCCATCGCATGCTAACGTTGTAATCTCCTATGAGTTTTCTTTTTCCACGTTCGCACGATACTCTTCCAGGATACGGCACAACGGAGACAAAGGCGCAGACCTGCAGCAGGGCCCCATTCAACAGGTTTCTTTTTAGATTAAGCCCATGTGTAAACCTTTTTATTGCCTCTTGTTGCCTAACCATCCCATGGGTTCCATACCCACAGAGGATACTGCCGTTTTTGGCATTTCGCCACGACAGGTTAACGCACGTACCTGGAAACACAGGGTTTATATTGAATGGCCATTCTTGAGCCCATCATCTGTTATAAAGTCCGAATACCTTTCGGAGTGTTCGACGTCACGAGTTAGGCCTTATATGCATCAGCTCCAAATCATGTCTTTGGTCAAATGTTGGGTTTGCCCGACTCCTGGGTTTGCCGCCTTACGTTCCGTTATTATCGGCTAAGGTGGCCAAAGGAGAACTACTGCGATTGTGCCCTGGTTATTCCAAATGAGCACCTCAGTAGAGAAAGCCGAAAACTGACTGTCATGATGCAGCGAGAGACTGTTCAACCACTCGAAGACTCACCGGAATCTTTTGGATTCCTCCACATTAACGAAGGGCCATTTCTCGGTCATGTACATATGCGCCCGTATTCGGATGCATACGAAAGTACTAGGGGCTACATAGTAGCCCCAACGTTAGACTCCCGCGGCTAAGCGAAGGTGTTACAGCTATATAGTCTGGTTGCCTAGTTCGACGTGCGATCACCTCCTTCATGGACCAAGACGTTGGATCAAGTGTGATTAAGCATATTTTCACGAACACCCCCGCATTCTATGCGTGGGGGATGAAGCCAACGACTGCTAACTTTCGGATTACATATTTATATATACATATATATAAACGGCCGCACAGGGGACACAATCATATTCTCAGGCAAATAGTACAAATTTAGCCTCGTAATCAAAATAAACATTGTTTTTACAATGATTCAGTTCATCATTCGAACAAGACATTCTTCGAGCACTGCGCCTCTATTAGGCGGGCACCTTCTGTGACCTGCGCCAAGTAGTGCTCGGCTGGATATTGGCCCCCCACCGGATCCTGGGCCGCTATAATGGTGGCATCCATATCCGTCCAATAGGCTTTAACGCGGGCAAGAGCCATCCGTGCACCCTCTATACACGCCGACCTCCTTATGGCATCGATACGAGGCACGGCCCCAATGAACTATTGCACCAAACCAAAGTAACTGTCCGGCTTAGGCCCCTTTGGCCAAAGATGGTCTATTACAGACCGCATTGCAAGCCCGGACAGCCTGTGAAGCTCCGCTACAGCAGCCATCTTGTCACTTAGCGGCAGCGGGCGAGTGGGATCATAGAATTGCAACCAGAAAAGCTTCTCCACTTCCTTGTCACCTTGATCTTTGAAGAAGTCGACAGTGTCAGCCGTACTCTTCGCCAAATCCGCATATGCGTCCGCAGGACTCCAGCGTCCATCCAGGGGAGCGTACTTCGGATCACAAATTTCATCTGCAGCAAATAGGAGCCTCCAGCCGCAATTTTTCCGGCCTATTGAAGCTCCTCCCGCGCACCCCTAAGCTCGGTCCGGATTTCCTTGGTGGCATTCAGTGCCTTGTTCAGTTCGGCCGAATTATCATCATGTTCCTTTTTAAGGACCTCATATCGGTCAGCGACATTTTTTAACTCAATAGCCATTTCGGCTATCTTTTCCTCGCTACGGCGATGAGCAGCCTGTTCGGCCCTCAATTCCTCGGCCGCCTTTAGGGCAGCCGCATTGCTCACTCGAGCTTGTTCCTTGGTTTGAGCAAGTTCCGCCCTCAGGGCCTCCATGGCAGCAGCACCATCTGCAGTCCAAACATATTACATCAATATCATGCCACCTTCATATTTTCCTATACAAGGGCAGACATGACACTTACCTTGTGATTTTTCCAGCCGCTCATTCACCAGCGTAATATCGGCATCAATCGATCCAATTTGCCTCGTTAGTTCGGCAATTTCAACGGACTGGCCGGCGTCCGGACCCACAGGTACCTGCACATATTTATAGCACAATTATTGGTTTATGATCCCCCGTTTGCCGCCAAGGGCGGGCAACCAGAGTCTCAGGGGCTACTATCTATATGGAGCACACCTAGCGCGTGCTTCATAGCCAAAGAAATAGTGTATTCTTCATTACATACCTCAAAGCCTCTCAGCAGGCCTGTGAATGCTTCATTCAAACCGCTTGTAGCGGATGAAATCTTCTTGAGCAATGTGCTCATTAATGAGCGGTGCTCCTCCGAGAGCGCAGCTCGCTCCAGTAAGCCCGGCAGTACGTCCTGCCGGACATCGAACTACGCTGGACCCTTCCCATCGCCCCCTGTGTGAGCCAAACGCTCCGGACTCAGGGCGGCTGACGTATTGGCTTCCGGCTTCAGTAGATTCGGACTCCTCCATGACGACACCTCGGTGTCGCCCGCTTCATGAGTTGGAGAGGCGGGTGGGGTCTCGCTCTCCATCATCTCCGGAGGAAGGTCCCCCGAAGACGAACCCTGTTGAGAAGAGCTACTGGTCGGACTGTAAAAGTTGAATCCTGGTTATTGATCTAGGTGAAACACAGTACCTTCAGATTGTAGATTGACTTACAGCTCGGTGGAGGGCTGGCCCGTTGTAGGGCATGATGCGGTGAGGGTGCCCGTCGGGGCAAGGCCCCCTGGGAATGTCTTTTTCCCTGGTTTGGGCGTCTCTGCCTCCAAGTCTTCGGAGGCTGCCCTCTTCTTCCCGCGCGGGGAGGAGGCCTTTGCCTCCCTTTCCCGACTATCCTCCTTAAGGGAGGAAGCAATTCCCCCGGTTCGGATGCGTAGCGTGTGGAGTTCAGTTTCTTCGTTCTTCCCCTCGCCTTTCCCCGAGGGCATCCTGCTGAGTACCTGGTCAAGCATCTTGGCCATGGTGGGACCAGGCGAACCTTCGGGAAGTGGCACCGGTCACCTGATTCTCTCCGCCTTGCTGAGCCATTCCTGGCCACGGATGATTTTTAGAACAAACAATTATGACAAATGCTAAACAAGGTGTCCGGTTTCAGGATTACTTACTTGGATTTCTAGGCGATTGCAGCTTAGGCCCGCATCCTCGATGGTGTCTGGACACTCTACTCTCTGTCCGAAGAATAATTTGCACATCTTTTCGAGCTTTAAGCCGAATAAGTGCTTGACAGTCCGCGGACCCTCCGGATTGAACTCCCACATCCGGAGAGGCTGGCGTTGGCATGGCAGCATCCGTCGGATTAACATCACTTGCATTATGCTGACAAGGTTAATGTCCCTCTCAAGAAGCTCCCAGATGCGATTCTATAGTACTGGTACATCACCCACGGGCCCCCAATTCCGTCCTACATCTGCCCAAGACGCCAACTGTGATGGAGGGCCCGAGCGGAACTCGGGGGCAGCCGCCCACTTTGTGCCTCTAGGAGCCGTGACATAAAAGCACCTCCGTTGCCATACATCGGATACTTCTGGGAAAGAACCCTCCGTCCATGGGGCATCGGCATTCCTGCTTATTACAACACCTCCGCACTCCCATGTCGCCCCTCAATCGTCTTCGGTTTCACATTGAAGGTCTTTAGCCACAAGCCGAAGTGCGGGGTGACGCGGAGAAAAGCCTCGCACACAATAATGAACGACGAGATATGGAGGATAGCGTCTGGAGCCAGATCATGAAAATCCAACCCATAATAGAACATGAGCCCCCTCACAAAGGGATTGGGAGTGAAGCCCAAGCCGCGGAGAAAGTGCGGGACAAAAACGACGCACTCATTAGGCTCCGGTGTGGGGATGACCTGCCCTGGAGCAGGAAGCCTGTGCCGGATATTGGCGGTCAGGTATCCGACCTCCCTAAGCTTCGCAATGTCATCCTCTTGGATCGAGGAGGCCACCCACCGACCTTGAGGGACGGATCCGGACATATTGGAGGATCTGGGGTGTTGAAGCTCGGGTTTCGGGTGCTAGAACTCGAGGTGTGAGAAGGTGCGAGGAAGGTAGAAAAGAGGCATAGGCCTCGACCCCTTTATAAAGAGGGTGAATATCAAGAGTCCTCGGTGTGACCATTTGGGGCTTATCTAAAAACGCACAAAGTTATACCAACGGCCGTCGTGGGGTCACTCACGCCCATATTAATGGAAAATCCCGTAATAAGAGGGGCACGATCTCTGCCTCGACGGGACGTGCCAATAAAACTGCCTCGTAACACGAGTCGAGGTGGGGTAAGAAATGCCGGTTCGCGTTGGACCAGGCCATGATGCACAGGCACGACGCCCAAAGATTGCCAGCAGATCAGATTTATGCCACGTGAAGATCATCTTGCAGATCCGGACATGGTCTACTTGTTCGATAATTACTTTGGAGTATTCGGACAAGGAACCCGCCTTGCAATGCCGAAGACGATACTGCACACCGAACTCATCGTCATTGAAGCCTGGTTCAGGGGCTACTGAGGGAGTCCTAGATTAGGGGGTATCCGGACTGCCGGACTATGTAGAACGTCCAGACTATTGAAGCGTGAAGATACAAGACTCAAGACTTTGGCCCGTGTCCGGATGGGACTCTTCTTTGCGTGGAAGGCAAGCTTGGCGATCCGGATATTGTGTTTCCTTCCTTGTAACCGACTCCATGTAAACCCTAGCCCTCTCCGGTGTCTATATAAACCGGAGAGGTTGGTCCTTAGAAGGCCGATCACAATTACAATCATACCATCATAGGCTAGCTCTTAGGGTTTAGCCTCTATGATCTCATGGTAGATCTACTCTTGTACTACCCATACCTTCAATATTAATCAAGCAGGAAGTAGGGTTTTACCTCCATCGAGAGGGCCCGAACCTGGGTAAACATCTGTGTCCCTTGCTTCCTATTACCATCAGCCTTGACGCACAGATCGGGACCCCCTACCCGAGATCCGCTGGTTTTGACCCCGACACCTGGTACTTTCATTGAGAAGCCTGATTGTCATCAGGGGTGCTGGCATGTTCTTCAGTGGGCTGAGCAGATGCTTTAGCCGGAGTAACTTCAATGTGCACAGGAGGAGCAGCACTTGAAGTGAATTTCTTTGTCAGATTGACGAACCAGACCTTGGCGCCCTTCCAATCAGCATAGTAGCGATTGAATTTATCACTCAGTTGCTTGATCTCAGCTTGCAAGGCAACGAGTTGATCAGGGGTAAGAGTGAGGACATTGTCCTTGAGGTAGCGCTGCTTCTTGTACTGCTCTTTCTTCAGTCTTCTGCCTTCTTCAAATTTCCACTTCTCTTCCTCAATGAAGGTAGTCAGAACATGACTTTGACCAGGAGTGAGGTTCATCTCAGGCAAAGGCGTGTTAGGGTCCTTGTGCCATAGGTCAATGAAGTCGAGGATCAACTTTGGATTCAATAGCAGTGGCACATTGCTTCCTTTGGCTCTAGCGGCCCTGGTCTGCCTGTCTCTGATGATTTCGACAAGCTCTTCATCATCAGCCTCATCGTCATCAGAGGGCACTTGGAAGGCGACCTGCTTCTTGTGAGGACTTGGTCGAAGGCCCTTTTTCTTCAGCAGAGAGGGGCCAACTAAGGAACTTGCAGATGCTCCTGAGGCAATTGAGATGCCTATAGTCCTTTGGCACATGGCGAGATGCACAGGTGTAGAGGATTTGGTTGGAGCAGCTGAAGACTTTGTCGGAGGAGCTGAGGACTTTGAAGGAGGAGGAGCAGTCTGAGGAATTGGCCGTGAGGGCTTTGAAGAATCTGGTTATGAGGGCATTGCTGAGGAGCTTGGCTGTGAGGGTATTGAGGATGAAGCACTTGGCTATGCACAGGCTTCTTAGGCATCGCCTTCTTCGGCTTACTAGCAGAGGCCTCAGCAGCGGTAGTAGCAGCAGCAGAGTCTTCATTGAATTTCCTCACTGCTTCCTTTGCTTGCTTGGCCAGTTTGGCTTGGCGCTTTGCCCATTCATTAGGATAATTCTCACCGCGCTTGAGGCTGGTGGGATCTGCCAATTGGCCAGGTGCCAATGGAGGTCTTGGGCATGGAGGGTTGAGTGCGAATTTCTTCATATACTTGGGAGTAACATATCTGTACTCCCTCCATTCCCGTGCCCATCTCCTCTCTATCTTTTGAATGTGCACCTTGCGCTGATTTTTATCTTCCTCAGGGGGTGTGCAGTATCCAGCATAAATGTCATCAGGGATCTCAAATGCTGTGTTGACCTCAGGCCTCTTTCCACCCTTCTGTGGCTTCTTTCCATCAGCCATTTTCTTCAGCTGAGGAATATGAACAACTGAAGTTTCTGAAGAGGTGTGCAATTTTTTTCCGAGGAACGCCGGAAATGAGTTAAGTTGATGAGGACCTAGTGATTTAGCAGCGGATATGAGTATCTGTGAACAGAGTATAGTTACGAGGAATTTGGAGAGGTCATATGTGTTCTCAGAAGATTTTCAAAAAGAAAAGGTTTGAGGAATTTGACCAGATGAGTCTTGAAGAATTTCACTAAGCGTTCTTAATCTTAGGTTCCAGAGTTGTATAGATTGAAAATCCACACAATTGAGGAATCCTGAAGAAAATCATCGCTTAGAGAAACAAATCAAGATCAAATGACATGTGAGGTGTTCATGTGTGTGAGGATTTGAAGAATAAACACCTTTGAAGATTTTCAAGAAAACACATGAATCAAAGAGGGAAGTAAAAGTTATGTTCGCAATTTCTTCAGCTGTCAAGGACACAGTGAAGATTTTGAACGAGTTTCAAATAGAACGCACATGAAGAATTTGTGAACAAACTGGGTTGAGTTTAGCATAGAGGGGAAAGGGTCCGATAAGATTCACTTAGCAGAAGAAATCAACTTGAAGAATTAGCAATAAGTGAATGCTGTAGAGGACATAAGCTCATATATATATATATATATATATATATATATATTCAAATGAAGAACAACCACAAAAAGAGTGAAGACAATGCAAAGTTGAAGAATTTGAAAAACTAAGGAATTTCAAAAACGAAGAAAATCTCAAATTGAAGATTTTCAACTTTGGTTGGTGGTGTAACCCACCGTATAAGAAAGCTGATTTCAGACACCGCGTACAATTGTCGTAGGGCTCTGAGAATCAATTTCTTCATTAAATTCTTCACACTTAGAGGGTTAGTCTTCATTGACTGAAGAAAAATGTTACTTTGTGTGTTGCGCATCTAAGTCATCAAGTCAGCATAATTGTTAGGATGTGTGTCCATTTCAGAGAACATCCGAAGATTCTAGGATATTTAGCTCACACCGCAACTTGCTAAATCTCTTCTCATCCAAGGGCTTAGTGAAGATATCGGCCAACTGGTCTTCAGTGTTAACGTGGTCGATGGAGATGTCGCCCTTCAACACATGATCACGAAGATAATCATGATGAATCTGGATGTGCTTTGTCTTCGAGTGCTGAACTGGGTTATGAGCAATCTTGATAGCACTCTCATTGTCACAGTAGAGAGGCACATTCTTCACGTTGATGCCATAGTCCTTGAGTGTTTGCTTCATCCATAGTAATTGAGCACAGCACGATCTAGCAGCAATGTACTCAGCTTCTGCAGTGGAGAGAGATATGCAATTCTGTTTCTTCGAGGACCAACAGACCAAAGATCGTCCGAGGAAATGGCATGTGCGTGACGTTGACTTGCGGTCCACATGATCACCAGCATAGTCAGAGTCTGAATATCCAATGAGATCAAACGAAGAGCCCTTGGGATACCATAATCCAAGTGTTGGTGTGTGAGCTAGATATCGAAGAATATGCTTCACAGCCTTATGGTGTGATTCCTTCGGTGTAGCTTGAAATCGGGCACACATGCAAACACTAAGCATAATATCCGGCCTAGATGCACATAGATACAATAAAGAGCCAATCATGGAGCGGTATACCTTTTGATCGAAGTCTTTACCATTTTCATCAGTGCATAGATGGCCATTTGTGGGCATTGGAAATTTGACCCCTTTGCAATCTTGCATGCCGAATTTCCTCAATACGTCCTTGAGGTATTTCTCCTGAGATATGAATATGCCATTGTGCTGTTGAAGAATTTGAAGACCTAAAAAGAATTTGAATTCTCCCATCATAGACATTTGATATTCTTCACTCATCATATAGGCAAATTCATCACTATATCGTTGGTCAGTACAGCCAAAAATGATATGATCAACATAAATTTGGCACACAAACAATTCACCATCATAAGATTTAGTGAAAAGAGTTGGGTCGAGTGAACCGGGTTTGAAGCCTTTCTTCATGAGGAATTCCTTCAAAGTATCATACCATGCTCGAGGGGCCTGCTTGAGGCCATACAGGGCCTTATTGAGTCTTAAGACTTTGTCAGGATGCTTTGGATCTTCAAAACCAGGGGTTGAGCAACATATACTTCTTCCTCAAGCTTACCATTGAGGAATGCACTTTTCACATCCATTTGTTGTAAGATAATATCATGATGGTTAGCATAAGCAAGTAATATGCGAATAGCCTCAAGTCTAGCAACAGGTGGAAAAGTTTCATCGAAGTCAATTCCTTCAACCTGTGTGTATCCTTGAGCTACAAGCCGTGCCTTATTCCTCACCACAAGGCCATTTTCATCTTGCTTGTTGCGGTAGATCCACTTTGTGCCAATAATGTTGTGCTTGCGAGGATCTGGACATTTGACCAGTTCCCAAACGTTGTTGAGCTCGAACTGATGTAATTCTTCTTGCATAGCTTGAATCCACTCATGCTTCAAAAATGCTTCATCTACCTTAGTGGGCTCTGTGATAGAGACAAAAGCAAAGTGCCCATAAAAGTTAGACAAATGTGAAGCTTTTGAGCATGTGAGAGGACCTGGTGCTTCAATGTCATCGATGATCTTCTCGATTTGCACTTCGTTTGCAATGCGAGGATGAGCGGGTTGTCTTCGTGGAATTTGATCCGCATTTTCTTCAGGAGCATTTTCCTCAGCACCATTTTCTTCAGGTGTGCTAGCTCGACGTTCTTCACGTTCTGGAATGAATTCTTCAGCAGATTCTTCGGTAGGAATGACATCCTCAGTAGCCTTGAACTTGATAGATTCCTCAGGTGCCGGTTCATCTAACACAGAAGGTATGTTCTCTCTTTGCGAGCCATTAGTTTCATCGAATCACACATCTACAGTTTCAACAACCTTGTGAAGAACGTTGTTGAAGACTTTGTAGGTGTGCGAGTCCTTTCCGTAACCAAGCATAAAACCCTTATGTGCTTTCGGTGCAAATTTAGAATTGTGATGAGGATCTCTAATCCAACATTTAGCATCGAAGACTTTGAAGTAACTCACATTGGGTTTCTTGTCAGTGAGGAGTTCATAAGCAGTATTCTTGAAGAATTTGTGAAGATATACTCTGTTGATGATGTGGCATGCAGTATCAATAGCCTCAATCCAGAAACGACGAGGTGTCTTGTATTCATCAAGCATAGTGCAAGCCATCTCAACAAGAGTTATGTTCTTGCGCTCCATGACGCCATTCTGACTTTTGCCTTTTTCAGCGAAGATGATATGCTTCAGATGCGATGGTGATAAAGGAGCATCCATCAATAGATTCTTGTCACCGGTCATATGATTCATACATCCACTATCGAGGACCCACTCATTGGCTTTGGGTTGATCATCCTACAGATGAATTAGTGCAACTTAGGAACTCTCATACTTCAGCAGTGAAGAATATGACATTAATATCATCAGGTCAATAGAACAGATAAACAGTATGAGGACGTGTGAAATGAAGGTTTGTTTCATCATGATTAGCTAGCATCCTTTCAGGCATTCTTCAGGTCTCCAGCAAATTCTTCAAACGATTTAAGCACGTCCGGAGACCTGACCCTGCATAAGAGATTAGTTCTTTTTCTTCACCACCCACATCTGAAGGGGTGGCAAAGAATTCATCACTCTGCGAGCACCATATGAGAAAGGTGGCATAGAAGCCAGTCCACTTCGTTTCACATAAGAGGGGTTAGGATAAGCATATGAATAAGTAGAGAAATTCTTCGAGGACTTATGAACATAATGATTAGAAGAATAATGCTCATATTCATAGCCCTTAGCTCTATCATGCAAAATAGAGGGGTTAGCACGATGATTATCATATGAGGACTTTGATTCTTTTGAGGAATTTGATCCACGTGAAGAATTTGGTCCATATGAAGAATTTGATCTGGAGTTCCTATTCTTCACAGGTGGTGTCTGCTACGTCTTGAGCTTGTGTTGGTTTTCCTTGAAGAGGAAAGGGTGATGTAGCAATAGTAGCATGAGTATTTCCCTCAGTTTTTGAGAACCAAGGTATCAATCCAGTAGGAGGCTCCTCAAAAGTCCCACGCACCTACACAAACAAACAAAGAACTCGCAACCAACACAATAAAGGGGTTGTCAATCCCATCACGGCCACTTGCGAAAGTGAGATCTGATAGAGATAGTATGATAAGATAAATATTTTTTTTGGTATTTTATAATATAGATGCAAAAAGTAAAGATGCAAATAAAAGTAGATTGAAAGCTTATATGATAAAAGATAGACCCGGGGCCATAGGTTTCACTAGTGGCTTCTCTCAATATAGCATAAGTATTACGGTGGGTGAACAAATTATTGTCGAGCAATTGATAGAAAAGCGAATAATTATGATATTATCTAGGCATGATCATGTATATAAGCATCACGTCCGTGACAAGTAGACCGACTCCTGCCTACATCTACTACTATTACTCCACACATCGACCGACTCCTGCCTGCATCTAGAGTATTAAGTTCATAAAGATCAGAGTAACACATTAAGAAAGATGACATGAGGTAGAGGGATAAACTCAAGCAATATGATATAAACCCCATCTTTTTATCCTCGATGGCAACAATACAATACATGCCTTGTTGCCCTTGTTGTCACTGGGAAAGGACACCGCAAGATTGAACCCAAAGCTAAGCACTTCTCCCATGGCAAGAAAGATCAATCTAGTAGGCCAAACCAAACTGATAATTTGAAGAGACTTGCAAAGATAACTAAATCATACATAAAATAATTCAGAGGAGATTCAAATATTTCTCATAGATAAACTTGATCATAAACCCACAATTCATCGGATCTCGACAAAGACACCGCAAAAATAGTTTACATCGAATAGATCTCCACAAGAGAGGGGGAGAACATTGTATTGAGATCCAAAAAGAGAGCAGAAGCCATCTAGCTAATAACTATGGACCCGAAGGTCTGTGGTAAACTACTCACAACTCATCGGAGGGGCTATGGTGTTGATTTAGAAGCCCTCCGTGGTCGATTCCCCTCCGCCCGAGCACCGGCGAAGGCTCCAAGATGGGATCTCGCGGATACAGAAGGTTACGACGGTGGAAATTGTGTTTCGTTGGCTCCCTGGATGTTCTCGGGGTACGTAGGTATATATAGGAGGAAGAAGTGCGTCGGTGGCCGCCTGTGGGGCCCAGGAGATAGGGGGCACGCCTAGAGGGGGTGGGCGCGCCCTCCTGTCTCCTGGCCGCCTCGCAAGCTTCTTGACTTGCACTCCAAGTTCTCTGGGTCACGTTTGTTCCAAAAATCACGCTCCCGAAGGTTTCATTCTGTTTGGACTCCGTTTTATATTCCTTTTCTTCGAAATACTGAAATAGGCAAAAAAACAACAATACGGGTTGGGCCTCCGGTTAGTAAGTTAGTCCCAAAAATGATATAAATGTGTAAAATAAAGCCCATAAACATCCAAAAGGGTAATATAATAGCATGGAACAATAAACAATTATAGATACGTTGGAGACGTATCAGTGTCATGAGGACATTCACCTGAAGACTTTCAAGGCAACTTTTGGGAACCCAGATTTTCTTCATAGGGGAACCGTTCCTGCAGTTAGTGCAACATATCTAGCAAATACTTCACCATTCTGATTTTTGAACAGTTTATAGTTGGAGTCAAATGACTCATCAGAAGAATGAGGAGATTCACATGTAGAGCCATATAAATTAGAGGGATCAACTGGAGATCCCTTTGCAGCAACCCATGAGGTTTTGGGGTACTGCTCAGGCTTCCAATATGTTCCATCAACATTGAGTTTCCTCTCCAAGGCAATACCCTCTTTCCTAGGGTTTCTGTTGAGGATCTACTTTTTAAGCACGTCACAAAGAGTGTGATGCCCTTTGAGGCTTTTGTACATGCCCGTTGATACGTCTCCAACATATCTATAACTTATGATGCATTCATGCTATTTTATTATCTGTTTTGAATGATTACAGGCTTTATTATACAATTTTATATTACTTTTGGGACTAACCTATTAACCGGAGGCCCAACCCATATTGCTGTTTTATTGCCTATTTCAGTATTTCAAGGAAAACGATTATCAAACGGAGTCCAAACGGAATGAAACCTTCGACAACATAATTTTTTGGAAGAATATGATCCGGGAGACTTGGAGTTCACGTCAGAAGATCCTCGAGGAGGCCATGAGATAGGAGGGTGCCCCCCCTACTGGGCGCGTCCCCCTGTCTCATGGGCCCCTCGAGCACGTCCCAACCGACTTCTTTCGTCTATATAAGCCTACGTACCCTAAAACATCGAATATCAAGATAGATCGGGAGTTCCGCCGCCGCAAGCCTCTGTAGCCACCAAAAACCTCTCGGGAGCCCGTTCCGGCACCCTGCCAGAGGGGGAACCCATCACCGGTGGCCATCTTCATCATCCTGGCGCTATCCATGACGAGGAGGGAGTAGTTCACCCTCGGGGCTGAGGTTATGTACCAGTAGCTATGTGTTTGATCTCCCTCTCTCTCTCTGTCGTGTTCTCTCTATGGCACGATCTTGATGTATCGTGAGCTTTGTTATTATAGTTGGATCTTATGATGTTTCTCCCCCTCTACTCTCTTGTGATGAATTGAGTTTCCCTCTTGAAGTTATCTTATCGGATTGAGTCTTTATTTGAGAACACTTGATGTATGTCTTGCCGTGTTTATCTGTGGTGACAATGGGATATCACGTGCCACTTGATGTATGTTTTGGTGACCAACTTGCGGCTTCCGCCCATGAACCTATGCATAGGGGTTGGCACACGTTTTCTTGACTCTCCGGTAGAAACTTTGGGGCACTCTTTGAAGTACTTTGTGTTGGTTGGATGAATTTGAGATTGTGTGATGCATATCGTATAATCATGCCCACGGATACTTGAGGTGACAATGGAGTATCTAGGTGACATTAGGGTTTTGGTTGATTTGTTTCTTAAGGTGTTATTCTAGTATGAACTCTATGATGGATTGAGCGGAAATAATAGCTTTATGTTATTTTACTACGAACTCTTGAATAGATAGAACAGAAAGGATAACTTTGAGGTGGTTTCGTACCCTACCATAATCTCTTCGTTTGTTCTCCGCTATTAGTGTCTTTGGAGTGACTCTTTGTTGCATGTTGAGGGATTGTTATATGATCTATCTATGTTATTATTGTTGAGAGAACTTGCACTAGTGAAAGTATGAACCCTAGGCCTTGTCTCCTATCATTGCAATACCGTTTACGCTCAGTTTTATCTTTAGTTACCTTGCTGTTTTTATATTTTCAGATTACAAAAACCTATATCTACTATCCATATTGCACTTGTATCACCATCTCTTCGTCGAACTAGTGCACCTATACAATTTACCATTGTATTGGGTGTGTTGGGGACACAAGAGACTCTTTGTTATTTGGTTGCAGGGTTGCTTGAGAGAGACCATCTTCATCCTACGCCTCCCACGGATTGATAAACCTTAGGTCATCCACTTAAGGGAAATTTGCTACTGTCCTACAAACCTGTGCACTTGCAGGCCCAACAACGTCTACAAGAAGAAGGTTGTGTAGTAGACATCAGCTGTCATGTACAATTCCTTCAGCCCTGCATCGTCAGTGATACTAGCAATGTCCTCAGATGAGGAATTAGTGATTGCAGAGACATGCGAAGAATTTGTAGCATTAGAAGCATTTGAATATTCAGGTGAAGAATTAGCAGTTTCACGTTCAATGCACTTCAGACATGGAGGAACAAATTCTTCCTGTGTAGCGCTGATTTGTTGAGCAAGTAATGAATCGCGCTCCTTCTGAAGATCTTCATAATCCACTCTTAGCTTCTCAAGATCTTGCTTTCTTTGAAGAAATTCATAAGAAAGCTTCTCGTGATCAGATAAGAGAGTGTTATGATGACCTTGAAGGTTGTCAAACTTGGACTGAAGTCTCCGAAGATTTTCAGTCAAGGTTTTAGTGCGATCCATTTCTTCACCCAACATATCATCACTTTTATCTAGCATGTTTTGAACCTTTTCAAAAGCCTTTTGTTGTTTCACAGCAATCTTAGCAAGTTTAGAGTAGCTGGGCTTGAGGTTTTCATCAGATTCATCCTCAGTAGATTCAGAGGAAGCGTATTTAGTTACCTTGGCACCCTTTGCCATGAAGCAATAGGTGGGAGCGTAGTCATCATTGCCTTCATCAACCTTGTTGGTGAAGCCATTTTCTTAAGAGTTGAAGATAGACTTGCTGACGAATGCAGTAGCAAGATCTAGGCTCGCCACACCAGACTCGGACTCCTCAGATGCCTCCTCGCCCTCATGTTCCTCAGATTCAGCCTCAGAGTCCATTTCCTTGCCAATGAATGCCTGAGCCTTCTTGGACCTGCTCTTCTTGTGAGATGAAGACTTCGAGGATTTTGATGATGAAGACTTTGAAGATTTCTTCTTCTTCTTTGCGTCATCAGAACTGTAGTCCTTGTATTTCTTCTTCTTTGATTCTTTATCCCACTAAGGACAATCTTGGATGTAGTGACCATGTTTCTTGTGAAGGAAATATGCCCTAGAGGCAATAATAAAGTTATTATTTATTTCCT
Organism: Triticum dicoccoides; assembly: GCF_002162155.2. Classification (NCBI taxonomy): domain Eukaryota; kingdom Viridiplantae; phylum Streptophyta; class Magnoliopsida; order Poales; family Poaceae; genus Triticum; species Triticum dicoccoides. The sequence continues at coordinate 638,669,422 of NC_041381.1, forward strand.
TATATCATGATAAATGTTTATTATTCATGCTAGAATTGTATTAACCGGAAACATAATACATGTGTGAATACATAGACAAACAAAGTGTCACTAGTATGCCTCTACCAGACTAGCTTGTTGATCAAAGATGGTTATGTTTCCTAACCATAGACATGTGTTGTCATTTGATTAACGGGATCACATCATTAGGAGAATGATGTGATTGACATGACCCATTCCGTTAGCTTAGCACACGATCGTTTAGTATATTCACTACAAAAAAAGACACATCCGTGACATTTTGGGCTGAACGAAATTTTTTCTGTCATACATATGACACTTCTATGACTATAATTGTGACAAAACCCGGTATCATCATAGATGTGGTGGGCTCCTACTTCTATGAAAAAAAATCATGACAGAAAATGGGCTTTTCGTCCTGGGCAGGCCGGACACGCAGCTGCATGACATTCTTTGGGCCGTCCATGACGGAAAAAAACGTGGTAGAAGCGAGGGGGAGCAAAATTTCGGGGAGTTGCCGGTTACGGTGGGAGGTCGGGGGCCGAGCGATGCGCGTTTCTCTCGTACGTACGCGCGCGTGTGCGAGGCGTTGGCTCTAACTGAAGCCGAGCGAGGCGTTGGGCTCTAACTGAACCCGAGCGATTGCACTGCAGGCTACGCGTTACTGAACCCGAGGGCTCGATCGATGGATGTTAACTGAACCCGATGGAGCGATTCCTTCGCTACTGCTGCTAACTGAAGCCGATCGATTGGATGAACAATGAGCGTTGCGGGAGGTTGGGGGGTTGGGATGAACAGTGAGCGGTGGCGTTGCCTCTAGATGAACAGGACCCCGTGGTGTGGAGGGCTGGATGAATAGTAGACGGTGGAGGGGTGGTCGTGGAGGGGTGGTTGAACAGGACCCCGTGGTGTGGAGGGCTGGATGAACAGTAGACGGTGGAGGGGTGGCCGTGGAGGGGTGGTTGAACAGTAGCCGGTGGAGTAGCGCGCGGTGGAGGCTGGATGAACAGGAGCCCGTGGACGCTGGAGGAGGTCGATGGTAGCCCGTGGAGGCTGGAGGAGGTCGACAGTGGAGATGAATAGTATCCCGTGGAGTCCCGTTTTGCGGTACGCCACACCCCCCCCATTTCGACCGTAGCGCTCCAACACAAGTCCGTTTCATCCGTTTTGCGGTATGCTACACCCCTCCCGATGAACAGGACCCCCGTTTCGACCATAGGAGGTCCGTTTCCTGCGTTTTGCGGTACACCACACCCCTCCCGATCAACAGGACCCCTGTTTCGACCGTAGGAGGTCCGTTTCCTCCGTTTTGCGGTACGCTAGGCCCCTCCCGATCAACATGACCCCGTTTCGAACGTGGCCGGTCGAACACAAGGTCGTTTCCTCCGTTGTGCGGTATGCCAGGCCTCGTTTCCATCACCTATTCCGTCCAAGCCCTTCCGATGAACACGACCACGCATTCCATTCTGACCCAGCCGGTTGGCTCCCCATGAACACGACGACAATGCTGTTTCTCTATTCCGACCCAGCCATGTACGTATGCGCGATAGGCGTTAGAGACCCTGCCCATATGTACGTACGTGGCCGTATTTTCTTTCTTGCACCCTCGCCGCTGTACGTACGTGTACATGCTACGTGCGCGCCTCTACTACGACACATGTGCGCCTCTACATCTACGACACATGCGTGCCTCTACATCGACCAGTATGTACGTACACGTTCACGACCAGAATGACAACGCTACGTACGCTTCGACCAGGTGGGTCCTGACTGTCAGGCACTTCCTTGCCTGCAAAGATGTAGCTGGTGGGTCCCAGCAGTCAGGGGGGCGAATCGATTTTTCTTGCCTGGACGCACTTCCTTGCGTGCAAAGATGTAGCTGGTGGGTCCCAGCAGTCAGGGGGGCGAATCATTTTGGTTTTTTTGCCCGGACGCACTTCCTTGCGTGCGAAGATGTAGCTGGTGGGTCCCAGCAGTCATAGGGGCAAATTGTTTTTTTCGGACGCACTTCCTTGCGTGCGAAGATGTAGCTGGTGGGTCCCAGCAGACAGGGGGAAACGTCTTTTTCGCAAAATACGGTGGCCCGTCCGGTGGGTCCCTGCTGTCAAGTGGAGGAATAATTATTTTGCGCGTAATAAGGAGGCACATCCTTGCTGCGGCCGTGGACCAGCTGTCAGCCTCTCCACGTACAGTCCATGTCCGATGGAAGCCATTCCTTGACCACATTGACCACGCCGCGCCGAGAGCACCAGGGCGGTGGATGACGGCGAGGCCAAGGAAGGGGACGACGTGGAGCCGGGGAAGACGCGGCAGTGGATGCCCACGCGTAGAGGAGTATGAGGGTTCATTCGTTCGGCTGCGGTGTGAGGCTGCCATCGCCGCAGAATAACAGGGGGTGTGGGTGCGTACAGGGTTGGCCTGGCCAGCGGTGGGAGTAGTAGGGGGCGGTGAGGCCTCCGCGGCATCACAGCCGGCCACGGGCGGCAGGAGCAGGCGGCACGACCAACGCTGCTTTGGGCGGCTGGAGCAAGAAGACCAGAGGTTAAAGAAGCACTACGGCCGTTGGATGGACATCGTACGGGAACTGGAGCTAGAATCGTTCATATATTGACTAAAGTTGACAAAGGCCTCCGTCCCAGTCAACTTAGTAGGCCCACAAGTCAGCCTCCCACCAAGGTTGGTCCCAGCTAGCAGGGGGGTTGAAAGTGCAACTATCCCTAGGTGGTTTTGGTAATTCATAACAACACATAGCTCATTGAGCTAATGCTATTCCAAGAATATTATTTCAGGAAAGCTCAATGAATGGCATGGCATGGATGATGAAAGTGGATCCCTCAAAATATCAAGGACAAAGGATTGGCTCAAGCTCAAAAGCTCAAGACTCTTCATTTTACATTTTAGTGATCCAAGATCACATTGAGTCTATAGGAAAAGCCAATACTATCAAGGAGGGACGAGGTGTTGCTTAATGAGCCTCTTGCTTCAAGTGCTTAGTGATATGCTCCAAATACCCTCAACTACTTTCTCACATCCTCATATGACCTAAACCTAAAGCCAAAATCCGTCACACCGATTCTTTCTATCCGGCGCCACCGAGTTCATATGTCATAGCCACTGCCACAAACCCTAGGCAAATCGGTCTTACCGATAGGGATCTCGGTCTCACCGAGATGGGATTGTAATCTCTCTGTTTCCCTTCGTAACGTTTCGGTCTAACCGAAGTGAGCGATCGGTCCCACCGAGATTGCAATGTAAACTCTCTGTTTCCCTTTTGTAACATTTCGGTCTCACTGAAAAGAGCAAATCGGTCCCACCGAGTTTACCTGACCAACTCTCTGGTTAGCTAATTACCAAAATCGGTCTCACCGAGTTTGTGTAATCGGTCTCACCGAGATTACGTTATGCCCTAACCCTAACCATATCGGTCCTACCGAGTTGCATGTCGGTCCCATCGAAAACCCTAATGGTCACTAGGTTTACTAAATTGGTCTGACCGAGTTTTTCAATTCGGTCCCACCGAGATTGGTAAATTGTGTGTAACGGTTAGATTTTGTGTGGAGGCTATATATACCCCTCCACCTCCTCTTCATTCGTGGAGAGAGCCATTAGAACAAACCTACACTTCCAACTTACCATTTCTGAAAGAGAACCACCTACTCATGTGTTGAGGCCAAGATATTCCATTCCTACCATATGAATCTTGATCTCTAGCCTTCCCCAAGTTGCTTTCCACTCAAATCTTTTTTCCACCAGATCCAAATCCTATGAGAGAGAGTTGAGTGTTGTGGAGACTATCATTTGAAGCACAAGAGAAAGGAGTTCATCATCAACACACCATTTGTTACTTCTTGGAGAGTGGTGTCTCCTAGATTGGCTAGGTGTCACTTGGGAGCCTCCGACAAGATTGTGGAGTTGAACCAAGGAGTTTGTAACGGCAAGGAGATCGCCTACTTCGTGAAGATCTACCGCTAGTGAGGCAAGTCCTTCATGGGTGATGGCCATGGTGGGATATACAAGGTTGCTTCTTCGTGGACCCTTCGTGGGTGGAGCCCTCCATGGACTCGCGCAACCGTTACCCTTCATGGGTTGAAGTCTCCATCAACGTGGATGTACGATAGCACCACCTACCGGAATCACGACAAAAACATCCGTGTCTCCAATTGTGTTTGAATCCTCCAAACCCTTCCCTTTACTTTCTTGCAAGTTGCATGCTTTAATTTCCGCTGCCTATATACTCTTTGCATGCTTGCTTGATTTGTGTGATGATTGCTTGACTTGTCCAAAGATTGCTAAAATCTGCCAAACTCTAAAATTGGGAAAAGGTTAATTTTTTATTTAATCAAGTAGTCTAATCACCCCCCTCTAGACATACTTCAAGGTCCTACAAGTGGTACAGAGCTTTGGTCTCCATTTGCTTCGATTCCCATAGCTTTTGGTGGTCATAGCCTTGGTTTCACAACCTAGGAGAGTATGGCGTCTAGCGAGGGAAATTATCACCGTAGAGGTCCTTACTTTGATGGCACTAATTTTGCTAGTTGGAAACATAAGATGAAAATGCATATTCTCGGACATAACCCTGCCTTTTGGGCTATTATTTGTATTGGCTTGCAAGGTGAATTCTTTGATGGGAGAGAGCCGAGCCGTGAAGCTAATGCGGAAGAATTGAAGATGCTGCAATACAATGCTCAAGCTTGTGATATCATCTTCAACGGATTGTGCCTCGAAGAATTCAACAAAATCAGCCATCTTGAGAATGCAAAGGAAATTTGGGATACTTTGATTGATATGCATGAAGGTACTGACTCCATCAAGGAATCCAAGCTGGATGTGCTCCAAAGTCAGCTTGACAAGTTCAAGATGAAGGATGGTGAAGGTGTCGCTGAAATGTACTCTAGGGTTGCTCTTATCACAAATGAGATTGCCGGCTTAGGGAGTGAAGAGATGACCGATAGATTCATCATCAAGAAGATCCTAAGAGCATTGGATGGAAAGTATGATACCGTGTGCACATTGATCCAAATGATGCCAAACTACAAAGATCTCAAGCCAACGGAAGTCATTGGGAGAATTGTTGCTCATGAGATGTCACTCAAGGATAAGGAAGAACTTCACAACAAGTCAAGTGGTGCTTACAAAGCCTCATGTGAAGCCCCCACATCATCAAGTGAGAAACAAACCTTCAATGAAGATTTGAGCTTAATGGTGAAGAACTTCAACAAATTCTACAAGAGTAGAAGCAAAGAAAGAAGCTCCAAGTCAAGGTCATACAATGACAAAAGATCTTCTAGTCGAGAGCGCAATTGCTACAATTGTGGGAGACCCGGACACTACTCCAATGAGTGTACGACACCCTACAAAAGAAGAGAAGATTCTCCAAAAAGAAGAAGCAAAAGAGAAGAATCACCACCAAGAGAGAGGAGTAGAGATGATCGTTATGAACGAAGACCCTCACGGAGAAGCAAGGATTCGGAAAGGAAGGACAAGTCATCAAGGAGCTACACAAAACGAAGACATCAAGCTCATGTTGGTGAATGGGTATCCGGCTCCGACTCCGACCATTACTCCGAGAGAAGATATCACTCCGACTCCGAATATACTCAAGATGAAGGTGTTGCCGGTCTAGCACTTGTGTTAACCAACTCCTATGACATATTTGACTCACCAAATGAAGGAATTGGAAGATGCTTCATGGCCAAAGGTCCGAAGGTAACACATCCCGAGTATGTTGATTTCAATAGTGATGAAGATGACTTGCTAGGTGATGATGATTTACTTGTTGACAACTCTAGTGATGAATACTATGATGAAACGTTAATTAATCATGCTAATCAAGATAAAACGAATGACAATGATAAGGAGAAGATTGAGCTTCTAACTAAAGAACTAAACACTCTTAAGTTAGCTCATGAAACTATCTTCGAAGATCATCGAGAACTTTTAAGGGCTCATGAGAAGTTACTCTTTGAAAAACTCAATCTTGAGCAAGAACATGAGTTCTTGAAAGCAATCAATGATGATCTCTGTAAGAAAAGTTCTTCTTACATTGCCAAGCGTTTACTCTTATCCACTTACATGCCTCAAGTCAAGTCTAGTAACAAGAACAAGAAAGATTCTTCCTCTAGTAGTAACAATAATTATGCTAAATCAAATATTGTTGCTTCTAGTAGTTCTCTTGATTCCACTAATGATTCTCTTAGCCAAGTTACACTTGAGCAAGAAAATAGCTTATTGAAGGTAATTATAGAGAAAGGTGTATACAAGAGCCTTGCCGGGAGTAAGCAATTCGAGGAAATTGTACGCAAGCAAGGAAGGCACCGGAAGAATCAAGGTGTTGGTTTTGAATGAAAGTTCAATGCCAATGGATTTGAGTGGGAAGAAGACCAATACCCCAAGACGAAGTTTGTTCCTCAACAAGAGAAGTATGATCCCACTTCCTTCAAGGGAACACAAGCTCAAGATGATCTTCCACCACAAGACCACAAGAACAAAGGCAAGGACAAGCTTCAAGAGGAGATTCATGCATTTGAAGAACACCCAAGGCCTTGGTCAAGTGGGTTCCCAAGACTACGTCAAGTTCTACTTCATCAAGTACAACTACAACTCCAAGGATTCCCATCAAGATGATGTGGATCCCAAAGAAGAAGAACTAGAGAGTTCTTGAGGGTGACTCCGCCAACATTCTTCACTCATATCATTATGGCAAGGACAAGTGTAATCAACTTCCACATCTTGCATTAGTTCAAGGAGTCACAAACCCTCATGTTGGTAAGGCAAGAGACAAGGTAACGTAATGATTTCATGGGCATCATCTTGTGTGTGCATCACTCTATGTCTATGGATATTCTTGTTTGTTCCTTTTGGGACTAACCCATGTAGGTATGTTGAAAGTGCAAATCACTCCAAAGGATTTCTCCAAATGATCTATGTCAACATTAAGCATCCACATCTTCAACACCTACATGAAGTCATCATCGACAAAACCCAAGGTTAGTTCATCCCTCTAAAAGGGGATCTCACATCTAGGGGGAGCTTAACTCCAAGAAATGAGTCAAAGCAACTCTAATGGTGTGAACACATCAATGCTTTATGTAAAAGTGGTAACCCCACTTGAGCTTAAACGATGAGTATGACCTATGATCAAATGTTCTCATTTGACTCCTAAGTCAATATACTCATATATAGATGACCTAGTCATCGCCAATTGTTTGATAGATGCTAGAATTGGTTGTGCATGCTTTGCCACATATTTCATTTGCCATTCTATTGTGTGAGCATGTTGGTTGCATAGTTTACTCATTCGAGGACGTCCACATGTAGCTTTGATTGTTTGGGTTCTTTTTTCTTTTGCCAAGTGGATGAACAAGAATGCCTAAGAACCTTCTCTAGCTATCTATGCTTTTCTCGTCTCAAACTCTATTCATGCTACATCACAAAATTTGATCAAGTCAGATTCGAACCACTCTATGTGAGGAGCACTCGGAGTCCCCGATTCGTTAGAGACTTAAACTTCCAAAACATCTTTGTGATTCTCGGTCTGACCGATTTCTCCATTTCGGTCCCACCGAGATCACTAAGTCGATCTAGGTTTTCAATCTCGGTGCAACCGATTTGAACTTTTTGGTCACACCAAGTTGCTGTAACTGTATATAGTTATGCATCTTGGTGCTACCGAGTAGTTCCACTCGGTCACACCGACAGGGTCGGGCTATATATAGTCACGGGCAAAAATTTGGAAATTCTTCCAAACCCCTTCGCCCGCGCATTTCTCACTCTGCCTCCAGGGTCTCCGGATTGACTCCTCGTCGCCAGCCGCCTCCTGTCGCTGGTCTCCGCCGTTGTCAACGGATTTCACTCCTACCATTGCCGCCGTAGCGAGTTCATCGCCGAGCTAGGGTATGGACTCGATCACAGAGCTATCCTCGTCTGATTCCTAGCACATTGTGTTCATCATGTATCTTTCCACGATTGAAACACTCCTATCCAATCAGAACAATCCTTAGAATAGGTGTGATTTGAGAATTTAGGGTTAGGTTTCCGCCGAAACCATCTCGGACCCACCGAGTTGAAAAACTCGGTCCCACCGATTTGGCTAACGCCATTGCACTAGTGAAAGCACAAGTGCTCCCTAGGTGGTTTTGGTAATTAATGTCAACATATCTCTTGTTGGACTAACACTTTTATCTAGTATGTTTCACATAAGTTCAACAATGGAGTGGCATGGACTAAAGGATGTGGGAACTCCTTCAAGATGCTAAGGACAAAGGATTGGCTCAAGCTTCAAGCTCAAGACTCTTCATTTTACATTTTAGTGATCCAAGATCACATTGAGTCCATAGGAAAAGCCAATACTATCAAGGAGGGATGAGGTGTTGCTTAATGAGCCTCTTGCTTCAAAGTGCTTAGTGATATGCTCCAAATACCCTCAACTACTTTCCCACTTCCACACATATGTCCTAAACCTAAATTCAAACTCGGCCCCACTGATTTTTCCTATCCGGAGCCACCGAGTTTTGATGTCTTAGCCACTGCCACAAACCCTAGGCAAATCGGTCTCACCGATAGGGATCTCGGTCTCACCGAGATGGGATTGTAATCTCTTTGTGTATGTCCATTATCAAAATCGGTCTCACCGAGTTTGAGCAATCGGTACTACCGAGATTACAATGCAAACTTTCTGGTTGACTTATTATCAAAATCGGTCCCACCGAGTTTGATAATCGGTCCAACCGAGTTTGCCAAACCAACTCTCTGGTTAGCTTATTACCAAAATCGGTCTCACCGAGTTTGCGTAATCGGTCTTACCGAGATTACGTTATGCCCTAACCCTTACCGAATCGGTCTTACCGAGTTGCATTTCGGTCCCACCAAAAACCCTAACGGTCACATTATTTGCTAAATCGGTCTGACCGAGTTTAACAATTCGGTCCCACCGAGTTTGGTAGATTGTGTGTAACGGTTAGATTTTGTGTGGAGGCTATATATACCCCTCCACCTCCTCTTCATTCGTGAAGAGAGCCATCAGACTGAACCTACACTTCCAGCATACATTTTCTGAGAGAGAACTACCTACTCATGTGTTGAGGCCAAGATATTCCATTCCTACCATATGAATCTTGATCTCTAGCCTTCCCCAAGTTGCTTTCCACTCAAACCCTCTTTCCACCAGATCCAAATCCTATGAGAGAGAGTTGAGTGTTGGGGAGACTATCATTTGAAGCACAAGAGCAAGGAGTTCATCATCAACGCACCATTTGTTACTTCTTGGAGAGTGGTGTCTCCTAGATTGGCTAGGTGTCACTTGGGAGCCCCCGACAAGATTGTGGAGTTGAACCAAGGAGTTTGTAAGGGCAAGGAGATCGCCTACTTCGTGAAGATATGTGTCAGGAGGAAAGGAATGGGTTCTTGATAGTGGATGTACCGATCACATGACCGGAGATAAAGACATGTTTCATGAGCTTGCTGAGAATGATAGTCCTCGAAAGTATGTCACTTTCGGTGACAACTCAAAGGGTAAGGTGGTTGGCCTTGGTAAGGTGGCCATATCACATGATAGCTCCATACAAAATGTTATGCTCATTGAATTCTTGGTTACAACTTACTTTCAGTATCTAGACTTGCTAATTTCGTTTCAATGTTCTATTAACTGAAGTAGATTGCCAAGTGTTTCATCGAGATAATCATAAAATGGTCTTTACCGGTATACGCAGAGGTGATCTATACATTGTTGATTTCACTAAAAAGGCTCAACCTAAAACTTGCTTCATTGCTAAATCCTCAAAAGGCTGGTTATGGCATAGACGATTAGGTCATGTTGGTATGCGAAACCTTGACAAGCTTATTAAGGGAAATCATATCCTTGGAGTTAATGATGTCATATTTGATAAGGATAGACTTTGCAGTGCTTGTCAAGCAGGTAAACAGGTTGGAGGAAGGCATCCCGTGAAGAACATCATGACCACAAAGAGGCCACTTGAGCTACTTCACATGGATCTCTTTGGTCCCAACTCGTACAAGAGTCTCGGTGGAAATTCTTTTGGTCTAGTTATAGTTGATGATTTTTCCAGATTTACGTGGGTGTTCTTTCTCGATGATAAATTGCAGGTCCAGAAGATCTTCAAAAACTTCACTAGGAAGGCCCAAAATCAGTTTGAAGTGAAGATCAAAAAGGTTCGCGGCGACAACGGAATGGAGTTCAAGAATGCAAATGTGGACACCTTTCTTGACGAAGAAGGGATTTCACATGAGTTCTCGGCTATGTACACACCTCAACAAAATGGAGTTGTTGAGAGGAAGAACCGGACGCTCATCGAAATGGCGAGAACAATGCTTGATGAGTACAAGACGCCAAAGCACTTTTGGGAGGAAGCGGTTGAGACAGCTTGTCATGCAACAAATCGCTTGTATCTTCACAAGCTACTCGGCAAGACGGCATACGAGCTCCTCACCGGTAACAAACCTGAAGTTGGATACTTTCCAGTATTCGGCTCAAAGTGCTACATTCTTGATAAGCATCGTCATTCTAAATTTGCTCCTAAGTCTCATGAAGGTTTCCTACTAGGTTATGGCTCAAACTCTCACACTTACCGTGTCTACAACAATTTCACCCGAAAGGTTGAAGAAACAGTAGATGTGAAGTTTGATGAATCTAACGGCTCGCAAGTAGAGCAATTGCCAATTGATGTAGGTGACAAAGATCCTTCGGAAGAAATTCAAGACTTGGCTATTAGCAAAGTTCGTCCAACAGAGGTGAAGGAGAGTACCTCGTCCGTCCAAGTGGAAGCTTCTACTTCACGACAAGGTGAACCAAGAGTTGATACGGAAGCATCCACAAGCGGGACACACCAAGATGAAGAAAACGAGGAAGTGCATCATGATGAACGCCAACAAACTCGTTCTCCACCACGACAAGAGAACGACAACGCCAACAATGAAGAAGGCCAAGAAGAAGAACAAGATGAAGTGTTCAACAAAGACCCAAGCAAAAGCTTTCACGAGTTAGAGCAAGAATCGCTAAAGATCATCCCGTCGAACAAATCTACAATGACATTCAAACCGGGAGAATCACTCGCTCTAAAACTCGTTTAGCTAACTTTTGTGAAAACTATTCTTTCATCTCTAGCATCGAACCTATGAAGGTTGAAGAAGCATTGGAAGATCCGGATTGGATAAATGCTATCCATGAAGAGCTACACAACTTTGAGAGGAACCAAGTTTGGACATTGGTTGAGAAGCCCGACAACAACCACAACATCATCGGTACCAAATGGGTGTTTCGCAATAAGCAAGATGAAGATGGACAAGTAGTTCACAACAAAGCACGTCTTGTCGCCCAAGGCTACACACAAGTCGAAGGTATGGACTATGGTGAGACTTACGCCCCCGTTGCTAGACTTGAGTCCATTCGCATTTTACTTGCCTATGCTAATCACCATGATATCACCTTGTACCAAATGGACATTAAAAGTGCTTTTCTAAATGGTGAAATAGAGGAGGAAGTTTATGTTAAGCAACCTCCCTGCTTCGTCAATCCTAAGAAACCCAATAATGTTTACAAACTTCACAAAGCTCTTTATGGACTTAAACAAGCTCCTAGAGCATGGTATAAATGCTTGACCAAGTTCCTTATTGAAAAAGGCTTTGAAATTGGGAAAATTGATTCTACTCTTTTTACTAAAAGGGTTAATGGTGAACTCTTTGTGTGCCAAATTTATGTTGATGATATTATATTTGGTTCAACTAACCCTCATTTTAGTGAAAAGTTTGAGAAGCTAATGTCGGAGAAGTTTGAGATGTCTATGATGAGTGAACTCAAATTCTTTCTTAGTTTGCAAATCAAGCAAACTAAGGAAGGTACTTTTGTCTCTCAAACGAAGTACACCAAGGACTTATTCAAGAATTTCAATATGCAAGAATGCAAAGGTACTTGGTTGAATCAAATTCCATGAGATTGTAATCTACTCATATCTTGAGCAATCTCAACATCACCAAGTTCCTACACTAAGGTGGTTGAAGACAAGGAAGCACAAAACCATTCAAACATATCCTTTGACAAATTCTATGTTGAGCTTCATGATTGTCATTTTTGGATACACAAGTGCTCTTCCTTGAAAGAACTAACCCATGTAGGTAGATGGACTCAAATTCCAAGTGGTGCTCCCAACTCTTGATGAGCCACATCAACCTTGAGCAACCCACACAAGTTCAACTACATGGACAACCCCACCAACCAAGGTATGTTATTCCATCTTAGAGAAGCTTCACTCCAAGTCATGAGCTAAAGCAACTCGACAAGATGTGAATACATCAAGATGCTTAAACAAAAAATGGCAACCCCATTTTGAGCTTAAACGATGAGTATGGCCTATGATCAAGTGATCTCACTTGACTCCTAAGTCAATATACTCTAACATAGGTGACTTTGTCGCCGACCATCTCTAGATGAAGTTCTCTTGTGTTCTTTCCTGTGTTTTTGCATTTATCTCATGCATATTTTTGTCTCCCTTTTTCAAAAAAAACTTCATCCAGATTTCTTTCTGTTTGCTCTGCATTTTCCGCATCAAATTCCTTGCACATCTTTCAGTAAATTCCTTGCAAATCTTTGTGAGATCTTATTCGTCTAGTGAGCTGAGGTGACAAGTGTTTTTCTCTGAAATGAACTCGGTTACACTGATTTGTTATTTTCGGTCCAACCGAATCCTTTCGGTCCAACCGAAGCATACCACTCGGGGCCACCGATTTCACAACAGAAAAAACAGTTTGCCACATATCCTATATTTCTTCTGTTCCAGCTCCACTCAATGAATCTTGTCCTCTACAAGCATCACATTTTTATCATTGCTTTATGATGTGACTCAAGGATCAAACCCATTCACAACAAATTCCTTCAGGAGGAGAGAGAGATTACATCTTTATCAAGCCCTTCTTGGAAATTGATGTCAAAGGGGGAGAGAGAGATCACATCAAAGCTTATCAGTTAGAGTAAGAAATCACATCTCAGAGGGAGAGAGAGACCCTTCAGGGGGAGAGAGAGAGATCTCCCGGGGGAGAGAATACTAGTAGAAAGTATTTCTCAAAGATCCCAGAGGCTTGGTGTTCAAGAGGAGAGATGTCCACATGTCTTCTTGAGGGGAGAGACATGTTCATATGATCTATTGTGCTCATTTTGCATTAGCATACATTAGCTCTGAACTTTAGCTCTGATCATCATTCATATCTTTCAGCTCGGTTTTCCTTCAGCTCTGATTTTCTGTTCCCTATCTTCTCCCAGTATCCCATGTTAGATTCAGGGGGAGCAAGACATCTAAGGAAAAGAGATCATTTAAATTCATTGCATATCTTTACTCTTGGGGACATGTCTAATCCAATGTGGTACTCAGTACTCACTCTCTACATGTCATCCCAGTCTTGGTATTCTTGTGGTTTCTTCTGTTTGCTCTGGCTAGTAGATGCATCTGTGTTATCTAACCTTGTTTACGCAGGTTCATTCCATCCTGAGCCAACTCAAGATCACAAGGTAAGTTTATGCATCACAATCATGTGTATGAGGAATTCTTGCTGATGTACATACTGTTTGCAAGAAGGACTCATGGGCATGAAGGTATTTCCTTTAATACTTTTTGCTTTGATGCATATGGCCAAGATACATGTAACACATTGCCTGCTCTATCATGGTTATGCTATCACATTCTTCCATATTTCATATTCACATGATTGCATACATGTAGGGGGGACCTATGCCTATTACATGTCTTTCCAAATCTTTACTTGCTACTCTTTATATCTTTATCTAAAGCTTTGATGTATGTTGTCATCAATTACCAAAAAGGGGGAGATTGAAAGCACAAGTGCTCCCTAGGTGGTTTGGTAATTAATGTCAACATATCTCTTGTTGGACTAACACTTTTATCTAGTATGTTTTAGATAAGTTCAACAATGGAGTGGCATGGACTAAAGGATGTGGGAACTCCTTTGAGATGCTAAGGACAAAGGATTGGCTCAAGCTTCAAGCTCAAGACTCTTCATTTTACATTTTAGTGATCCAAGATCACATTGAGTCTATAGGAAAAGCCAATACTATCAAGGAGGGATGAGGTGTTGCTTAATGAGCCTCTTGCTTCAAAGTGCTTAGTGATATGCTCCAAATACCCTCAACTACTTTCCCACTTCCACACATATGTCCTAAACCAAAAGTCAAACTCGGCCCCACTGATTCTTCCTATCCGGAGCCACTGAGTTTTGATGTCTTAGCCACTGCCACAAACCCTAGGCAAATCGATCTCACCGATAGGGATCTCGGTCTCACCAAGATGGGATTGTAATCTCTTTATGTATGTCCATTATCAAAATCGGTCTCACCGAGTTTGAGCAATCGGTACTACCGAGATTACAATGCAAACTTTCTGGTTGACTTATTATCAAAATCGGTCCCACCGAGTTTGATAATCGGTCCAACCGAGTTTGCCTGACCAACTCTCTGGTTAGCTTATTACCAAAATTGGTCTCACCGAGTTTGCGTAATCGGTCTTACCGAGATTACGTTATGCCCTAACCCTAACCGAATCGGTCTTACTGAGTTGCATTTCGGTCCCACCGAAAACCCTAACGGTCACATTATTTGCTAAATCGGTCTGACCGAGTTTAACAATTCGGTCCCACCGAGTTTGGTAGATTGTGTGTAATGGTTAGATTTTGTGTGGAGGCTATATATACCCCTCCACCTCCTCTTCATTCGTGAAGAGATCCATCAGATTGAACCTACACTTCCAGCATACATTTTCTGAGAGAGAACTACCTACTCATGTGTTGAGGCCAAGATATTCCATTCCTACCATATGAATCTTGATCTCTAGCCTTCCCCAAGTTGCTTTCCACTCAAACCCTCTTTCCACCAGATCCAAATCCTATGAGAGAGAGTTGAGTGTTGGGGAGACTATCATTTGAAGCACAAGAGCAAGGAGTTCATCATCAACGCACCATTTGTTACTTCTTGGAGAGTGGTGTCTCCTAGATTGGCTAGGTGTCACTTGGGAGCCTCCGACAAGATTGTGGAGTTGAACCAAGGAGTTTGTAAGGGCAAGGAGATCGCCTACTTCGTGAAGATCTACCACTAGTGAGGCAAGTCCTTCGTGGGCGACGACCATGGTGGGATAGACAAGGTTGCTTCTTCATGGACCCTTCATGGGTGGAGCCCTCCGTGGACTCGTGCAGCCGTTACCCTTCGTGGGTTGAAGTCTCCATCAACGTGGATGTACGATAGCACCACCTATCGGAACCACGCCAAAAACATCCGTGTGTCCAATTGCGTTTGAATCCTCCAATCCCTTCCCTTTACATTCTTGCAAGTTGCATGCTTTATTTTCTGCTGCTCATATACTCTTTGCATGCTTGCTTGCTATATGTTGTGAATGTTAAACTTGTGCCTAAACTCCACTCAAACTTTAAAGAAACTTAAAAACTGCAACTTTGGTACTTAGTGTCTAATCACCCCCCTCTAGACACCTCTTCTCAAGGTCCTACAACTAGTAACTCTCGGTCTGGCCGAGAATTACAAATCGGTGTGACCGATTTTAGAACTTTGTGAAAGCCTAGCAGTCTCGGTGCCACCGAACTGTGACTCGGTCCCACCGGTTCACCAGTTTAGGTTCCAAAACTGCTTCGGTATCACTGAGTTTGAGAATCGGTTGATCTGAAATGCTTTTTGTGGAAAACTAAAACTGAGTTTTTGAATCATTCTTTTGCAAAAATCTCTGCATTTTGTGATGCTCATCCATTCTATCTCATCTATAACTATTCACAGGGTCAGTAGTCAGTGATTTGTAGCATGTCAGGCCAAAGTGATAGTCAGAACAAGTCATAAGAGCAGATGCACATGAGTGAGGGCACTAGTCCCTCTAGCAGCTCAGATGAAGGGAGCAGAAGCACACCAAGCAATCTGCCTAAAGCTGCCACCAGGTCAAGGAAGAAGAGAACCTCAGAACCTGAGGATGAGGATTATATGGCAAAAGAAGATGAGGCTACTTCCAAGAAGGTAGTGCTTAAAAAGGAGTATGGCTCAGCAAAGACCACTAAGCCTGGACTTAATATTAAGGTCCCTGCCAATAGGACACCTATGCTGAAGGTCAGAGGGTCAACTCAAATACCTGAAAATCCTGATTCCAAAGAGCCTGCTGCTGAAGTAAAGAAAAGGAAGGAGAGGGTCAAAAAGACCATAGCCAGAGTTGTTGGGAAACCTTCCATGATGGAAGAGGAAGAAGAGGTTGCTGCACCAGCACCCAAGGCACAAAAGCTGATGGGTGATGCTATAAGATCAGGGGGTGCAACATCAAAGCCCAAAGAAGCACCCAAAGCTGCCCCCAAGCCCAAGAATGCACCAAAGAGGAATACCAGGAGTATACCAGCTGCTAAGAAGAACAAGGCCCCAGTGCCTGAAGTTGCTGATGAGGAAGAGGATGGAGGACAAGTCCTAAGAAAGCTAAAGCCCAAGATTCTAGACCATAATGATACTCATCCTATGGCTGAGGACATGAATATCAGGAGAGACTCAGGGTTGAGGCTATGGAGAATGATAGATCCATATGCCACCAGGAGAAGGACTGCTGTTGATTATAGGTTCCATACAAAGGAACATCAGGACTTCTATGAGACAATCTTGTTGGACAAGAAGCCCATAGTGTGTGATATGAGGTGGGTCGACTAGACCTACATGAAGGAGAATGAAGAACACTATCCTGGAGTGTATGACAGTTTTGAAGCTTGCGGAGTTGTAGATTTCGTTGGGCAGAAGCTCACCAACTGGAATGATGGACTCATTATGCAATTCTACTCCACAGCACACTTCTATCCAGATGGCAGGATAGTGTGGATGTCAGAAGGTACGAGGTACCAGTCAACCATAGAAGAATGGGCTAGTCTGATCAATGCCCCCAAGGAGAGTGAAGATGACTTGGATGTCTATGCCAAGAAGAAAATGGGACACAATACTATGTCACATATGTACAAGGAGATCCCAAACAAAGCTCTTGAGACTTTCAAGTTTGGATCAGTCCACTTTCTTCTGTCACGGCTACCTACGATCAACTGGATTCTAAGGCACACTCTTTTGCCCAAGTCAGGTGACCACAACATGATTAGAGGGCATGCTATCAACTTGCTGCACTTGTTTGATGTGCCACAGAAATTCAAGGTCATGAGCCTTATGGTTGAGACCATTAAGAGGACTGCAGCAGACCAGAAGAGAAGTTGTGGATATGCCCCACAGATTCAGCAGTTGATTAACTCAAAGATGGGCACAGGGAAATATCTGTTGGATAAGGAACATTTTGCTCTTTATCCAGGCTTTGAGGACAATCAGGTTGTCATGAATGAGAATGAACCATTATCAGTGCAAGCTCAAGAGCAGAAGGAGAAAGCAAAGAGAGAGAAGGCTGCCAAGATGCTAACTCAAGAGGAGGCATCTGAGTACTTTTTGAAGAACAAGAAGGAGCAGCTTGGTTACTTGATAGCACCAACACTGAGGATTGAGAAGGGATTGGCCACCCTAACTCAAAACCAGGAGAGCTTGGAAAGAATCATGGAACAAAAATTCTATGATCTAGATGTCAAAGTAACTGAGATTCAGTCAGTTATGGAGCATCTTCAGGAAGACATGCAGGAGAGGAAGGGCAAGACAACCACTTATGCATTTGCCAGAGTGCCTAGAGCTCAAAGGTCAGCTGCCGTGCCTGTGACAGACACCAGAGCCACATCATCTGCACCAGCTACAGCTCCTACAGCTCCAGGGCAACCAGCTCCAGCACCAACTCCTCCAGCTCCCTCTACATCAACTGAAGCCTTCGTTCTTGGAGTTCTCCGGACACGACCACCTGAAGATCAAGCCTGAGAGTCGATCTAGCACTATGCATTTTCTATGAACTTTTTGGTAACTTGTTGCCAAAGGGGGAGAAAAATGTATAGATCATAGGCTTCAAGAGAGAGAGTGTTGCTTTTGTTCTCTCTTGCTTTGGTGGTTAAACTTTGTTTGCTTTTGATTGCTTGAGATACTATGCTATTATCTGTGAGACATTGATGATCATGTGTTTGATCATAAGCTACACTTATGCCTGTTTGATGATATTATCTTACCTATCCTTATATGATCATTCACTTTGCTTGGTGATGAGAGCATGTATTCAATCTTTATTATTTTGAGCGCTCCACCAAGATGTATGTGACATGGAAGAGTAACCCATGAGCCTAATTCCTTGTGCATTTGCAGTCCAAAGCAAATCCTAAACTATGCACAAATTTAGGGGGAGCTCTTGCTTATCACATACTTCTCAAAGGGATGATGGTTTTCAATCTTATTATCATTTGTCGAAGCTTTGATCTATATGTTGTCATCAATTACCAAAAAGGGGGAGATTGAAAGTGCAACTATCCCTAGGTGGTTTTGGTAATTCATAACAACATATAGCTCATTGAGCTAATGCTATTCCAAGATTATTATTTCAGGAAAGCTCAATGAATGGCATGGCATGGATGATAAAGTGGATCCCTCAAAATATCAAGGACAAAGGATTGGCTCAAGCTCAAAAGCTCAAGACTCTTCATTTTACATTTTAGTGATCCAAGATCACATTGAGTCTATGGGAAAAGCCAATACTATCAAGGAGGGATGAGGTGTTGCTTAATGAGCCTCTTGCTTCAAGTGCTTAGTGATATGCTCCAAATACCCTCAACTACTTTCTCACATCCTCATATGACCTAAACCTAAAGCCAAAATCGGTCACACCGATTCTTTCTATCCGGCGCCACCGAGTTCATATGTCATAGCCACTGCCACAAACCCTAGGCAAATCGGTCTTACCAATAGGGATCTCGGTCTCACCGAGATGGGATTGTAATCTCTCTGTTTCCCTTCATAACGTTTCGGTCTAACCGAAGTGAGCGGTCGGTCCCACCGAGATTGCAATGTAAACTCTCTGTTTCCCTTTTGTAACATTTCTGTCTCACCGAAAAGAGCAAATCGGTCCCATCGAGTTTACCTGACCAACTCTCTGGTTAGCTAATTACCAAAATCGGTTTCACCGGGTTTTTGTAATCAGTCTCACCGAGATTACTTATGCCCTAACCCTAACCATATCGGTCCTACCGAGTTGCATGTCGGTCCCACTAAAAACCCTAACGGTCACTAGGTTTACTAAATCGGTCTGACCGAGTTTTTCAATTCAGTCCCACCGAGATTTGTAAATTGTGTGTAACGGTTAGATTTTGTGTGGAGGCTATATATACCCCTCCACCTCCTCTTCATTTGTGGAGAGAGCCATCAGAACAAACCTACACTTCCAACTTACCATTTCTGAAAGAGAACCACCTACTCATGTGTTGAGGCCAAGATATTCCATTCCCACCATATGAATCTTGATCTCTAGCCTTCCCCAAGTTGCTTTCCACTCAAATCTTCTTTCCACCAGATCCAAATCCTATGAGAGAGAGTTGAGTGTTGGGGAGACTATCATTTGAAGCACAAGAGCAAGGAGTTCATCACCAAGGCACCATTTGTTACTTCTTGGAGAGTGGTGTCTCCTAGATTGGCTAGGTGTCACTTGGGAGCCTCCGACAAGATTGTGGAGTTGAACCAAGGAGTTTGTAAGGGCAAGGAGATTGCCTACTTCATGAAGATCTACCGCTAGTGAGGCAAGTCCTTCATGGTCGACAGCCATGGTGGGATAGACCAGGTTGCTTCTTCGTGGACCCTTCGTGGGTGGAGCCCTCCGTGGACTCGCGCAACCGTTACCCTTCGTGGGTTGAAGTCTCCATCAACGTGGATGTACGATAGCACCACCTATCGGAACCACGACAAAAACATCTATGTCTCTAATTGCGTTTGAATCCTCCAAACCCTTCCCTTTACTTTCTTGCAAGTTGCATGCTTTAATTTCCGCTGCCTATATACTCTTTGCATGCTTGCTTGATTTGTGTGATGATTGCTTGACTTGTCCAAAGATTGCTAAAATCTGCCAAACTCTAAAATTGGGAAAAAGTTAAGTTTTTATTTAGTCAAGTAGTCTAATCACCCCCCTCTAGACATACTTCAAGGTCCTACAGGGGTGTTCATTTTTTATGCGTAATAAGGTGGCACTTCCAGTGGGTTTGAGCTAACAGCGGGGGAACATTTTTTTTGCGAAATACGGTGGCCCGACCTGTGGGTCCCAGTAGTCAGGGGGAAACGTCTTTTTCGCGGAATACTGGTGGCTCGTCCAGTGGGTCCCAGATGTCAGGTGGAGGAATAATTATTTTCTGCGTAATAAGGAGGCACTTCCTTGCGGCTGCCGTGGACCCAGCTGTCAGCCTCTCCACGTACAATACTCTTCCAATGGAAGTCGGTCGTTGAACACATTGACCACGCCGCACCGAGAGCACCACGGTGGTGGACGACGGCGAGGCCTAGGAAGGGGATGACGCGGAGCCGGGGAAGACGCGGCAGTGGAAGACCGCGTGGAGAGGAGTACGAGGGTTCACCGGTTCGGCTGCGGTGTGAGGCTGCCATCGCCGCAGAATAACAGGGGGTGTGGGTGAGTAGAGGGATGCCCTGGCCAGCGGTGGGAGTATTAGGGGGCGCTGAGGCCTGCGCGGCAGCACAGCCGGCCACGGGAGGCGGGAGCAGGCGGTCCCGCCGGCGCTGCTTTGGCGGCTGGAGCAAGAAGATCAGAGATTGAAGAAACACGACGGCCGTTGGATTGACATCCAACTGTTACGTCTGCTAGAATCGTTTGTTGACATAGTATATAATAACTAAAAAAATCTCGCATACGCGTCAACTAAACAGGCCCACAAGTCAGACCACTCCCTCTTTTTTTTAATAATTTATATATAGCTCATGGCAACTTCTTATGCAATTTATTGCAGTCATTTTTTTTGGTTGGCCAGGGCCAATTTCGTATATTTCTGTGGGTTCCAAACTATTTTTAATACCGAAATGTTGAGCCAGATTTAAAGTACTTTGAAGATATATTTGAATTAGGTTAATGCCCAGTGAAATAGGAATCTGAAAATGTGAAAAAAAATCAGAAATTATAAAGTAATTGCCAATTTGTCATCTGTTTTTATATTTACAACCCATTTCACATTACTTTCAAGGCATAGAAAAATAAGTAGGCCTGGATTGGGTATTCTTCAGAAAAAATAAACTGGGCTCATTTTCACAAATAAAAAATAGCTGGGCTGGTCACATGGTGAACATAAAATATAAGCCTGGGCTAGATGGGCCACAGCCCAATTCAAACCCTGCTCCGTCTCAACAATACCAAACAAAAAAAATGCTGCTCGAGTAGCTACGTCCCAGGTGTCAGTCGATCTTGTGATGTTCTCTTGTCTATTGACTATATACGCTCACAACGTCGTGGGTCCCAGATGTCAGGAAAACACTAGGAGGAAGCATTTTTTTCCATACGCTGACGTGGTGGGCCCCTACTATCATCCTCTCCACGTACTTCTGCCGATTCCTGTTGTTTGTTGACCATGCTGACGTGAGAGGGCGGCACTGCAGCGAGCGCACCAAAGCGCGTGGAGGACGCTGGCGTTAACGATTTAGGAGACGGTGGGGCGGCGATGCATGCGCTGAGGCGCAGCCAGCCGTGGGAGGCGGAAACAGGTGGCCCCGCCGGCGCTGGTTTGGTTTTGGCGGCTGGAGGAAGACAGGACTGAAGAAACACGACAGACTGTAAAAGCAGCAGGAGTACTTAAGAACCTTCACTGAAACCAGCAAGGGCACTTAACAACCAAAGCTGAAAGCAGTATGAGTACTTATACAGGTTCAACCGTACAAAGCATGCCTCGAACAGTGCTACTTTGCCTACAGTTAACCAAGGGTGAGGCCGCCAAGCCCCAGGACAAGGCCCAGACGCCACCCCGCGCATCCACAACCTTCTGAAAGCGGCTTCATCTCGCAACGTGGTCAATAAACCTTCTAAAAGCGGCTTCACCATGGAAAAGCTTGAACATAATCTTTTGTCCTATTCTCCAAGATGGACGGGCCTTCATTATCTGAGACCACCCACGAATAAGTATCTTTTCGCCTCCAAGGGGAATTGAGTAGGTCGACATAAACAACATGTTGTGACCAAGCGCAAGTCTGACCCGACCATGGTCAGGCATCTATATAGGAACAATAGAACTCGGCAGTTCCTGTTTCAAGAAGATCACAGCTGTAAAACTGTGTATAAGCAATAGTTTATGAACAACATATCTAACAGAAAACAGCTCGTACCATAAGTTTCTCGACACAGTTAGACCTGTTCAACGAGTGCAGCAGTGGCACACATATCCCACGTGGCCTTCCACCATTGAAACGCCCCACAAGGACCTCAAGACGATCAATAAAGTGTAGGAACATGTGGATGTCGATCCAGCCAACTTCAGTGCCATTAGTAACAGTCGAGTTTTTACAGAGTAACAAACAAGCAGACTGCTTAACTCTGAAAAAACCTACACGTGCCACCAACTATAAGACAATATTAGTTAGAAGTAGCATCTTCGTGAGAGATTCTTTGCTACTTCTAAAGTTAAATTGTGATTAGTTAGACAGAATAGGTGGATTAAGAAGTAATCGAGGCAACAAGCAAGAACCAGATACAAAACTAACATGGATGAAAAATTGGAACAACGTCGGGGTGGAAGATCGCAGTGAAGATGAGACCAGGTTCTGCTATTTCCATCAACATTTGTGCGCCAGCTTTCAGTCCGTAACACTTGAGAAAGTTTATCCAAGTTCGGCCATAAAAAAACAGCGATCTTCTTGGTTCATGAACCCAACTCGGAAGCAATATCCATGGATTGTCTTCACTGTGACCATTAAACTAGTGTATTCAGTTATGGCAAGGCCGAGCATCTTGAGTACATGTGTTCTGGCAGAGCAAATAATACACTGCAGGAAAAATAATATGAGAACACACCATGTTCAAAAAAACCCCACCCTCCTGGATAGAGAAGATGATTCTAGGAACATACTGTGCGCGTTTCAAAATGTTGTGGTAGGATGAGAAGGAACAAGTGTGGCGTCTCGCCGTGGGCGCAGAAATCTGTAGGGTACTCGCACTTTGGGCAATGCAACTGAAACACACTAGATTCAGTACAGAGAAAAATGCATCAACGGCGGCGGCTGCCATCCTAGGATTACCTGTGACCAAGGGACTTGGATTTATCGGGGATGGATGAAGAATTCATACCTGGTTCTCCATGAGAAAACCCGAGCAGGGGTTTTCTCTGAACAAGCAGATGAGGGAGAAGGGGATTTAGGCCCAGTGAAATATTGCCGCTTCGTCCGTCCAGCTTACTGCTAAAGCTGGAAAGGGGGGGGTTGTGATTTGACGGCTCATTGGGCATTACTGCGGCGCTACGACCGGGGTGTGTCTACCGTGAAGTTGTGCACTCTAATTTGTGCATATGGCACGTGGACCCCGTTGCCGGTTGCCCCACATATCAACGAAAGGAAGTAGGAAGACAGGAGTAACTAGTTACACATAAATATATATTTTGACAGAGAGATACTCCCTCTGTAAAGAAATATACAAATCTTTTATATCACAGGCTCACCTTGCCGAGAAATATACTCCCTCTGCAACGCACGGGCATTATGGGGGTTCAACTTTTTTTATGGGGGTTCAGCTGAGAATATAATACTCAGATAGGCTCACGGTTCTGGACTTTGGGCCGCAGGCCGACCCTACATGTTTGGGGGCCCATGTGTTCTACCTCAGCGCTTTTCATATTGCAAGCGATCGGTGCTGCGCTGATTTTAGATGCTGTCGCAAGGCGAATACACAAAATTGAATAAAGCACGACAACTGTTGGAATGGAATCGAACAACAGTTCGTAACCAGCAATCAGAGTTGCAATTCTATCAACGATATACCATGTGATAAATAATACTGTCATACTACTTATACACACAGGACACTTGTTTCACCATGCCAGATTATTACATCAAAATATCTCGGAGGATAGATCAGTTCGGCAGTTGCGTGCTACTACTGAAGAATTTCAAAGTTGATTTGGACCAGCTCTCCTTGCCGAGAAAGTTCGATTTTGACATCATCCCCTACCGCAAGATATGATTTAGATTTGAACCTTGACCATCTTTAGCATCAATCATCATGCGACCATCCTTTGTACTTACGGTATATTGAGCAGGTTCATTCACACCAAGGCTGCGCATGGTAAGAGAAACTTGGCTGCGGTCGCCCGGATTGTTGAACGACTCCCTCGTTGCTCTAGGAATTCTCTATTTGAAAACAAGAAGACATACCCAAACAGTTAGATCAACATAGTGAATCATGTGAAACAACATGGAAAGAAAAAAGAATGAAGCACTTGGGCGGCCAATGCTTACCAAGAAGGTGGACATGTCGGTTTTTGTAAGGACTTTAGTATATGAAGTGCGAATTGCGACCCAGTCTATTGCCGGTGCAACTGCACAGGCCAGACCAAATGCAAGTGCAAGTGTTGGTGCAGGTACCGAAGCCGCTGCTGCTGCCAGAGATGGTGCTCCTTGTAGAGTTGGTGCCGGTGTCGATGCCCGATCCTCCGGTAGATCAGACTGATCCGCTGACGCGGTCAGTGCCCAATCCTCAGCTGGATCAGACTGAGCTGCTGCCGCTGTCAGTGCTAGAGCAACTGCCGGTGCTCGATCTGTGCGAGACAGCGGCGATCGTGTCTGGTCTGCTATGATCAGCTTTCTAACTTGACTAGGATCCGTGACCGTGATCCAGTTTTTTTCTTCATTTCTTTTAAACGCGAGAAGGACTATTGTGGCGTTTTTGTTAAACCAAACTGCAGTTCATCATAGGGATTCAGCTTGTACTCAGACAACAGTTTGATCCAATTTTTTCCAGTAATATAAGTGATGGACAGTGCCTTCATTACTGACACGACATAAGAAGTGAAACCTACAAAAATAGCCATCGTAGAGCAAACCAAACGGTTTATTCCGTGATGAATGTCACATGGCAAAACCTGCATCGTAAAACTGCAGGAAAAGAAAGAAAATGTGACATTAAATCAATAAGATTTAGACAGTAAATCAATAAGATTTACTTGATGTGACACGAGTGAATCCTTACCAGGAAATCACTATGTTGAAGTACTAAACAGAAGATTGATCGTCCAACTACGCGTGTCATGCAGGGGCCGTGCCTACTCCCACAAGCAGGATAGTCTAAAGGTCGTGACAAATCGTATGGACCGAACATCCATGGTGTCGGCGTTCTGGGAACGGGGGTCCCCAGACTTGCCTGCCTGCGGCCTGCGGCGTGGTTCAAAGGGGCCCCGGCACGGCCCATCTTCATCAACACAAGCTCAAAACCCTCGCGAGGGGCCGAGCCTCGCGAGGGGCCGAGCCTCGCGAGGCGGACGACAGGGAGCTTCCTCAGGCACGGCCTCATCAGGATGGCTCATGAGGAGGCGGAGAGTTCAAGGCAAGGTACCTCACAAGGTGCCCATGACGCAAGCCATGACGACCAAGGGCGCCAGCCGGGCGCTAGCCCGCGCAGTGTCCTCCTTTCCTCTTTGGTGCAAGGGGAGCAAGCGCGGGCGAGAGCATCAAGCAAAGGCATCCATTTCGGTGCAACAAGACCAAGACCAGTCCAATGGCAGGACGGAGGTCACCGTGGAGCCCAAGCCGGCGTCACCACCACAGCCTTTGGCAGGCGAGGACCAACTTTAGTCAGGATAAGTGTACCCGTTGTTCCCCTTCAAAATGGCCAATTGTTGGCGCCCTTCCCGCTCAATATTTGGAAAGAGGCCCAGGGAACGAGCAGTTAACGCCACCACCGGCCCGGCAGGGAACAAGCAGCAAGCATCGTCCCAGCACCCATCCATGAGGCGAGACGGCCGCACTGCTACATCCTCGCTCACCCCTAATGGTTCTTCATCTCGCGCACCCCGCGTGGCCATGGAGGCTCGAGCTGCGCTCATCGTGGCAAACGAGCTCCTGCGCTACCGCCCAATCGACAACATCTACGAGGAGTGCCTCGACCGAGTCGCCGAGCTCGTCCACGCCGCTGGGAGCTCCCCCGCGCCGTCCTTCTCGCTGCACCGCGCCCCGTCCTACGCGGGCAATGAAGCTCCCGGGGTGCCTTAGCAGCCTCCCCCTCGAGAAGGCGCCCTGGCTCCGAGGCGCGCGGCCCCTGAGCGGAACCCGCCCCGTCAGGCACCAGCGCGGCAAGAGGAGAGCTGCCAAGAAGTCCCACGCCCTCGAGAAGCTGCTCGAGCGCTCCCTGCTCCGGCACGTCAAGACCCCGCGCTGCTCCCAGCTGCAGCGCATGGGGACCCGCAAGACCAAGCTCTTCGTCGCCCAAGGCCTCCTGTGGCCACAGCGGGCTGCCGCGTCTTCACCCCCGAGCAACGCAGTGTCGCGTGGCCCGGCAAGTTCAAGCCAGACCTACCTCCCCGCTACGACGGCACGGCTGACCCTGCAGAGTTCCTCCAGCTCTACGAGCTGGGCATTGAGGCCTCCAACGGAGGCGAGAAGGTCATGGCGAACTAGTTTCCCATGGAGCTCAAGGACAGGGCCCGCACCTGGCTCCTGAATCTGGCACCAGGCACGATCTCCTCCTGGTACGAGATGCGCACCCGCTTCGTCACCAACTTCCAGGGTACTCGCGACCGGCCACCCGCCGTGAGCGACATGCGCCGTATCAAGCAGCAGCCAGGGGAAACCCTGCAGAAGTACATCCAGCGCTTCAACAACACGCGCCTCAAGATCCCCAAGGTGACCGAGGAGGCCATCATCTCAGCCTTCTCCGACGGCGTGCACGACGTCAAGATGAAGGAGGATCTGGCGATGCATGAAGACCTGTGCACCTCCTTGGAGCTTTTCAACTTGGCAACCAAGTGCGCCAGGGCTGAGGAGGGGCGCCTCTCCCTCCTCGAGCTGCCTGCCGTAGACCCAGAAGAGAAGAAGCCCAAAGCCAAGAACGTGAAGCACAAGGGGGCTGCCGTGCTCGCGGCAGAGCCAGGCACCAAGCGGGGCAGAGATCAGCCCGAACCCTCCAAGGGCAGTCGATACTACGTGTACAAGGACCTCCACACCCATAACACCAATGAATGCCAAGAGCTCCGGGCCGTGCGTGAAGGACGGGTCGGCCGATGTCCCGACCGCAATGACCGGGGTTACGGCCGGGGAGGAGGAAGGAACGCAGGACGCTGGGAAGACCGCGGCCCACACTAGGGGTGGCGCGACCAACCTCGCGAGGATCACTGGCAGGACCCACCTCGCGAGGGAGGCTGGAGGGATCAGCCTCGTGAGGATCGCCCGCAAGGGAACGCAGGCCTCCCTCCGCTGCCGCCGCAGCCAAGAAGAAACGAGGACCGTCATCAGGACGAGGGGGCTGGGGGCTTCCAGGAGCCAAGCGCGATCGCTTGCATCCTGGGCGGAGCTCAAGCCCCAGCCTCTCAGCGCATCTTCAAGAAGTTTGCCCGCGAAGTAAATGCAGCCCTTCCCAAGCTCGAGGCCACACGCCCTCTCAGGTGGTCGGCATGCGCCATCACGTTCAGCTCTGCAGATCAGCTCAAGTGCGCGGCTACAGCCGGAGTCCTCCCGATGCTTTGTTCCCCAATCATCAGCAACGTGCTAGTCACCAAGACCCACATCAATGGCGGGGCAGGACTCAATGTCCTGTCTGTGGAAACGTTCAACAATCTCCAAGTGCCCTACAATCAGCTTTAGCCAACCAAGCCTTTCTCCGGAGTCACCGACGGCTCCACGGTCCCGATCGGGCAGGTTCGCCTCCCTGTCACCTTCGGGGCACGCGACAACTACCGCACCGAGCTCATTGACTTCGACGTCGCCCACATTCGCCTGCCGTACAATGCCATCCTTGGGTACCCAGCGCTGGCCAAGTTCATGGCCCTGACCCACCACGGCTACAACGTCCTCAAGATGCCAGGAAGTGGCGGAGTCATCACGGTGTCCTACGAAGAGAGAGACGCAGTGTGCTCCCTGGAGTGAGCCTTTCAGGCCGCGTCACTGGAAGACCCAGACCGCGGAAGCAGGAGGCTTCCCGAGGCCGCCCCCTAGAAGAAGAAGACATCGTCCGGCCCAACCCCTCAGGAGGCAGGCCCCTCAGGGCCCGCGCCTGCTCAGGGGGAACCTCCTTCTATCGCATAGGGAGGCGCGCCCGGCGCCCGCTCAGGCAGGGCTCGGGGGCTCTCCCCTGGAGGGCCGCCGACCTCGCCAAGGTCACGAGGGTGGCGCTTGGGCACCACGTGGAGGCGTGTTTCGAGGCACGTTTCCCTCAAGGAGCAAGGCAAGGAGGGCCAAACCCTCAGAAGTTCGTCAGCAAGGCCATTCAGGAGCTACAGGAGTCAAGAGTCATGAGAGGCGGTCGCCGCCTACCCGCTGTGCCCCCCCCATCCTGGCGAGGATGGTGGGCTGCGCGTCTGCATCGACATACCAGGGCTCAACCGAGCCGCGTCTCAGGAGCGCCTCTAGCCTTCGCAAGTGGGACGCTGTGAGGGTCCGCCCCACAGCTACGTTCGCATGCCTTATGGCTTGCCAAACGCGGCTGCCGCGTACCAGCGCCTCATGAGGGCCGTCCTGGGGGCTCGAGAGGTCAGGCGCGCCGCAGCCCTGGTGGAATGGAGATGGTCCGCGAGGAGCCACCAGCGCCTCCGGAGCCTCCCAAGGCCCCAGGGCCTGGGGGCTCGTGAGGATCGGCTCCTGCAGCCCACCGAGTCTGCTACATCAACACCCCTCCGCCTGCAGCATCATCAGGTGACATCTTTCAAGTTTCATCTCCAGCTGGGAGCGCCCTCAGGGCCGCATTATTCCCAGGCTGCGTGGGTCCGTCCCTACGGCGTGTATCCCTTTTATTTCATGTTCTTAGCTTACTCTGCTGGGGGCGCCCCTCGGGCTGCATTATCCCCAAGCCGCTCGGGTCAGACCCAATGGCATGTACCCCTTTTGCATTTATCTTAGGGCCATGCTTTCGACCCATCATGCTTGTTATTTGGTGCCTGTTCATGGTACCTTTTCTTCTTGGATGTCGAAAGCTTGCGCGTTAAAGGGGGGGTGCCTGAGCATCGCGACTCAGGGCTCCTACCGGCTCTCCGGCCCTCACCCTCTTGTCTTGTCCACGGCATCGCGACCTGGCATACCAGCGACGGCTGAGACCAGCCCGAGAGCCAGGACCCGAGGACGTAGAGCACCGGCATCTAGCCAAATTTGCAGGAACACACTCCAAGATAAGGCCCAGAGCCTGTGAAGAAGGCGAATGCCTGTGAAGACCATCTTTTTGGAAAAGGCCCAGAGCCTGTGAAGAAGGCGAATGCCTGTGAAGATCATCTTTTTGGCAAAGGCCCAGAGCCTTTGAACAAGGCGAATGCCTGTGAAGATCATCTTTTTGGAAAAGGCCCAGAGCCTGTGAAGAAGGCGAATGCCTGTGAAGATCATCTTTTTAGAAAAGGCCCAGAGCCTGTGAAGATCATATTTTTGGAAAAGGCCCAGAGCCTGTGAAGATCATCTTTGTGAAAAAGGCCCAGAGCCTGTGAAGAAGGCGAATGCCTGTGAAGATCATCTTTTTGGAAAAGGCCCGGAGCCTGTGAAGAGGGCCAATGCCCGTGAAGCTTGCTTCCCCGAAGAAAGGCCCGGAGCCTCTGAAGAAGGCCAACGCCTGTGAAGCTCGCTGCTCGTGACACTCTCACGTAATAATGAGTTGGGGCTGTACACGCCCCGGAGTCTCAGGAGCGCCGGCCTCAGGCCCTGGGGCTCCCTCCCACGCCCAGTGGCAGCACTTAGCTCCGCGCTGGTGAGAAGACATCGAAGACTAGACTAGGTGCCGGACACGGCTTTTTCATTTGCTTTCTGCAGTTGGCTAGTTCATTATCATTTGAAGTTTTATGGAAACTATCGCCGTCTTTTGACTTATGGCTCTTCGACTTTTCTCCCTCCGGCCTCGATTTCTCTTGCGCAAGGTCTCGCGAGGGGACGGCCGAGCGCCCTCGCGAGTTATTCGGTCCTTTCAGTCAAGGCCTCACAACCCGGGTCCACTACAGGAGCACCCCTCCAGTCCGTGCCTCACGGGCACCGCGACGCGAATACAGGACCTGGGTCGGTCGCCCCATGGCTAAGGCTGGGGATTACCTACACATGGGCGTACGACAGGGAGGAACAACACCAAAATAATGGAAACAGTTCGATGATTAACAACGGTAACCCAAACACGCCCCCACGGGGCCCCACATTGTTGTCTTTTTGCGCAGGAAAAAGGAAAAGGGAGAACAAATCAGGTGAAGCTCACCAGGCGCCGGTCCTCAGGGAGGACTCGAGCTGCCTCCGGAGCTCAAGTGGACTCCCTCTCGCGCTTCACCAGGGCGCGACGGCGGGTAGACCCGCTACCACCCTCCAAGCAGGCACAACTATGTGGAGGCTGACCGCGGCCGCTGCTAGAAGAGTCGCTGCCCGAAGAGGAGCCAGTGAAGCTTTAGGAACCCTGGGCACCGCCAACCACGCGCGCACTGTCCTCTCCGTCCTCACCGGGGCTGACTCCTCGGCCGCGGTCGTCGTCTTCAGGGCAGCACCCTGCGCGGTGACCATCTTCCCCAAACACCCTCACGTAAAGGGTGGCATCGCCGTCGAACTTGAAGTGTAGAGTGCACCGGCGGCTCAAGCCACGCGCGCGGGCAAACGTCTGCCAGCCGCGGGTCAAGGCCAGGCTCCCGGCAGCGGAGACCTCCAGCGAAGCCCACGAGGCCCAACTGCAGCAGCCATCTGCCTGGAGCCAGAGGCCGCCCAAGGCGCCAGCTGGGAGGTCACCTAGGAAGAAGCAAGGCAGCTGAAGCCGGGTGTTGGTCGGCCCCGCCGCCCACACAACAAACTCCGGCAGCACCTCTGCAGCGCGGGAGCGCGGCCTCAGGGGTCGCACGACCGAAACACACACCCCGGCCGCGGCCGGCCGCCCGTCGCCACGTGGGAAGTCACCTCCGCGGCCACGGAGAGCCACCGCGGAGGCCACAGGGTGTTTGCGAGGGCGGCCTCGACCGTGTTGGGCAGGGGAGAGGCAGGCGCAGCCTAGCGGGCCTATCCCTTCTCTTCGGCCGAGAACTTCCTGGACGGAGCCATGAGGAAGAAGGGGATGCAAGAGGGGATGAACTGGAAGGGCACGCGGCGTGCCATACTTAAGGACAGAGGAGGCCAACCGTCGGCCCCCACGACCACAGGTAATCATGACTCGCTCGCTTGCAGGGACTTGTCAATTCGTGTAGTCGCCGGCGCGTCATGGGGAAGTGGAGACGGCCACGTCCAATCAAACGCCACGCGGCGCCCAAGGCCGCAGGCTGTTAGTGCCCGCGGCGCTTCGCACTTGCCCTTTCACCTCACTGCTCGGCCAAGTCCGGGCGCGCCTTGGGACCGGGGGCTACTGTCGGCGTTCTGGGAACGGGGGTCCCCAGACTTGCCTGCCTGCGGCCTGCGGCGTGGCTCAAAGGGGGCCCAGCATGGCCCATCTTCATCAACACAAGCTCAAGACCCTCGCGAGGGGCCGAGCCTCGTGGGGCGGATGACAGGGAGCTTCCTCAGGCATGACCTCATTAGGATGGCTCACGAGGAGGCGGAGAGTTTAGGGCAGGGTACCTCGCGAGGTGCCCATGCCGCAAGCCATGACGACCAAGGGCGCCAGTTGGGCGCCAGCCCGCGCAGTGTCCTCCTTTCCTCTTTGGTGCAAGGGGAGCAAGCGCAAGCGAGAGCATCAAGCAAAGGCATCCATTTCGGTGCAACAAGACCAAGACTAGTCCAACGACATGATGGAGGTCACCGTGGAGCCCAAGCCGGCGTCACCACCAGAGCCTTTGGCAGGCGAGGACCAACTTTAGTCAGGATAAGTGTACCCGCTGTTCCCCTTCAAAATGGCCAATTGTTGGCGCCCTTCCCGCTCAATATTTGGGAAGAGGCCCAAGGCCTTTGCCTATAAATAGGACTAGCCACCCCCAGGGTAGAGGCATCTGGTATCTGGCATACATCTAGAATAGACAGAGAGATAGGGCGACTGAACTCCTCCTAGCAGTTCATCGCACCAGTCAAGAACAGACCCTCGCGAGGCTGTTCTTCCTTGTATTGTTCATCATCTGCCCAAGAGGCAATCCACCACACCACACACTGGAGTAGGGTATTACACCACAATGGTGGCCCGAACCAGTATAAACCCTATGTCTCT
Source organism: Triticum dicoccoides (assembly GCF_002162155.2). Taxonomy (NCBI): domain Eukaryota; kingdom Viridiplantae; phylum Streptophyta; class Magnoliopsida; order Poales; family Poaceae; genus Triticum; species Triticum dicoccoides. The sequence continues at coordinate 638,701,608 of NC_041381.1, forward strand.
TGTGTTGATCTTTTCGTAGTTTAGGTCCTAGCGATTCGGTGAGGAGCAGGTAGACAGAGGGCGTAATCTCCGCGCGCACCCCAGTGTTCGAACCTCAAGGGTCTGCCAGAACCCGAAATCTGACACATGGGACTGGAAATCCTGGTGGGTGCGATAAACCCTGCGATGCATACAGATATTGGAGTGTAACCATAATTCATAAACCGTTCTCACAAAAAATATAATCTGGATACTTCAAAATGTACAGACTGAATTGAGTGGACAGACATTAACATAGATCGTTCTTAGGACTGACCACACACCAAAAGCAGCAGTAGTAATAAACAATATAGGGTTCACAAACACAAACCAAGTACTGAACAATAGTACTTACTACAGACAAGCAAAGTTGCACTAACTAAACTCTGCAGACTATTTCTTGCCACCGACCTACGGGATGAACCCCGCATAACTGACTAGGCCATGGACTTCGTGTGAGATGTCTACATGCACAATCACCATCTTGTCAACCTTGGAGAATCTAACAGAGTGGTCTTTCCACTCATAAACATGATGATGAAGACAGGTCGCATCAGATTTGTTGGGAAGCTTTACAAGAACCACACCCTTCGTAATCGAAGGCACAGCCAGGAAATTGTTGTGGTCAAGTACAGCCTCGAGAACATGCCTGACAACAATGCTATAGGAAAATACTAGTTCAGGACACATGGCGACAAGGACACATCAGCTGGATAGTTCAGTAGTAGATCTCATCATCAGGTCTTCCAGTTCACACGGCATGACTTTGAGAACTTCATCTCCACTGTGGACCTGGTTCTAATTCAAACAGAAACCGTATTTCATTACTACCTCCATTCAGAAATATAAGATGATTTTCGATATTATACTCCATATATTACTACATATACGCACAGAAATGAGTGAACAAAGACACTAGAACATGTTTTCAAAGGCATGAGAGCAGAGGGATTACATGCATTATCCATAACACAAGTTACTGAGGCAAATATACCCTCTTAAAAGGTAGCATTGATGTTCATAAAGTACTCTCTCCGTCCCAAAATTCTTGTCTTAGATTTGTCTAGATACGGATGTATCAAGTCACATTTTAGTATTAGATACATCCGTATCTAGACAAATCTAAGACAAGAAATTTGGGACAGAGGGAGTAGTTGAAAGTAATCTATAAGAAATTAGTGTCAACCTCTCGCATGTCTTGGTCAAAAGAGGAATTTTAAACCGTCATTTGGCACACTAAAATCACATGCAAGATCACCCAGAAAGTTGTACTACCAGTACTAGTACTGCGTGCTAGATGAAAAAACACGATCAAGATCGACAAAAAGATCGTCAACAAGAGACATTACCTGGACTTGCTTAATGAGGGATCCCGGAGAGGGGGGCTTGGATAGGGCGATGGCTTAGATCTTGTCTGCGGTAGTCTCGGCGGGGTGCTTGCGCTTCTTCGTACCATGAGCCTTAATGGTTTTGGCCAGAGCCATAGACATCACGTCGGCCGGTGCTCCGGCATCCATCCAAGAGAGGAAGCTGAGAGAGAAGAGTGAAAAGAGGAACGAGATGAGGGAGAAGCGAAGCGAGTGGGGGTTTTCTTCAAGAGAGGAAGCTGAGAGAGAAGAGTGAAATGATGGTTGCTTCGTCCGTCCAACTTACTGCTGGAAAGGAGGGGGCTTTGTGATTTGACGGCTCATTGGGCATTACTGCGGTGGTTTGATCGTGGTAGTCTACCGTCACTCTACTGCGGAGTAATTTAGTGCATGGTTGGTGGACCCAGGTGCTGGCTGTCCCACACGTCGGCGAAAGTGAGTAATTTAGTGCATGGCCGGAGGAGGATCCGCACGGTAGAGCGTGTCCACTGTTTTTCATTCTTACGACGGAGGAGTGCGAAACACGGCCGACACTTGAACATACACAGTGCTCCTACTACTAGGCATGTGCAGTGATTCATATGTCAGTACTACACAATCTTGTTGCTGTGTTGTGCGCATGTCAACTACTCCTATATGTAACATAGTACCACTTTTTCGACTGTCCGGTCGAGAATGAACGGTGAGATCGATGTTAACAGAACTAGGTCCACAGCGCATGGAGAGTATGGTGCTACAGTACTCCACGAAACATGAACCATATGAAGCACATCCTATAGTGTTAGATAGGGTGTATGAAGGGTGCACGGGATGGGAGCAAAAGTTCCCTTCTCGACCCACTTTTGGGTGTTTGGCAGAGTGCATGAAGGGTGCATGAGTCCACACTAGTAGGTTGACAAAAATACACGAAGAGGAAACAACTATATTGAGATGAGAATGCAACCAAACACACCCACACGCTTTGTGCTACAGTGATGGATCTGCACCGTCTGAGTTTGATCCAACGGTCATGTTGTGCCGATACATGGACATGCCCATGCAGAGGGCGCCTAAACACCACCGAAGTCCCTCTGCTTCTGGAGGCGCACGATGTTGGTGATGCAGGGTGCAACCGCCCGCAGAGCCCGCTCTCGGTTGACGGGAGCCAGCTCGTCAAAGACGGCGTCCAATGGCACGAATGGATTCTGGTGACGGAGCCCTGAAAGGATTAGCTCGGCAACGGTGACGGCAGCGTGCAACCCCTCCTTGTCCAGCTCAGCCCCCACCATCGCGCGGAGACGGCTCAGCTCCTCGGAGATATAGGTGAAGAAGGAGACCAGGTCAGGAAGCCGCAGCTCGTTGAAGTCGACCGGATGGTCGAACGGGTTTAGCACGACGGCCGGCATCATCGCGCTGGCACGCCGGTAGGCATCGTGCAGCCGCAACACGTGCATGGCAACTTGGTTCACTAAGTGGCTGAGGCGATCCTGGACCTCGTCATGATCGGCCCGCTCGCGCTCCAGCCGGCTCCCCTGGCGGCCTATCGCATCTCCCGCTTTCTGCAGCAACACCAACGATGCCTCGAGCATATTTGTGGTGGACGCCTGCCGCTTTTGAAGCTCCGTGAACTCCCGCACATAACGGAGGAGCATGGCACTCCTCTCCTCCTTGAGCTCACGGAGCTCCACGTCCTTGGCCCTGAGCTCCGCATCCTTGGCATGGAGCTCCTGTGTCAAGCGCCTCACCTCGGACTCCGTGATCTGCTGCGCCGCCATGGCACCAGATAGAAGCAATGGGGAGAGGAAGCAAAGGGGGCGAAACGGCTGAAAGGCAATGCAATCTACGGGAAGGCAGAGGGAGCCAGCCGAGGAGCGGGGAATCTTTTGGTTTTCACCATGGTAAAACACCAGTCGACAACTTCTCACATCAGGGAGCAGTGGGTTTTTACAGGCGGAGTCATCGTGACTAATTGCTACTGCGCCTGCTCCCGTCAATCAAAAAATTTAAAATCCTGCCGCGCCTGCTCCCGTCAATCAAAAATTTGAAATCTTGCCGTGCCCAAACACCAGAGCAACACCGCGGTGGATATTTAAATTTACCTGCCGGCAAGTAGATAAAAAAGGGGTGAAAAACAAATGTGGTGGCGGCCTAGCTAATCGATCTAACTAGCCCAACTAGCTAGCCACCGTGCTTCACTGACGTAGTCGGCGGGAAAGGCGGTCTTTCGTGATTTGACGACTCATTTACTTGCTTCGGCGCTACGTTCGAGGAGGACCCAGAAAACGCGCGGTAGGGCGTCCCACGTCGGGAAGAATATATGCGTGCACCACCCGGGAGGACCCCGAAACCGCGCGGTAGGGTGTGCCACGTCTCAACACGGAGGAAAAATGTGTGTGTAAAAATATACTGTATCAGACATAGTACCTATGGTTCGACCTCGGGACCCAGTCAGTCGGTCGAAAACACCCCACTAGCCACACAGCTTCATCATGCAAACGTGGCACGGTTAGCTCCGTCTCGACCAGCCGCAACGTCTCTTGTTCTAGGCGATTCTTCTATTTTCCAAACTTTTTTTTAGTTGTAATAACACCACGGCAAGCTACCGCCGCTCTTCGTGTATGCCCGTGCAAAGGTTAGACGATGGAGAGAAGAGAGATTGAGATCACAGACCTGGGACCACCCGTAAGTGAGACAACGATCATGCACGTGTTGACGAGGCACTCCCTCTACTCTACTCAACGCAAGTACTGTATAAAATCAAGTTATGGGACAAAGCCAACAACCGTTCGTTTTTTCAGGCTATCAACTTACGCTTTGTAGTCCAGGTTGCCAGTTTGAATCTCGTCTTTCAGATTTGTTAGTTTTAGGTCCAAATTTGATTAATGACAAGTGGGACCCCAATGTGTTGTTCCGATATTTCAGTGTAGGATGTTTTTTTGAACAAACACTTTGCGCGGTGAGACAAGTACCGGCACAAGTTACACGTATTTTGGAAGTTTACAAACAAAAATGACATCGGCATAGAATATCACATGCACCCCGCAGCTTAGATACTATGGTGATACGAGTTTTTACACCGTTGGAAGTGAGATCCAATGGCTTGGGAGTAGTCTTTGTAATTATGTGCAATTTCCAAACTCTCCAAAGTTTTTTTTGCAAATAAAACATTCAGGCCTCGTGTGTGCCGTTGCATCTTTGATCCAACGGCTCCCCGGTGCTAATATTAGGTGCTCCCCGTAGCTTAATTACCCGCTACGGTGATATGAGCATCTAGGTCGTATGATCAGTGATCAAATGGCACATGCATAGTACTTGTACTTTCTGCGCATTTCCCAAACTCTATCAGCCATATATTGCAAAAACATTCAAACGTCCTACTGTGGGCCATTATATCTCAGTGAACTCATGTCACCATAGAATCTACGGTGCGGGAGCACCTCATACTCTCCCGTGCGAGAAAACATAAGGTGCTATCGCAGCTTGGATGCTACGGTGATACGAGCTTGGAGGTCGTTTGATCTGAGATCCAATGGCATCTGAGCAGTCTTTGTGCTTGTAAGCAGTGGCCGAACTCTTTTGGGGCTTTTCTGCAAAAAAAACATTCGAACCACCGAGGAGGTGTTGGGTCACAAATCCAACGCCTCTGAAGAGCTTGTATCACCAAAGCATCTAAGGTGTGGTGGCACATGATATTCTTACATACAGGAGAATATGATGTCCTCCTTCATCTTAGATGCTACGGTGATACGAGCTTCGAGATCGTTGGATATGGGATCAAAGGGCATCTAAGTAGTTTTTGTACAAATTGTGTGCAATTCTCAAACTCATCAAGGTTTCCTGCAAAAAAATTAAGACACATCATGTGAGCTGCTATATCTCAGATCTACAAGCTCCAAGAAACTCGTATCGGCATATAGCATGTAAGGTATGGGGGCACATGATATTCTCCCGGGGAGGAGGGGTGGGGGTGCACAACCAATCGGTGGTTGGGAGGGTGGGAACAAATATAATCTAAACAACCCTAAATAGAGCTCCATAGTTTTATCTAAGGTCGAGGGGTTGACCCCTGTCACATCCCTAGTTCTGGCCTGATCTATGCCAGCTTCCATGTGAGCATCATGTTTAAATTCAAATGAAACTTGAATTGAGGATTGTTGAAACCTCAGAAATCTAATTAAAAGAAGGGCAAGCACCCTTTAAATTGCATTCTGTGAATCCAAAATGCCCTAAAAATAGTTTTGTGAATTTTGGCAAGAGTTATATATCAAACCAAAATTTTGGAACATTTTTAAGGAATTATTTGGTCTCTGAATTTAAATCAATAATCTATTTGAATTTGGGGATATATTCATAATATATAATGAATATATCTTCAAATGCTTTGAAATGTTTTATGTACTTTTGGAATAGTCCAGAGAGGTAACATAAAATATTTCAGAATGTTTTGGCACTGTTAGAAATTATTTTGAATTTGAAAACAGTGGAAAAATAAAAATAAAAGGGTAACAGAACAGAAAAATTAAAAAGAACAGTACTCACCTGGTCCACTTACCTGGTGGCCCAACAGGACCAGCCCAGCGCGGCCCAGCCCACCTTTTCCTGTCGTCTTCCTCCCCTCGCCCCGAAGCAGCTCGGTGGCGAGCGCTGGCGACGCCGTGGCCTCCTCCCTGCCTGCCTCATGCCCTCGAGGCCCTTCCAGCGCCACGGAGACAGCCACACACCCCCCCAGGCCTCTCACTCTCTCCCCGAGCTCCTCTCCTCCTCTGGCTCTCTCGCACGCAGCCACCGAACACACCCGCCGCCGCCGACGAGCACCACCGCGGCCACCGGGCACCCCTCACCCTTCCGCCGAGTCCAGAAGAACCGCAGGAACCTCCTCATCCTCCCAATCGAGCTACAAGACGCCAGGAGGCCCTGTTTCATCGTCATCGCGGTCATCTCCAACCTCGGGCACCCGAGCCCCTCACCGTCGATTCGCTGCACTCCGGCCGCCCTCGAGCCCACTGACCCTCCAAACGGACTCACGGTGAGCCCCCGAGTCGTCCTCCCCTTCTCCCCTAGTCTCTTTCGACCTCTAGGCCATAGCCCCGTCTTGGCCGAGAACCCCACGTCGCCGGCGATGTCGCCGCCGTCACTGCAGCCAGTAAGGCTCGAAACCGAGCACGGCACCGTGCTCCTAGCATCTTCAGGAGCTCGGTGAGCCCCTTAGCCAGCCCTCCCATCCTCTGTGGCCTCGCGCCGCTCGAACCCGTAGCCCCGGCAGCCGCCGCGGCCGCCACTCCGGTGAGCTTCGGCCACCCCGCACCTCCCACGTGCCTCCCTTGGATGCGCGCGAGCAAGGGCAACCCTCTGGTGCCCTTGGCTTGGCCCAAAACCGCTCGCATCGCCACTCCGGCAAGCTCCCGCCGCAGTTTTGGTCGTCGCCGGGTGAACGCTGGCAAGCCGACATGGCAACGTCGTTAACTGCTAATGACGAGGCTAACTAACTTCCTCTCTCACTGACTACTGGGCCCCACGCCCTTAACTAACACCAGTTTAATTTCTGTTCAGTTTTATTTAAACCAAGCGGGACCCACACGTCAGCGTTGACCATGCTGACCTGGCCCTTGACTGGCCCTACATGTCAGTGACCAACGCAGCCCTATGAGACTGACCAGTGGACCCCACTGGTCAGGTTTGACCTGGTCAGCGCTGTTGACTTGCTGACGCAAGCATGACACAGTGCTGACGCAATAAGTGACTTTCTGGCTTAAAAATAAATCAGGAAATTCCAAAAAATAGTATAAACTTCTAAAAATCATAGAAATTCAACCGTAACTCCAAATGAAATAAATTATATATGAAAAATGATCAGAAAAATCCAATCTATCCATCTGTACCATTTTCATGCATGTTAGAACAACTTAAAGCTGCTGTATACAAAAATTTGAATTAATGGGTTTTGAAATGTCATATATGGAGTTTGAATTTGAATCTTGGATTCAAACCAACTTCATTTAACCTGCTGCTAGTTGCATTAGCTCAAACCACAGCATATTGCTATGTCATGATCATGCATAATATTGTGCATTGCATTGATTGTGCTTCTTCTTTGTTTGTCGGTGTTTGTCCCCTCCCAGTAAGACGTGTACCGACGATGTGATCGTTGACACCAATGAAGAAATATACTATCTTCAGAAGTGCCAGACAAGCAAAACCCCCTTGTTCATTCCGATACAATCCTACTCTCTCGCCCTGCTTTCTTTACTGCATTAGGACAACAACGAGTCATTTGTTACTTGCTGCGGTAGCTGAACCCCTTTATCCTCTGCATGACCTGTCATTGCCACAGTAAATAGATGAAACCCACTAGTATGAGTAGGAGTTGCTTGAGCCCTGTTGTGCCTACTCATTCATGTTTGTTTGTCATGCCTGCTACTGCTTAGAGTTGAGTCAGGTCTGATTCATCGGGAATGAATCAGAGGTGTGTGAGCATGTCCTACTGTGTGTGAGCTAAGTGTGTGAACACGATTTGGTAAAAGGTACCGGTGAGAGGCCATGTAGGAGTACATGGTGTGTTGTCTCATTGAAGCCGTCCTTAGGAACTGAGTTCTGTGTTTGTGATCCATGATTCAGCTACTACCATGCATTGGGCCCTGAAATATGACCCCGCTCGACTTCTTATTCACCCTTGTCCTCTGTCCAGGAGTTGCAAGTAGTTTCTGGTGTTTGTAGTATGCTGGAGGCCGTGCGCAGCGCCGACTGGAGGGGTGGGCTGTGATGCGGTAGGCACGTGGCACGGTGTACCGGGCGCCTGTTTGGTGTCTCGGGAACCCTGCACACATCGTTTGGGGCTGTGAGCGAAACTCCGGCCGGATCTCCTCATGGATGGAACCCGAATAGGCGATAAACCTGGACTAGAGACTTGAGTGTTTAGGTAGGTCGTGGTCTACACCCACGTCGGCTTTCGCTTGAAGTCTGCCGAGCACATGTCGTGTGCAGACGCTAAGTGGTGGAAACATGTATGAAGAAGTACACCCCTGCAGGGTTAACATCATCTATTCGAATAGCCATGTCCGCGGAAAAGGACTTCTGGGTTGCTTATATCAGTTCATAGACAAGTGAAAGTGGATACTTTAAAATGCGCAAGATAAGCGTGAGTGCTATGGATGGCGTTCTCGTAGGGAGACGGGAGCGGATCCATAGTGGTGTATTGGTTGGTGAATATGTGGACTCGTGTGCGCCACCTCAAAATAGTTACTTGCAGTCGTAGTTCAGGATAGCCACCGAGTCAAAGCTGGCTTGCTGCAGTTAAACCCCACCACCCCCTTTGTTGATAATGATGCATATGTAGATAGTTCTGATGTAAGTCTTGCTGGGTACATTTGTACTGACGTTTTCCTATTTTATGTTTTTGCAGAGAGACTTCAATCTCGCTAGTAGTTCCGCGTGGTCTTCGACGTTTAGCTTGTTACCTCAGCTACGGTCTTGTGCCCTCGGCAGGATCTGGTAGACAGTCAGGCTTCTCAGCCTTTTTCATTTTTAGATGCCTGTACTCAGACATGTTAGCTTCCGCTTGTGCTTTGACTTGTATGCTCTGAATGTTGGGTCATGAGACCCCTGTTTGTAATATCTCGCTCCTCGGAGCCTAATGAATACATACTTGAGTCGTAGAGTCATGTTGTGATGCCATGTTGTATTTGCACATATCGAGCATATTGTGTGTATGTTATTGAAATGCTTGGTATGTGTGGGATCTGACTATCTAGTTGTTTATCCTTAGTAGCCCCTCTTACCGGGAAACGTCTCCTAGTGTTTCCACTGAACCATGGTAGCTTGCTACTGCTCCGGAACACTTAGGCTGGCCGGCATGTGTCCTTCTTCGTTCCTGTGTCTGTCCCTTCGGGGAAATGTCACGCGATGAATACCGGAGTCCTGTTAGCCCGCTACAGCCCGGTTCACCGGAGTCCTGTTAGCCCAGTGCTACAGCCTGGATTCGCTCGCTGATGACCGACACGTTCGATGCTGGGTCATGGATGCATGTCCCTGTAAGTTTGTGCCACTTTGGGTTTACGACTAGCCATGTCAGCCCGGGCTCCTTATCATATGGATGCTAGCGACACTATCATATACGTGTGCCAAAAGGCGCAAACGGTCCTGGGCAAAGGTAAGGCGACACCCGTGGGAATACCGTGCGTGAGGCCGCAAAGTGATATGAGGTGTTACATGCTAGATCGAAGTGGCATTGAGTCGGGGTCCTGACAGCGTTGGTATCAGAGCTTGACTGCCTGTAGGATTACCAAGCCAAACTGGTCGAAGTTGAGTCTAGAAATTCTTTAGTTATATAAGGGAATTGATTGTGGGATGGAACGTAAGGCTCTTTTTACTCCTTTACCTCATGCCCTTCTGATCTGAGTCATCTTATCTTTCCTACGGGGTTAAGGAACTAGGCTTTCTCTTCTTGCTATCAGGATCACGTGTTACTAATCCGTAGACTTATAGAACTGTTGGACTTAAGCCTCGTTTCAGTTCCTATTACTCCCGTATGTTAACTGTGATCTCGAAACCTTGATATTGTGCTTCGGAGTGGCTATGCCACCATTTCTGTCGTATGTCTCCAAACTTTTGAGCATTTACAGCCGTTATGCTGTCCGAATCATCCAAGGTTTCTAAACAATCTGAGGCACTTGCAAATCCTTTCCCTCTGGTTTTTATGTTCCTTTGGGCCAGGTTAATCACACTAATTACTGGGTTGAGGTATTCTATTGCCTCGACATATATGTTGGAATTATTATTATGACCATAGGTGTCCTAGGGGATCATCTAGTAATCTAGCCATGATTTGTGTCCCAGTGTGATGATTCTGGCCATCATTCTCGAAAGCATCCCGTGATGTTATTAGTTAGTAGGTATTCCATTCCTGGGTTTTGAACCCAATATTCACCCTACTTACTTCATGTTGATAGTGTTTGATAGTTCCTTTAGGTTATTAGTAACCTTGCGATAGTTCTCGAGGTTCGTGGTATATCGTTCTTCCAAATACCATGAACTGCTTATGGCAGAAGTTCCTCGCTGATCAAAAGATCACAATCAGAGCGCTCCTGATAAGCTCTCGATTCTATATTGTGACTCTGCCAGACCTTTCTGCATGGGTTATCCGGAAGAAACCTGTTGAACCTGGTTCAACATACTAGTCCATGCATCCACAACTCAAAAAATTGTATGTTCCATTGAGTTGTCCCTCTTTAGTTGTATTCCGGCCTTCATCTATCAGTTGATAGCCAAGAGTACGCATGCATTTGTTCATCTATGCCTTTTACTCTGGTGGTCCGTCGAGCCGTTCTATTTCAGCATGACTAGGAGAAACAAACTCTAGAACCTCATCCATATCCGGGATTGGGTCAAAGTAGTTATACTCCGCAGATCAAAATGCTAATCCAGCTTCTGGTCTGTTCTACCTTGAAGTATTACCTTCTTTATGTCAGGATTATCATGGGAATTGCACACCATCCTATGAACTCTTGATACAGTGATACTCCTTATCATCATTATTCATTCCTCGGTTTCGTGTTACTGTAACCGGAACGCCGACAAGTGAATCATGATGTGTAAAATCAATACCCCTAGCAACCATGTTTCCTAGTGGTTAATGGATGAAAATCTCATTCTTAGTGTGTTGGTTATGGAATCATCATTCTAAGATTGATCGTGCTACCTAGTCCTTATTTCCGGTGCACTCTTTGATCAATGAGTTAGGATTGTATCAATCCCTCGCTCTTTTGATCATATCGTCTTGCCCTGAAAAGCAAGATTGTTCTCGAGCTTAGTAACATATCAGTGGTTCGTGATTTTCTGAATATCTTCTCGAAAGTATCACCAGGTCATCACCTGACTGTTATGTCGAGCTCGTGATCAAGTTGGTTTCTTGTAAACCACCCCTTCTCCAAGAATCTGTGTTGGATACCCCTGAGCTAGTTGGTTAAGCTAAACAACAACTTGGAGAGTTGGAAGATGAAAGCTTGTCTGACTCAGTTCATTTAAAGGGATATCTTGTATGTGTGTTGAAGAAAGATGGTATTTTCATCGATTGACCCTCGTGATCAGTTAATGGACCTATCATTTTATCCAACCTTTGATTGGAGTATGGGCTATCATCAAATCAGGCCAGAACCAACGATATTTGTAATGTTGTCTTACTCGTGGTTGATCCCTCGAGCATACACCATTATATCTTTTGGGTCTGACCAATGCTATCACTTGTTCACATAATTATGGAATTCCATTTACATGGAAATCTCGATGACTTGTTGTTGAGCCCATCAGCAACATTTTGTCTCCTCTATGATTCATGTTGAACATCCAGCTAGTGCTGGAAACTTCTATAAGCATTATCTTCATGCTCCGTTCATGAAGCATATGTTTGGATGAAAGGAGTGACTTCCTCTAATTCATGTGCATTTGGAGCAAGTTGCCGCCGTGGATTCGAGAAAGTCAATGTTGCTTCCTCTGGAATAATCCCAAGTCAGTCATGCATACGTGCGAAGTATTCTGTGGTCGGGAGACTTGCAACCTCCATTCCACATGTATTCCCTAGTACACCAAGCCACTGATTGATTTGTTCAAGGAGAAGAAGTTTCTTCTTAAGAGCAAGACTTATGCAAGGACTTCGATATCCTCGATGATGGTTCCCCACCGGAACCCGGTAGTCTTTTATTGCAAGACTACCATGGGATCATGTTTGTCTGGGATAGTGTGCTCACATGTTTGTAGCAGAACCAGCTCATGTCTTGGAGCTTACTACCGTAGTTCATTCCCCGAGAATCTCACAACGCCGTCTCACCGATTTGTGTTGTAAAATTTCATTTTTCTTTATAGACTTGATGAGTCTGGAATATTCCGACACCGGCCAGATCTGAATCTCAGGCAGATATGATGGTTGGAACATTTCCCAAGAAATACAATATTGGTCTCGCGATAACCGGTAAAGTGAATGTCATGGCCAACACACCCCGCCGGGAGACCTAATATTGTAGTATCTTGATTGGAGAAGTTGGCCACCTCCCCATAAGGATTTCGTAGGATTTACCTCCGTAACTGTTCCTTATGGATTCTATTGCTCCTGAAGTCCGACCTTTTACTTGATGTTCTAGTTATCAAACCATATCTATGAATGGGATACACTAGCACATCAAGGAGAATATTAGAAGCGGAGTGCTAAATGTCTCTCGGTCGATCATCCAGATTTTGGTTCCTTGGCCTCGCTAAGATGAAATCTGAGAAGGTGTTATCTTCCTTTGCATCTGCATCGTCCATCAGTATTCATCGTGGTAGTACGTTGTGTTGCCAGGATCCTTGACACGGATGTTAGTAAAACCTTGATGAATATGGAAATGCTCAAGTTCTTGAGAGCACGCACCAGCACTAACTGGGATAGCTCTCAATTTCCTCGGTTATGCTATAACTTCTCAAACAGTGGACTCACTCTCTACTGTTGAGCTTCTCCCCAATTACTAAAATCATCCCTTGTGTTGTTTTCAACAAGGTAATCCACATCATCCATTCTAGTCCGAGTATGCCATTCTACCGAACCCCTCCAAATGATCGATTGTGATTTGCCTTAAGCTCGTATAAAGAGTTTCAATGATCTCTGAATCAAAGGTAATTCTTTTTGCCACTTAAGGGGATATATCTACGAGTCACCATCCCTCAGGTGTCTCGATATGGTATCATGGCAAGTCAACTCCTCGCTATGATGACAACCATTCACCACCTTCTTAAGGGTAGAATTGTTGTCTATCTAGTGAACCCTCATCACCTATCTCACTCCATTCCTTCCGATGTATGCCTCATGTCTCAGCTCGAGAGATGTTTCAATGTCTCATTCCATGAGTTGATCCTGAGTTGTTCGACCTTCGAGAAGATCGATCCTTCCAGAATCTGTCTTTCCCTCTCTTTGTCATGTTAGTTGGAGTTCTCAAAGCAAGACGTCGAGACAAGATGATGATCGAATCAAGGTTCTTATGAAGTGCAACCTGGATCGTGAAGATTGTGCTAGCTTCGTGTCCCCTCTGTCTTCTTACCTCACGTCCTGAATCTCGGGTCGAGATTCTTGTTTAGTGGGGGTGAGTTGTAACATCCCTAGTTCTGGCCTGATCTATGCCAGCTTCCATGTGAGCATCATGTTTAAATTCAAATGAAACTTGAATTAAGGATTGTTGAAACCTCAGAAATCTAATTAAAAGAAGGGCAAGCACCCTTTAAATTGCATTCTGTGAATCCAAAATGCCCTAAAAATAGTTTCGTGAATTTTGGCAAGAGTTATATATCAAACCAAAATTTTGGAACATTTTTAAGGAATTATTTGGTCTCTGAATTTAAATTAATAATCTATTTGAATTTGGGGATATATTCATAATATATAATGAATATATCTTCAAATGCTTTGAAATGTTTTATGTACTTTTGGAATAGTCCAGAGAGGTAACATAAAATATTTCAGAATGTTTTGGCACTGTTAGAAATTATTTTGAATTTGAAAAAAGTGGCAAAATAAAAATAAAAGGGTAACAGAACAGAAAAATTAAAAAGAATAGTACTCACCTGGTCCACTTACCTGGTGGCCCAACAGGACCGGCCCAGCGCGGCCCAGCCCACCTTTTCCTGTCGTCTTCCTCCCCTCGCCCCGAAGCAGCTCGGTGGCGAGCGCTGGCGACGCCGTGGCCTCCTCCCTGCCTGCCTCACGCCCTCGAGGCCCTTCCAGCGCCACGGAGACAGCCACGCACCCCCCCAGGCCTCTCACTCTCTCCCCGAGCTCCTCTCCTCCTCTGGCTCTCTCGCACGCAGCCACCGAACACACCCACCGCCGCCGACGAGCACCACCGCGGCCACCGGGCACCCCTCACCCTTCCGCCGAGTCCAGAAGAACCGCAGGAACCTCCTCATCCTCCCAATCGAGCTACAAGACGCCAGGAGGCCCTGTTTCATCGTCATCGCGGTCATCTCCAACCCTGGGCACCCGAGCCCCTCGCCATCGATTCGCTGCACTCCGGCCGCCCTCGAGCCCACTGACCCTCCAAACGGACTCACGGTGAGCCCCCAAGTCGTCCTCCCCTTCTCCCCTGGTCTCTTTCGACCTCTAGGCCATAGCCCCGTCTTGGCCAAGAACCCCACACCGCCGGCGATGTCGCCGCCGTCACTGCAGCCAGTAAGGCTCGAAACCGAGCACGGCACCATGCTCCTAGCATCTTCAGGAGCTCGGTGAGCCCCTTAGCCAGCCCTCCCGTCCTCTGTGGCCTCGCGCCGCTCGAACCCGTAGCCCCGGCAGCCGCCGCGGCCGCCACTCCGGTGAGCTCCGGCCACCCCACGCCTCCCACGTGCCTCCTTTGGATGCACGCGAGCAAGGGCAACCCTCTGGTGCCCTTGGCTTGGCCCAAAACCGCTCGCATCGCCACTCCGGCAAGCTCCCGCCGCAGTTTTGGTCGTCGCCGGGTGAACGCCGGCAAGCCGACATGGCAACGTCGTTAACTGCTAATGACGAGGCTAACTAACTTCCTCTCTCACTGACTACTGGGCCCCACGCCCTTAACTAACACTAGTTTAATTTCTGTTCAGTTTTATTTAAACCAAGCGGGACCCACACGTCAGCGTTGACCATGCTGACCTGGCCCTTGACTGGCCCTACACGTTAGTGACCAACGCAGCCCTATGAGACTGACCAGTGGACCCCACTGGTCAGGTTTGACCTGGTCAGCGCTGTTGACTTGCAGACGCAAGCATGACACAGTGCTGACGCAATAAGTGACTTTCTGGTTTAAAAATAAATCAGGAAATTCCAAAAAATAGTATAAACTTCTAAAAATCATAGAAATTCAACCGTAACTCCAAATGAAATAAATTATATATGAAAAATGATCAGAAAAATCCAATCTCTCCATCTGTACCATTTTCATGCATGTTAGAACAACTTAAAGCTTCTGTATACAACAATTTGAATTAATGGGTTTTGAAATGTCATATATGGAGTTTGAATTTGAATCTTGGATTCAAACCAACTTCATTTAACCTGCTGCTAGTTGCATTAGCTCAAACCACAGCATATTGCCATCTCATGATCATGCATCATATTGTGCATTGCATTGATTGTGCTTCTTCTTTGTTTGTCGGTGTTTGTCCCCTCCCAGTAAGACGTGTACCGACGATGTGATCGTTGACACTAATGAAGAAATATACTATCTTCAGAAGTGCCAGGCAAGCAAAACCCCCTTGTTCATTCCGATACAATCCTACTCTCTCGCCCTGCTCTCTTTTACTGCATTAGGACAACAACGAGTCATTTGTTACTTGCTGCGGTAGCTGAACCCCTTTATCCTCTGCATGACCTGTCATTGCCACAGTAAATAGATGAAACCCACTAGTATGAGTAGGAGTTGCTTGAGCCCTGTTGTGCCTACTCATTCATGTTTGTTTGTCATGCCTGCTACTGCTTAGAGTTGAGTCAGGTCTGATTCATCGGGAATGAATCAGAGGTGTGTGAGCATGTCCTACTGTGTGTGAGCTAAGTGTGTGAACACGATTTGGTAAAAGGTATCGGTGAGAGGCCATGTAGGAGTACATGGTGTGTTGTCTCATTGAAGCCGTCCTTAGGAACTGAGTTCTGTGTTTGTGATCCATGATTCAGCTACTACCATGCATTGGGCCCTGAAATATGACCCCGCTCGACTTCTTATTCACCCTTGTCCTTTGTCCAGGAGTTGCAAGTAGTTTCTGGTGTTTGTAGTATGCTGGAGGCCGTGCGCAGCGCCGACTGGAGGGGTGGGCTGTGATGCGGTAGGCACGTGGCATGGTGTACCGGGCGCCCGTTTGGTGTCTCGGGAACCCTGCACACATCGTTTGGGGCTGTGAGCGAAACTCCAGCCGGATCTCCTCATGGATGGAACCCGAATAGGCGATAAACCTGGACTAGAGACTTGAGTGTTTAGGTAGGTCGTGGTCTACACCCACGTCGGCTTTCGCTTGAAGTCTGCCGAGCACATGTCGTGTGCAGACGCTAAGTGGTGGAAACATGTATGAAGAAGTACACCCCTGCAGGGTTAACATCATCTATTCGAATAGCCATGTCCGCGGAAAAGGACTTCTGGGTTGCTTATATCAGTTCATAGACAAGTGAAAGTGGATACTTTAAAATGCGCAAGATAAGCGTGAGTGCTATGGATGGCGTTCTCGTAGGGAGACGGGAGCGGATCCATAGTGGTGTATTGGTTGGTGAATATGTGGACTCGTGTGCGCCACCTCAAAATAGTTACTTGCAGTCGTAGTTCAGGATAGCCACCGAGTCAAAGCTGGCTTGCTGCAGTTAAACCCCACCACCCCCTTTGTTGATAATGATGCATATGTAGATAGTTCTGATGTAAGTCTTGTTGGGTACATTTGTACTGACGTTTTCCTATTTTATGTTTTTGCAGAGAGACTTCAATCTCGCTAGTAGTTCCGCGTGGTCTTCGACGTTTAGTTTGTTACCTCAGCTACGGTCTTGTGCCCTCGGCAGGATCTGGTAGACAGTCAGGCTTCTCAGCCTTTTTCATTTTTAGATGCCTGTACTCAGACATGTTAGCTTCCGCTTGTGCTTTGACTTGTATGCTCTGAATGTTGGGTCATGAGACCCCTGTTTGTAATATCTCACTCCTCGGAGCCTAATGAATACATACTTGAGTCGTAGAGTCATGTTGTGATGCCATGTTGTATTTGCACATATCGAGCATATTGTGTGTATGTTATTGAAATGCTTGGTATGTGTGGGATCTGACTATCTAGTTGTTTATCCTTAGTAGCCCCTCTTACCGGGAAACGTCTCCTAGTGTTTCCACCGAGCCATGGTAGCTTGCTACTGCTCCGGAACACTTAGGCTGGCCGGCATGTGTCCTTCTTCGTTCCTGTGTCTGTCCCTTCGGGGAAATGTCACGCGATGAATACCGGAGTCCTGTTAGCCCGCTACAGGCCGGTTCACCGAAGTCCTATTAGCCCAGTGCTACATCCTGGATTTGCTCGCTGATGACCGACACGTTCGATGCTGGGTCATGGATGCCTGTCCCTGTAAGTCTGTGCCACTTTGGGTTTACGACTAGCCATGTCAGCCCGGGCTCCTTATCATATGGATGCTAGCAACACTATCATATACGTGTGCCAAAAGGCGCAAACGGTCCCGGGCAAAGGTAAGGCGACACCCGTGGGAATACCGTGCATGAGGCCGCAAAGTGATATGAGGTGTTACATGCTAGATCGATGTGGCATTGAGTCGGGGTCCTGACAACCCCCGACAATCATAGCTCCGCCTAAACACAACATTTGCAAGTACTGTAGTACTAGACTTAATATTCATGTTACAGTTTCATGTTCATTTTAAATATTGAACTGAGGACCATGGATGTCTTACATTTTACTCCCTTCGTTCCTAAATATTAGTCTTTTTAGAGGCTTCAAATGGACTGGCATATATGGATGTATATAGACATATTTTAGAGTCTAGATTCACTCATTTTGCTCCGTATGTAGTCACTTGTTGAACTCTCTAAAAGACTAATATTTAGGAATAGAAGGAGTATTTTTGAACTTGTCGCATACATGCATGGGTTGGAAAAATATATGCACTATACTTACTGGATTATTGTCGTGTTCGTGCATGTGTGTCTGTGTGTGTGTGTGTGTGGTCATATGCTTGATACATACAAAGTTTTCTCACCTCCATATTGTTCATCTTTTAAATTTGAATTTGCATTGGAAAACTTACTAGGGATACCATGAAATGTGAAATCCACGTTGAGATCACTATATCACAAATTCACTCTAATTCAACAGCTCGTCATAAATCAATTACCACGTTGTAGTATTTGCAAGGAAAATACGGGTATTGTAATACTCATAGATTCGTTCGGCAATTTAAAAGGTTCCTTTCGTATTCTCAAATGGTATGACCCAACGGCGTACCAGCCAGACCTTGGCTCGGGTTGATCCTAAAAAAACGGGCTCGTGTCCTTCGGTGGCGTGCGTGGTACGCACATTAGGCAACCCCAACCAATCGAGCCTCAGCATTTCAAGTCGAAATATCAGGCGGCCAGAATTCCAGCCCTAGGAAATTCTCCTCATGTCCCCGGTCCATAATGACTACCGATGAACAACGGAGGGATGCTTTAGTAACTAGACAACGTAACCTACCGTGCCGAGCACGGTTCAATTCCCTCGGTCGCCGCTTGTCAATGTCACCCGTCAACTGCATTGCCTAGTACTACTACTACTACTCCAGGATGAGCACATAATTGAGCCCGTTTGTTCGTGCCTAGTACTTTTTTTATTCATGCCTAGTAGTTGAGTTAATATATCAGGCAATGCACTGGTACGGAGGGATTATCCTTTCCGGTTTATAGGGCTGATCTCAAAATTTTAGTTTCCCCATTTTATAAGTCTAATTTTGGTTGTTCCCCATCACATGTTCAGATTTCAAGGTGCAATAAATAATTACATGCAAGTATTAAGAGAAAATTAACCAATGCATGTACTTTATGCATGCATGCATTGCAATTAATGCATTCGTAAACACAATTTTTGAGGAAAACAAGCGCATTAATTGAGTGGTTTTGCAAACTACAACAATTGTTCCACCACTCACCATCTACCTTGGTTGGTGAGATTTTTGAATTGAGCCCTATAAACTGGAAAGGAGGTTTAACTAAGCAAAATGTTTGACCAAATCCTTTCTTAAGAAATACAAGAGGACAGATGTACGGCTTGAAAATTTATTGCATGATGCAGGTTATGATATTGTTTCGAATCCTGGGTCTTAAATTTCATAAAATCCAAAAGGGAGCATAAATTCTTGAAACTGAGCATGGTCACGTGATATGGCACAAATATTACTTCGTAAGTTTTTTCTTCAATTCGAGAAAAGCTGCTTATGACAAGTTGCACAAATGAAGAGCCAAGGTATTTTGGAACAAAGACCTGTCACGTTTTTTTAGGGAAAATACCTGTCATGTTAAGGCGAACACTTTCACTATTGAAACCGTGGGCGTTTACGTGCCGCCACGAGTCCCCGCTTCTCATCGGCAGGTGCCGTCCCAGCAAGCGTGTGAGTCGCCGGGAGGCGTGCGAGCAGACTGCTGCGCCGGCTGTCAGGAAGGCGTGCAAGCAGACCGCTGTGCAGACTCACCGGGAGGCGAGCCCTTTGACCAGGCTCCGTCGCCCACCATCGTCCCAAGTGCTCCCACTTTTAATGTCGCCGGCGCCGCAGTTTAAAATCAACCCCGCAGTACCCGGTATCGCTACAATCCTCTCTCTTCCTCTCCGATTCTCCTGTCGTCTACCTCCAACTAGCCTGACCTAAATGTACGCCATGCCGCATCACGATGGTCTGTCCTTAGTGTTCCAGTTTCATGAGGAAGACACCCAGCCGGAGTCTCAAGAACATAAGGCGCTTTGGGACGAGCTTTAACTGGCCTTGCGGGAAGACGCCGCGCCTGTCCCCGCTCCCGTTCCGGCTCCCGTCGCCCCGACTGCGCCAGCGCCCATCCTCGTGGCATTGATAGGCTGGGAGCCGCACATTATCGCCGAGCTTGATGCCACGGGGTTCCATGAGGTCCCCGCCGACTTTCACGTGCCCGTGCAGCTGCCAGCGCATGCGCCTGCGCGTGCACTAACGCGCACGCCCGTGTCGGTGCCCGTGCACCTGCCAGTGCATGCGCCTGCGCGTGCATTGACATGCGCGCCCGTGCTGGTGTGCCCATGCACATGAACGTCTCCACCACGCCATTGACAGCACTTGTCCCCGCGCGGGTGCTAGTGCCCCCCTCAGCGGCATGGATGGCCGTCGTCGACCGCTTCCTTGCACCAACGCCAGTCGCCTCCTCCTGCCAGTTGACTCGCTCCGAAGTACAGAACATTTTGGCCTTCCTTGAAGCTAGGCCAACGTCCAGGAGTACGCCAACAACGGCGCAAGACGCCATCGTCGCCGTCGGTCAGTGGCCCGACGACACACAGAGCACGGCAGAGGAGCCGCTTCCCACCGCGAGACGCCCCCGCCGCCGCCACGTAATCTAAATTTGCCATGAAAAACATTCAGATTGCCATGCTTAAAATCCGAATGTTTATCATTTCCATTTATTTTATATCGATCGTCGTATAATTTCAAGTCGGAGTCAGACTGAACGAAATGTATGGTTTGATCGATTGAATGTTCTGCTAGAGCCGTATCAAATTAAATATAAAACGTCATCAAGCCACATGTATTCCTTGTCATCCAACGACCTAGACTACTTCAATGTCGAGCGCTCAACACGTTTAGCGTGCAGTTAATTTCATGCCAAAAATAGTGCTAATCACATGACAACACGCAAATAATATCCTAGTATAGTTAATATATGCATGCAGTTAATATACTTCCAAATTAACGTGCATTGCACGTACACACTGACTAGTGCTGCTAGTATGTGAAACTGGTGTCGTGACTTGTGAGTTGTGAACGCGTCCAGATATGGTCAACGGCAACATCGCCCGCGAGTTCTTCCTGTTTGCCCATGCGTCTAAACGCAGAAGGGGAGGAGAGAGAGAGAGAGCACACATGGAACCCACCAGTAAGTGAAGGCGAATAGTACTAAAAATAATATTACATGTTATCCATTAATTAGGCTGTGGTAATATAAAAACATTATGTGAACAAAGGGGGTACAACAAACATTGCTATTCTACGTATGTTGCCTATTGACGTGCGGCTTGAAGGCCCGGTCGCATGTTCGATCCTCGTCCTTTATTTTTTAATTTGTATATGGGTCCAAATTTGTTTCATGACATGTGGTCCCCTTGGCGTGTAGTTTGTAGCACTTTAATTTGTGGGTCGAAATTTGTTCCATTCCAAGTGGACTATTGGTGTGTAGTTTTGTAGCTTATTTATAATAATTAAAGAGAACAACATAGTTTTTTCAATAATACCATGGTGCGATGTTGAAGGTGAGAAAGGACGTGCGAGAGAGCGATGACCGAGCCAGAGGGAAATCAACTAGGGGAGTTGCACGGGTTGCAACGGCATTTGGAGTAGTTGTGGGCCGAATGCTACGAAAATATAATCTAAACCGACCGGAATAAATGCCTACACAAATTAATCCAAGGTTGGAGTGCCCCTCACAATGTAAATAGCTCCGGCTTTGCGAGGGATGGAGAGGTAGTAGCTTCAACGCGTGGAAAGATACGGTATGAGAAAGCGAGGTCAATCGAGAGACATATAGATAGAGAGACAAAGGGAGTATGGTTCAACATTCATTGAACAAATATATATGCTCCGGAGAGATATTGTCCGATTGAGCTTTTGGTAAGGGTGAGAGCTGTAAGATAGAGCTTGAGAGATGATCCAGGCATAGACGTGTAGATATATTTTGTGTGTGGGAGGAAGCAAGGTCAACCGATCACATAGGGTCGCCGTGCGATCGAAAGAGTGAGACAGGTTGGAGAGAGTGACCTAGATAGACGATGCGCGTGAGAGAGTATACAATGTGAATAGGTCGAATTGGGCTCAAACATGGTGATATATCGTTTCTGTCCGAGAAAGAGCGAGGTAAATCGAGACATACACACACACACACACACACACACACACACAGAGAGAGAGAGAGAGAGAGAGAGAGAGATTGAGTGAGCGTGGCCCACCATGAGGTCGAAAGAGTGGCGGCGGCTTGGATGGACTGACCTAGATAGACAATCTGCATGAGAGAGTATAGAGTGTGTCGATCGAGGCCCAAACAGGGAGATATATCATTTGTGTGTGAAAGAAAACGAGGTTAAACGAGACTCAGATAAAGAGAGTGAGATTGAGAGAGTGTGGCCCGCCGCGCGGAAGAAAGAGTGAGACAGTCTCAAGGGAGTGACCTAGATATACAACGTGCGTTCGTGCGCACGAGAGGTTGGGAGGGCTAGATAGGCAATGCATGTATTTAGCGCGAGAGGGTGAGAGGGAGAGGGGGGAGAGAGAGAGCTCGGCATGGGGTGCAATAGCGGGTGTGTGAGGTAAATACATTTGGTAACATGAGTGGAAAAAGGGGTTGTGTAGTTGAGAGACTTAGAGATCGAAACATGGAGAGAAAGAATGAACGTGTGTTGGAAACCGATAGCTTGCTAAGGTGGTTAGGAGAGGAAGATTGACCGATACAGGAAGTATGTAGCTTTTGT
>NC_041381.1:638724348-638831791 GCF_002162155.2 Triticum dicoccoides
GGGGACTTAAAAAACATTTGAATGTACATAGTACGAGACTTAATATCGATGTTTCAATTCGGTGTGCATTGTAAGATTTGAACCGAGGACCAGGCATACGGGTAATTATTTCAAATTCGTGCCATACTAAGTTTCGAAAAGTTGACATTGGCTCAATTTGTTGTGCTATTTTGTAGGTCATATGTTTGAATCCATCCAAAAGTTTTCTCACTACCATGGTGTTCATCATATACATATGAATTTGTATTAAAAAAAGTAGCGTGGATACAGTGAAATGCGAAATCCACGTTAGAATTGGAGATCGCTACATGACACACACTCTAATTCAAATAACTAACTACGTGACACACACACTAATTCAAATAACTAATTATGTGACACACTCAAATCCACGTTAGCGTGGGTACCGTTTCGATTTTTTCAAATAACTCCTCATTAATCAATTTATAGTACTCCCTATGTTCACTTTTATAAGATCTCAAAGACATTTCACACAATGTGCAAAACAGTTCATTTTAAGTTATCTGAAACGACTTACAAAAGTGAATGGATGAAGTATCTCGTTTTGAATGACTAATTATTGCAAGGAAAAAACGGGCATGGTAATACATACAGATTCGTTTGCAAATGAAAGAAGATTCATTTGCATTCTCAAATGTAGGTGCACCAGGCAGACCAGGGTCGTGTCGGGGTGGATGCTGCTTCGGTGCCTTAAAGGCAACAGCCCTTGGGTGACTGACATGTGGGCCAGTCACCTGTTGGGCCCACATGTCATGGGCACAAAGGCAGGTGCCTTAAGGCACCAAAGCAAGTCCTGTCGGGGTGGTCGCGTGTGTTGGACGGACGCGTAGCACCCAGCCACCCACCCCCACCCCCCCAAAAAAAGGACGACGACAATATAAGTTCGCGCTTCCACGTTTCGGATTGAAATATATGGCGGCCCCAATTCCAGCCTTGCAAAATCTCTCTTCTCGACCGTGCCCTTCCGCGCCCAGATTGCTCAAATCCCTAATTCGCCGCCATCCCTCGAATCGCCCCTCGTCTCGTCTCTTTCCCCACCGTTCCCCAACTCTGTGCCGGACGACGACGACGAAGACGACGATCCCGCTTCACCACCGCACCGGAGCTACCTCATCTACGCCGTCGTCCGCCGTTCCGGGTGGTCCACCGACAACGTCGGCCGCCGCAACCGACGTGCCTCACAGACACCGAGTTCCACCGTATCAGGTGCGCTTCACCGATGCCGTCTCCCAGCTCACCGGGGCTACTTCACCGAGCACATCGTCGCACCTCCGCCCCTAGAGGTCGTTGGGACTTCACCAACGGTCTCGTCCACCGCATCGTAGCGCTCTGCTGCCACTCAAGATCTGCATCTGTGCGCGGCCAGCCAATGCCAGCGCATCACCCTCAACAGCTTTGAAGTGACCCGCACTCTAGCTAGGCAAGCATGCCCAAACGCCGTCCGGAACTAGGTATCCACACATCACTCCCTTGTGCACTGTTCCGACGATGTTTGGATATCCTTTCACTGCTCTCTTAGCTTACACGCCTATGCAACTCTGACTTTAACTCTTATTTCTTCTGGAGATATCATCTGAAACAAGCGAATCCATTTCTTAGCGAAGCATGACGGGGCTACGGGATCTGGTACACATCCTGCACACCCGTATAACCTTGTAAGTATCTGTCCTCCGGTACAACATCAAGGTCGATTCCTCTTATTTGATCAACCATTCGCCGTGTCAAAAATGCAGAGGGGGATGCAAGGAGCACAAGGCCTGCACATCCAAGCAAGTGGTAACATGGACTTGTACATGGAACATCCCAAGCGCAAGCAGAGCTGCAGCGAGCCTGTACAATGAGCTACCGTAAGTCCCTGCATTTCATTTAATTCATACTGGCATTCGTGTATGATTTGTGTGCAGTGGCTGATCCACGAATTCAAGTTACCAGGGGCGAACATTTAACTTAAAAAATACGAAGGCACTTGCACTCCGGAAATCAACATAACTTTAGAAATGTGAAGCTACATGCACTTTGAAAACCAGCTAATGATCCAAAGTAGTTCAGATTATAAACACTAAATGACGCAAGCACCAAAAAACACAAAATGCAACATGGTGTACAAGGACTGCAAACATGGTCTGTACCTGCCTGAATTATTCGTTCTCTGGCTAAAAATATCGAAGTGTAATTGCACATATAACCAGTGCGCAAACTGCATATCAATATATCTATCCGGCACAAGTATGCCAATAGTTTCAAACAACAGATTAGAAAAGTATTTATGCTATGTTGTCATGATACGGGGACTTTCTGGTAGATGGCCTCGATGTTTCCTCAAGCTATGAAAATGCACTATAATTTGCTTGTCATCAATGCCTGCAAATCTCTGTCTCTCTCAACATAGTAGATCATCATTAGACACTAAATCCTTCAATGAGCTTGCAAAATGCTTGCATTAGATACCACATTAGACACTATATGTTCATCACCAGGAGCATGTAAAATGTTTGCATCAAATCCTTCCTTAGCAGTCTATGCATTAGACACTTCAGGCTCAAGAACAACATGAGCTTGTATGTTTGCACCGAAAACTTGATTAGATACATCAGATTCAGTCAGTTCAGTATTGATTGGGGGAGTTATAAAATAAGTAGAAATTGGTTTCATTTTCTCATAGATTCCCTACATACAAGCAGTTTTACAACACCGTCAGGTTTAACTATTGGCCAGAAATTGAAGAGTTGAATTAGATATAATCAGGGATGTGATGTACCTGCTCGTTGCGCATGCTACTCTTGCAAGCTACGACTGTCCATTTGCGCAAGCTGGATGCCTTGCCCGTGCTGCCGCCGTTGCCTCCCACGCAGGCTACACCCAGGGTTGGATCTTCATCTTCTTGTCCGTTCGTTTGCTTGAAGCCCGGCGACTGCCTTCCAACGAGGGCGCGAGGAAGTGCTGTGTCGGTCTGTCCAACGGCGTCTAGGTTAGGAGCGAACTAGACTGGAGGCTGGAGCGAATGAATTGGGATTTTTCCTGCTGTCGATCGATATGGGAGGCGCTCGTTTGGGCCGCGAGCCTGCTATAGGCCCTGCCTTGCACTTATGTTATTGGTCCATCCAAATTGAAACATTTTTCTTCATTTTTTACATTGCCTGCTCATGCGTTGGTACGAACAAAACTAGCGTGGGCCAACCTGGACGACTCAAACTAGGTGCACACTTTCCAGCCACCTGAGGCAGCCGCCCATACCAGCCCCTATGGTGGCGTCGCCCCTTTTTGCGTGTATGATTGGATAGTGAAAAATATTCCAGTGGCGCTTTTGATTTACCCACAGAATGGTTGAATTGCTTGTTTCTATGAACTGAGTTCGCCAATAATGTGAAGGATGCCAGTCTTTTCATCCTATTGTAGATTGCTTAGATCTTGATATGCCAAAAGTAATCGCATTAAATATACAATAAAAGCCAGTGTGATGTGTTTGGCTACAACTAGTCTGACTACACGTCCTCATATAACATATCAAGGACGCACCATCTTACCAGATTAACCATTCGACTTACCCATGCAGTGTGGGAAGAAAGAAGTATTAGGACTATGTATCCAAGCAATTGATGCCATGGACTCCTTTGTACAACCTTGTAAGCGAAAAAGAAGTTGAAGTGTGCCTGTACAAAGAACTAGCGTAAGTTTAGTTACCTGCTTCTCGGAATTTTAGTTAGCCACTTATTGCAAAATTGGTCAATTACGTTGCTTGGCTTAATTTAGTTTGCTGCTGATTACATAATGGCACAACCTGTTAATCATATTGTAGACTGCGCCTATCTATGTGTTTGATACTTACTTTTAAGAATTACCTGTTTGCCTTAACTTAAATATCTTCTTGTTTGTTTAACTGCTTTGCTACTGCAACAGCGGGTTACAATGATGTTAATAACTACTCCCTCCGTCCCATAATATAGAACGTTTTTTGACCCTAGCATAGTGTTAAAAAACGTCTTACATTGTGGGACGGAGGGAGTACTTTTCAGCATCCAATTGAAACTCTTTAATTCCTTGTTTGTTTAACTGGTTTGCTGTTATAACTCCCAGTTGAGATGTTTTGCTAACTTCAACTCTTCTGAATACAATCGGAACTTTAATGGCAAAATAGATTAGCCCAAGATCAAAGAGCGAGGTCCCCATGGACGTTGCATCATCCCACAGCAGTGGCACCGGCCCAGTCGTGCATTATGAATTGCCAACTGCTGATGCTCTAGAGGCTAAACTAGTGGTAGAAAGAGATTCTGCTTCTGCACTTAGAGATGAAGTTGACATGTTGAGGAAGCAAATAGCACAATCACAATTAGTACTCAAGACAACCATTAAATATTTGGTGGATTTCAAAACTAAGCAAGCTGAGACTGACCAGATTGTTAAGGTCCTGAAGGAAAAAAGGAAATTAAATTCCTACTTGGTAAATCATAGGTGAAATGTTCTTTCCATAGTTGAATAACCTTTGTGTTGTCTGTTCATGTAATCAATCAAACCATTTGTTTTAGAGATCATGTAATAATTTTTTTGTTGTTTTTTGGTTTATAATTTTATTTGAGCACAAGTCTGTATTAGTTGATAAGACTCGTAGACATTTCATTTGGATTGCTGTGCCAGACCTACAAATATGCCAATCGGGCTGAATGTGCATTCAGCAATAGTAGTAGTATAGATGGACCGTGGCACGCATCGGAAAGGGCCAAGATGCTGGCTAAAAAAAGGATGCTGTTGTAGCCAAAAAAAAGTACAGCGACCTGGCTTATGTATGTTAGTTGATATTATTGATCCATATACTCGATAAGTGTTTATATGTCTGTTAGTTCTGTACATTCTTAGTTGATTGACTCGGTATTTGAATCTTGATACATCGCTTGTGTACATATCTAAATGGGAGTACACATTATGTTGCGTGTGACATTTGAGTTGGACATGAAGTGTTCCAAATATTCGAATTCACCTTAAACTGGATACTAGTTTCTGAATTTGAGTATCGGCATTTGTAAACCATATTCATATATGATAGTGGAATACATCTTTGTCGTCCTTTTGAAGATATATCAAAACACATAGAACGATTTATAAAGATTCATATAGGAATACAAAATGGATTCGAATTTAGTTGCCAGGGTAAACGTGGATGCTTATTGTCCCAAAATTCGAAATAAGCTGCAAAATGTCCACTCCCACGTCGGCTGCCCGAAGCCAAGTGTTTGGGAGATGGAAATTACTGTCTACCCATTACACGAACAATCCATCGGCCCGATTTCCACTTCTCTAAATAGGGGTAGGTTAGTAACTTCAATTAGACGTGACACGACCGCCTCTGAGCCCATTCCGACACAGTGGGCGTCAAACATGGGCGGCAAAACACATTTGATTTAAGCTCGTCCAAAAGACCTCTGTTTCTCCCTCCATTCCCCATTCATACACGGTGGGCGGCAAAACAAACTTGACTCGGCCGAAATCGATGTAGGCAAATATTTTCAATAAGGGCAGGTTTGTAACTTCACTCAGACGTGACACAACCGCCCTACCTGTTAGTCCTGTTCGTACACCGTGGGCGCCAACCATGGGCGCCAACCACCCTCTCCTCGCCCCAAATCGCTCTGGGCAAATATTGGCGAGATGCGAGATTACCGTCCTATCCCCAACCGACGAGACATCCAAATTTTAAACGGGGGCTAAGTTTGTAACTTTCCCATATTTCAGACAGGCGTGTCCCAAAAACATGGTTCCCCGTACCTCTCCCTCCATTTTCCCATTCATACACCGTCCGCGCTAGAACACCCCATCCCCACACCAGCCTCCGTCCGCCACCCCATCCATCGCCGCCGTCCTCCACCACATCCATCGCCATCGTCCTCCACCATGCCGGAGCGCCTACCAAGACCGCGTCGTCCACTGCTAGAGATGGACGTTTCTCATCCACGGCGACGGACCAATAGCCTTGCATCGCGTCCTCTCGCTTCATCGGCGTCGTCGTCCTCTTTGTCGGGGCCGCTCACACGACCTTCTCTTCCACCGCAACGGGACTTATCCCCCGATGCACCCGTCTACCGTCGCAGATCTGCTTC
This sequence comes from Triticum dicoccoides, assembly GCF_002162155.2. Classification (NCBI taxonomy): domain Eukaryota; kingdom Viridiplantae; phylum Streptophyta; class Magnoliopsida; order Poales; family Poaceae; genus Triticum; species Triticum dicoccoides. Next base: position 638,730,459 of record NC_041381.1, read on the forward strand.
AACGCCACCGACAGCCATCGCACCCCCAATGCCTACACGGCGCTACAAGAGAGGTGGTACTTCATATCTCTTCAACTTTTTGATCTCAACCAGAAAATAGATCTTAACTTGGTTACTCTACTTTCTTTTCAGCTCTTAGAATTTAGTTCTTAGTTCGAAGCAAACAATGGATGCTAAATATCATTTCTCCGGTTTGCTGCTTCAAGTCTGTCATGGCACAGCCATAATACGGTTTAATTGATCATGCTTAGGGTTTAATTGATCATGTTGGTTCCGTGGTGGTTTCTTTAATAGAAATCGGAGGGAAAACCCTCTTTTGCTAAAAAAATATGCTTAGAGTTTCCCCCTTTTATGATCACTATACGATCAGAATACATGTTTCGTGTCATAATAACACTGCTCCACGCATCAAGCTAAACAAGCTTAGATGTTCAAATACGAATCTGATATTATTAAAACAGAGTTGTTTAATTGGTCAGCTAAATGTTCCTAAATTAGTTTCGAAAATGCATGTTCACCACTCGGGTGTGTATCTCTACAGGGTGCCAACGGTGGGCCGGCCCACCCTGGGATTTTGGGTCGTCCCAGGCCCCGATTCCCCTCTATTCTGTTGCGCGCTTCTGATCTCTACTTGCCCCTAGCCGCCTGCCTCGCCGGCGACTTGCCGTCCCCGGACGGCATGACTCTAGGAGGAGACGCCAGACTAACAGGAGGCCAGGAGCCGCTCGCCCTATAGCATCACCACTGCCCGGGCGCGCCGCCGTGCCTACCTTCCCAGTCTGTTCAGGGCTCAGGCGTGCAGCACCCACCAAGCCAACCCAATTTATCCTGAGATACGTCCTCAACACTCAGCAGCCACTCCTCATCACCCATTTTCTAATTGACTCATTACTCATTAGGCAGGACTGTCATTAGGGTTTGTTGTGTGCTCAGTGCTACCTACACTTAATGGTTCAGATGTATTTCGGTAATCTTTAGTACCTCTAAAGTTCACAGGGTTTTCAAAATTCCGGCCCTCGGAAGAGAAACTAGTCATTTTGGATTGTTGGTCGTAGTGACATTGACCCAGATTACTACTGCAAGCCAGGTTTGTTGATAATTTTACTTGTCTTTCTTACTCATTCGATATAATATCCAATTATTCATGTTGATTAGTTGCAAACAATAAGTGCTAGAAAAACTTCTTCATTTAGATTTTGGACGGTCTCTTACTGCAGTTACAATTCTGCATACTTGTCCTAATAAGATCACAAGTAAATGATTGATTCACTACATCTATGCTTGCCTTGTTATATTTGTTGTCAATATTCTTTTAGGGTGGACCACCCTCTTTCTAAATACTGGAACCGTAGACCTGAGTGAATAGTATTTCTCTATGTGATCTCTTCCATCATGTGTGGGTAACGAACACTACATTGTATAGATAGAAAGAAAGTGTCATTTCCAGCTTTTACAAAGGTTTCGATCTTTTACATGGAATACAATCTGCCTACTTGCTTTGTGTCGCACTACCAACACTCCACCCTTGAAGCTAAACATTACGCCACTCATAATTGCTTAGTTTATTTGTTCAAATACGAATTTCATATGATTCTAATGTTCCTACTTCAGTTTTGAAATGTGTGCCTGCTTGTTATAGAGACATAAGGGGTTTGTATTTCTGTGTGTGGTCTGGTCAGCACGGTTGGGGAGGTGAACTTTGCATATGCAAGGGTTTATAGGGAGACACTCTCCGAGTTGAATCCGCAATGCATTCCATAGATAATCTGACTACTTTTTATGTTTTCATGAATCTCAGATTCTGAACAGCATCATAATGATTATGAGCTTGCGCGCATGAAAAGAATAAAGCAGAACAATGCCATGGCTGTCAAACTTGGCATTAAGGGACTGAAATCAAGTCTGGATGCAATGCAATGCAAACGCTCTCCACCTATAGATTCATGCTCAGCATATGATCCTAACAGTGATTCTGAGCTAGAGGGAGACCTAAGTCAATGTAGCTCCCTAGTGGAGGAGTCAAAGGAAGATGCCCTATCTTATTCACCTATCAAGGTACTTGCTCTAACTTTCCAAGGTTACATTGCTCATACATATCTTGCAACCGATGCTTTGCATTGCTTCTACTTTGTTGAACTGCCATTAGCTAATTTTACACATCGTCTATATGAATACGCCCTGCCTATCCATTTTCAGTACATATTCCATCTGTCATCATACCATATTTATCCATTCAAATGTTGTTATTGTGTATCAAATGTTCAAAAGGAAGAGGGTGATTGTTGATCGTGGAGGAGCAAAAGCAAAGTATTTGGAAAAGGTAGTGGCACCTGATAAATCAAATAGCCCATTAGGTGTAGTTGCAATATCACCTGACCCACAAAATACCCCAACTCTAGCACACTCTAGCCCTACTACACTGGTCATTTTTGATGCCCCAACTCAGCAGACCCCAACAGCAGCAAACAATATGATTGTGCCAGTTGACATAGCACCAACTGTACGACGCAAAACCCCCATTCCAGCAAAGAGTACACCAAATCCAGTTGCCAAATCCCTTTTCGAACCAGAGAGAGCCCCAATTGCAGCAAATAGGATCCCTTTTCCATTTCTTCCTAGTTTAGAAGACGAAGCTTATGTTGTTGTCAGGAACTTTGTGCACATCTTTCCTTCATGGAAAGATTATACCGCAGACACAGAACAATTTCCAGTCTTCCTTCGCAACTTACGCGTAAGTAATGTACTAATGTTATTCATGGTCATTACTGCATATGTTTCTGCTGACAGAAGACACAAGATTTCATTCTTTTAAATAGGCAAGGAGCAAACTGGATTGTGATGACGAGCAAGAGTTGGTTGCGCTTTTCAAGCACTCGTTGATGAAGTATCGTTCCTACCTCAGGCAAGCGCACTTTGATGGCAAGCCTCTGAACAAAATTTCTGTAAAGTCTTCGGTGCTACATTTATCCGACGGTGACTGGAATAATCTTGTTACACATTGGTCTCGGCTGCAGCGTAAGGTACTGTCTATGATATCACATCACAATTTGAACTACATTTCTGCATTTGCCTTAATGTCTCACTTGTACGAAAACTGTTAGCAGAACAACATTCATTCTCAAGGGACCACAGAATCTCGCAACTATACTGCACACTGCATTGCTCTCGTGAGTACCTCTTGCCCTGTATCACCATATTTACTTTCATAGCTGTTTGATTATGTAGCATCACTGCACATGTTAGCCTCGTAATCGCCCATTTGGTGGACATTATAAGATCTGTATGGACTCTTACACAAATTTAGAATAAACCCAATGCTTTTGAAGAGGTTTAGCTCTGCAGTCCTCTTGTAAGGACTGAACGTGGTCTATCACTGTACTTACATTAACAGCTACTCCCTCCGTCCCATAATATAAGAACGTTTTGTACAGTACACCAATGTTCAGAACACTCTTGTATTATGGGAAGAGGGATTGGTTCATTTTGTAGCATTCTGCATCTTATCTCACTCGCCCACCATTTACTAAAAAAGATCAGATCTATAATTAATCTTACCAACAAGTAGAATACATAAACAATGCCAGTGCAGAAGTGTAGCCCATTGCTCTTGTCAGTACATTTTATCCTGTAACGCTTGTACTTCTAGGGATTGGTAGTTGATTATGTAGCATCAATCTGCATCTTATCTTCATTATCCTCTATCCCTTCCAATATTATCATATCTAAAATTACTCTCTACAAAATGTAGAGTACAGGCAATGCTTATGAAGAAGATTTTATGCTGAAATTCTTGAGTTATCCTTCCCTTGACATGGAGAAGGGCATTATAAAGCCGGTGTTAACTGTTAATGTAAGTCAGTCCTTCTAAAGCCTTTATCCTCAACTGCTGTTTAATTTGCTCATACTCCCTATCGTTTACTGCTGTTTAGTTTGCTGTTTCTACCAAAATGCATGTTCGTAAGAACCATAAGTTCTAAGTTTTACTTGTAAAACCAAATTTCTTATTCATACCATGCACATTACTTAATACTCCCTATATGTATCCTTGGTTTTGTGGATCTATAATCTAGTGTGTGGTGAAGCAGCCCATGTTTGCACCTTGTCATCTCCTGTTTTATCTTACTGATGTGGCTGATGATATGAACAACATGCCATGCACATTATCCAAAATAGATACGATGATTTTCTTTGCCCTTCATCTATGCTTGTTATGTTGACATGGTAATCCAGTAGTGTGGTGAAGCTCCCCGCATTATGAACAATGCCAAATTATGCTATTGATATTTTGGACTTACTCTTTATTTTCTAATTTGAAATTGGATAGAATTGACAAAACAGTTACCATCTTTGTTTATACACGTGCAAAACCTGTCATCTCTCTGCTTTGTTTCAGGGTGATATGCCTGATGGCATACACAAGTCTGCTGAAGGCTGTGAGACAAACCCAACATATATTGCAGCAAAGAAGGCAAAACATCTTGAAGATAGCGAGACAACCCCAAAGTCTTGTCTAGATGCAGTGTTCAAGTTACTTGAGACTAACAGTCAGACAAGCTCACAGAATTTGTTGTCTGAATCAGTTCGACTTCTTCAGTCCCAAGTTCTAGCAGAAAGGCATTCTGCAACTCAACTTCGACTTGAAGTCCTATCTCTAAGAAAGATTTTGGAGAACACCAATGAGAACCTCATTGCTAAACAGCTACACCTGGAAGCTATGACCGACATGCTAGGCCGGTCTCACAGCCTTGCTCAGCAGCTTGCGCAGCAGTTCCCCCGCAAGGCTAACCTTTCTTGAACTGTCTTGGAAGTGGTCTTCTCAGTTCAGTATTATTTTGTTACGCTGCAATGGTGGCCAGTTTTTGTAATCTACTTCTTCATTGCGCTTTATGATCACTGGTGGCGAACTTCGATGCCTAGTGGATGTAATATACCTTAAATCCTTTATTGTATAGTGTAGGTTTATTCTTAGTTACTATGTCGTAATTTCTTTATTGTGTAGAGTAGGTCTGTTCTTAATTCCTACTAGTTACTGCCATCATTCGCTATCTAAAAAAAATCAGATGTAGTCGACCGGGCCGAAACATTCGATAACGGGCCAGGTTTTTAGCATGCCACAATTGGGCCGGCCTGCGTCTTTCTTGGGCCCGAATGATTGGGGCCTTCACACATTGCGCCAGGCCGAAACTTACACCGGCCTATATTTTAGTTGGGCCTTTTGTCGACCCAGCGCTTAGTTCGGCCCAGGTAGCGTTGGGCCATTAATAGGCTGAATATTGTACTGGTCTTTTACGGCCGAGATGAAACCACGGGCCTTTAGCAGGCCAAAATGTATGTTGGGCCTCAGTTTTCACTAGTCGTCGACGGGCCTTCAGCAGGCCGAAATGTAGACCGGGCCATTATGGGCCCAGTTAGCTCACGGGCCGTTAGCAGGCCGAAACATATCTCGAGCCTTAGTTGGCCCACTAATATCATGGGCCTTTAAGAGGCAGAAAGCTTAGTACAGGCATCAACGGGCCGAATTACGCGACAGGCCTTTAACAGGCCCAAAGTCACGTTGGGCCTAACTGTTGCCACCTTTAGCACGGGACGTTAGTGGGCCCGATGTCCCGTCGGACCATATATGGCCCATGGGCAGCACGGGCCATTCCCAGGCCGAAAGTCACACCGGGCTGAAATGGGCCCATGTCTATATCAGGCCTCTAACAGGCCAAAAGTCACTGGGCTGTAGTTGGGCCCGAATATTCGGCGAACAATTAACGGGCCAGATCTGGCTTCGGGCCGTAAAGGGCCCAAATATTGGGCAAACAATTAACGGGCCAGATCTGGTTTCGGGCCGTAAAGGGCCCAAATATCGGGCGAACAATTAACGGGCCAGATCTGGTTTCGGGCTGTAAATGGGCCTTTATTAAGTAGGCCGTTATTGGGCTGGCCCACTAGTACCTGATTAAGTTCTACGGGCCTTTGACTGGGCCGGCCTTTTTAACCTATATGGGCCTCTATTGGGCCCAGCCACGTGTCAACGTACCATAGGCATGTCTCCTCCAATGGATGGGCGACATCTAGCCCACTGACGAGCTGACAGGTGTTCCCTTAGGCCAATCAGAATTTTACACGTGGAAATTTCCCATTGGTCGGGGCTGTTAACGGGTTATCGGATCCAAACCCGACCCGATAGCTTAACGGCGTTCCGTTACGGTGGATGCCACGTGTCGGTCACCCTTGACGAAAGCACTTCTGTGACGCGCGATTTATCGTCATGGAAGTGGACACTTCCGTGATGATAATTTTGGTAATGTCATGGAACACTTCTACGACAGCACAGGTATGACTATCTTGATTCTGTCATAAATTTGTCATGGGTGTACATGCATGACGAAAAACGCGGCCTACTGTGACAAACACGTATCATCACGGAAGTGTATGTTTTTTTGTAGTGATTGCTATTGCTTTCTTCATGACTTATACATGTTCCTATGACTATGAGATTATGCAACTCCCGTTTACCGGAGGAACACTTTATGTGCTACCAAACGTCACAACGTAACTGGGTGATTATAAAGGATCTCTACAGGTGTCTCCAAAGGTACATGTTGGGTTGGCGTATTTCGAGATTAGGATTTGTCACTTCGATTGTCGGAGAGGTATCTCTGGGCCCTCTCGGTAATGCACATCACTTAAGCCTTGCAAGCATTGCAACTAATGAGTTAGTTGTGAGATGATGTATTATGGAACGAGTAAAGAGACTTGCGGGTAACGAGATTGAACTAGGTATTGAGATACCGACGATCGAATCTCAGGCCAGTAACATACCGATGACAAAGGAAACAACGTATGTTGTTATGCGGTCTGATCGAACACTTAAGCCTTGCAAGAATATGTGGGAGCCAATATGAGCATCTAGGTTCCGCTATTGGTTATTGACCGGAGACGTGTCTTGGTCATGTCTACATTGTTCTCAAACCCATAGGGTCCGCACGCTTAAAGTTACGATGACAGTTTCATTATGAGTTTATATGTTTTGATGTACCGAAGGTTGTTCGGAGTCCCGGATGTGATCACGGACATGACGAGGAGTCTCCAAATGGTCGAGACATGAAGATTGATATATTGGTAGTCTATGTTTGGACATCAGAAGTGTTCCAGGTGAAATCTGCATTTCACCGGAGTACCGGGAGGTTACCGGAACCCCCCGGTAACTTAATGGGCCTTAATGGGCCTAGTGGAGGAAGAGGAGAGGAGGCCAAGGGGCAGCCGCGCGCCCCTCCCCCCCTCCCCAAGTCTGAATTGGAAAAGGAGGGGGGTGCCCCCCCCCCCTTTCCTTTCCCTCTCTCTCTCTCCTTCCCCTCAAGTCCTAGTCCAACATGGAAAAGGGGGGAGTCCTACTCCCGGTGGGAATAGGACTTCTCCTGGCGCGCCCTCCTCCTGGCCGGCCGCACCCCCCTTTGCTCCTTTATATACGGGGGCGGGGCGCACCCTAGAGACACAACAATTGATCCTTGAGATCTCTTAGCCGTGTGCGGTGCCCCCCTCCACCATAGTCCTTGATAATATTGTAGTGGTGCTTAGGCGAAGCCCTCCGACAGTAGAACATCAAGATCGTCACCACGCCGTCGTGCTGACGGAACTCTTCCCCGACACTTTGCTGGATCGGAGTCCGGGGATCGTCATCGAGCTGAACATGTTCTAGAACTCGGAGGTGCCATAGTTTCAGTGCTTGATCGGTCGGGTCGTGAAGACGTACGACTACATCAACCGCGTTGTTATAACACTTCTGCTTTCGGTCTACGAGGGTACATGGACATACTCTCCCCTCTCGTTGCTATGCATCACCATGATCTTGCGTGTGCGTAGGAATTTTTTTGAAATTACTACGTTCCCCAACAGTGGCATCCGAGCCAGGTTTTATGCGTAGATGTCATATGCACGAGTAGAACACAAGTGAGTTGTGGGCGATATAAGTCATACTGCTTACCAGCATGTCATACTTTGGTTCGGCGGTATTGTTGGATGAAGCAGCCCGAACCGACATTACGCGCACGCTTACGCGAGACTGGTTCTACCAACGTGCTTTGCACACAGGTGGCTGGTGGGTGTCAGTTTCTCCAACTTTAGTTGAATCGAGTGTGGCTACGCCCGGTCCTTGTGAAGGTTAAAACAGCACCAACTGGACAAACTATCGTTGTGGTTTTGATGCATAGGTAAGAACGGTTCTTGCTAAGCCCGTAGCAGCCACGTAAAACTTGCAACAACAAAGTAGAGGACGTCTAACTTGTTTTTGCAGGGCATGTTGTGATCTGATATGGTCAAGACATGATGCTAAATTTTATTGTATGAGATGATCATGTTTTGTAGCTGAGTTATCGGCAACTGGCAGGAGCCATATGGTTGTCACTTTATTGTATGCAATGCAATCGCCCTGTAATGCTTTACTTTATCTCTAAGCGGTAGCGATAGTCGTAGAAGCATAAGATTGGCGAGACGATAATGATGCTACGATGGAGATCAAGGTGTCACGCCGGTGACGATGGTGATCATGACGGTGCTTCGAAGATGGAGATCACAAGCACAAGATGATGATGGCCATATCATATCACTTATAATGATTGCATGTGATGTTTATCTTTTATGCATCTTATCTTGCTTTGATTGACGGTAGCATTATAAGATGATCCCTCACTAAATTATCATAGTAAAAGTGTTCTCCCTGAGTATGCACCGTTGTGAAAGTTCTTCATGTTGAGACACCACGTGATGATCGGGTGTGATAGGCTCTACGTTCAAATACAACGGGTGCAAAATAGTTGCACACGCGGAATACTCAGGTTAAACTTGACGAGCCTAGCATATAACAGATATGGCATCGGAACACGGAGACCGAAAGGTCGAGCGTGAATCATATAGTAGATATGATCAACATATTGATGTTCACCGTTGAAACTACTCCATCTCACGTGATGATCGGACATGGTGTAATTGATATGGATCACGTAATCACTTAGAGGATTAGAGGGATGTCTATCTAAGTGGGAGTTCTTTAGTAATATGATTAATTGAACTTAAATTTATCATGAACTTAGTACCTGATAGTATCTTGCTTGTTTATGTTGATTGTAGATAGATGGCCCGTGTTGTTGTTCTGTTAAATTTTAATGTGTTCCTTGAGAAAGCAAAGTTTAAAGATGATGGTAGCAATTACACGGACTGGGTCCGTAACTTGAGGATTATCCTCATTGCTGCATAGAAGAATTACGTCCTGGAAGCACCGCTGGGTGTCAGGCCTACTGCTGGAGCAACGCCAGATGTTATGAACGTTTGGCAGAGCAAAGCTGATGACTACTCTATAGTTCAGTGTGCCATGCTTTACGGCTTAGAACCGGGTCTTCAACGACATTTTGAACGTCATGGAGCATATGAGATGTTCCAAGAGTTGAAGTTAATATTTCAAGCAAATGCCCGGATTGAGAGATATGAAGTCTCCAATAAGTTCTATAGCTGCAAGATGGAGGAGAACAGTTCTGTCAGTGAGCATATACTCAAAATGTCTGGGTATAATAATCACTTGATTCAACTGGGAGTTAATCTTCCGGATGATAGCATCATTGACAGAATTCTCCAATCACTGCCACCAAGCTACAAGAGCTTTGTGATGAACTATAATATGCAAGGGATGGAAAAGACTATTCCTGAGCTCTTCGTGATGCTAAAAGCTGCGGAGGTAGAAATCAAGAAGGAGCATCAAGTGTTGATGGTTAACAAGACCACTAGTTTCAAGAAAAAGGGCAAAGGGAAGAAGAAGGGAAACTTCAAGAAGAAGAACAAGCAAGTTGTAGCTTAGGAGAAGAAACCCAAGTCTGGACCTAAGCCTGAAACTGAGTGCTTCTACTGCAAGCAGACTGGTCACTGGAAGCGGAACTGCCCCAAGTATTTGGCGGATAAGAAGGATGGCAAGGTGAACAAAGGTATATGTGATATACATGTTATTGATGTGTACCTTACTAATGCTCGCAGTAGCACCTGGGTATTTGATACTGGTTCCGTTGCTAATATTTGCAACTCGAAACAGGGACTACGGATTAAGCGAAGATTAGCTAAAGATGAGGTGACGATGCGCGTGGGAAATGGTTCCAAAGTCGATGTGATCGCGGTTGGCACGCTACCTCTACATCTACCTTCAGGATTAGTTTTAGACCTAAATAATTGTTATTTGGTGCCAGCGTTGAGCATGAACATTATATCTGGATCTTGTTTGATGCGAGACGGTTATTCATTTAAATCAGAAAATAATGGTTGTTCTATTTATATGAGTAAAATCTTTTATGGTCATGCACCCTTGAAGAGTGGTATATTTTTATTGAATCTCGATAGTAGTGATACACATATTCATAATGTTGATGCCAAAAGATGCAGAGTTGATGATGATACTGCAACTTATTTGTGGCACTGCCATTTAGGTCATATCGGTGTAAAGCGCATGAAGAAACTCCATACTAATGGACTTTTGGAACAACTTGATTATGAATCACTTGGTACTTGCGAACCGTGCCTCATGGGCAAGATGACTAAAACACAGTTCTCCGGTACTATGGAGAGAGCAATTGATTTATTGGAGATCATACATACAGATGTATGTGGTCCAATGAATGTTGAGGCTCGTGGCGGATATTGTTATTTTCTCACCTTCACAGATGATGTGAGCAGATATGGGTATATCTACTTAATGAAGCATAAGTTTGAAACATTTGAAAAGTTCAAATAATTTCAGAGTGAAGTTGAAAATCATCGTAACAAGAAAATAAAGTTTCTACGATCTGATCGTGGAGGAGAATATTTGAGTTACGAGTTTGGTCTACATTTGAAACAATGCGGAATAGTTTCGCAACTAACGCCACCCGGAACACCAAAGCGTAATGGTGTGTCCGAATGTCGTAATCGTACTTTACTAGATATGGTGCGATCTACGATGTCTCTTACAGATTTACCGCTATCATATTGGGGTTATGCTTTAGAGACGGCCGCATTCACGTTAAATAGGGCACCATCAAAATCCGTTGAGACGACGCCTTATGAACTGTGGTTTGGCAAGAAACCAAAGTTGTCATTTCTGAAAGTTTGGGGCTGCGATGCTTATGTGAAAAAGCTTCAACCTGATAAGCTCGAACCCAAATCGGAGAAATGTGTCTTCATAGGATACCCAAAGGAGACTGTTGGGTACACCTTCTATCACAGATCCGAAGGCAAGACGTTTGTCACTAAATTCGGAAACTTTCTGGAGAAGGAGTTTCTCTTGAAAGAAGTGAGTGGGAGGAAAGTAGAACTTGATGAGGTAACTGTACCCGCTCCCTTATTGGAAAGTAGTATATCGCAGAAACAGGTTTCTATGACACCTACACCAATTAGTGAGGAAGATAATGATGATGATCATGAAACTTCAGATCAAGTTGTTACTGAACCTCGTAGATCAACCAGAGTAAGATCTGCACCAGAGTGGTACGGTAATCCCATTCTGGAAGTCATGTTACTAGACCATGATGAACCTACGAACTATGAAGAAGCGATGGTGAGCCTAGATTCCGAAAAATGCCTTGAGGCCATGAAATCTGAGATGGGATCCATGTATGAGAACAAAGTGTGGACTTTGGTTGACTTGCCTGATGATCGGCAAGCAATTGAAAATAAATGGATCTTCAAGAAAAAGACTGATGCTGACGGTAATGTTACTGTCTACAAAGCTCGACTTGTCGCGAAAGGTTTTTGACAAGTTCAAGGGGTTGACTACGATGAGACCTTCTCACCCGTAGCAATGCTTAAGTCTGTCTGAATCATGTTAGCAATTGCCGCATTTTATGATTATGAAATATGGCAGATGGATGTCAAAACTGCATTCCTGAATGGATTTCTAGAAGAAGAGTTGTATATGATGCAACCGGAAGGTTTTGTCGATCCAAAGGGAGCTAACAAAGTGTGCAAGCTCCAGCGATCCATTTATGGACTGGTGCAAGCCTCTCGGAATTGGAATAAACGCTTTGATAGTGTGATCAAAGCATTTGGTTTTATACAGACTTTTGGAGAAGCCTATATTTACAAGAAAGTGAGTGGGAGCTCTGTAGCATTTCTAATACTATATGTGGATGACATATTGCTGATCAGAAATGATATAGAATTTCTGGATAGCATAAAGGGATACTTGAATAAGAGTTTTTCAATGAAAGACCTCGGTGAAGCTGCTTACATATTGGACATTAAGATCTATAGAGATAGATCAAGACGCTTAATTGGACTTTCACAAAGCACATACCTTGACAAAGTTTTGAAGAAGTTCAAAATGGATCAAGCAAAGAAAGGGTTCTTGCCTATATTACAAGGTGTGAAGTTGAGTAAGACTCAATGCCCGACCATGGCAGAAGATAGAGAAAAGATGAAAGAAGTTCCCTATGCTTCAACCATAGGATCTATCATGTATGCAATGCTGTGTACCAGACCCGATGTGTGCCTTGCTATAAGTTTAGCAGGGAGGTACCAAAGTAATCCAGGAGTGGATCACTGGACAGCGGTCAAGAACATCCTAAAATACCTGAAAAGAACTAAGGATATGTTTCTCGTTTATGGAGGTGACAAAGAGCTCATCGTAAATGGTTACGTTGATGCAAGCTTTGACACTGATTCGGACGATTCTAAATCGCAAACCGGATACGTGTTTACATTGAACGGTGGAGCTGTCAGTTCGTGCAGTGCTAAACAAAGCGTTGTGGCGGGATCTACATGTGAAGCGGAGTACATAGCTGCTTCGGAAGCAGCAAACGAAGGAGTCTGGATGAAGGAGTTCATATCCTATCTAGGTGTCATACCTAGTGCATCGGGTCCAATGAAAATCTTTTGTGACAATACTGGTGCAATTGCGTTGGCGAAGGAATCTAGATTTCACAAAAGAACCAAGCACATCAAGAGACGCTTCAATTCCATTCGGGATTTAGTCCAAGTGGGAGACATAGAAATTTGCAAGATACATACGGATCTGAATGTAGCAGACCCGTTGACTAAGCCTCTTCCATGAGCAAAACATGATCAGCACTAAGGCTCCATGGGTGTTAGAATCATTACAGTGTAATCTAGATTATTGACTCTAGTGCAAGTGGGAGACTGAAGGAAATATGCCCTAGAGGCAGTAATAAAGTTATTATTTATTTCCTTATATCATGATAAATGTTTATTATTCATGCTTGAATTGTATTAACCGGAAACATAATACATGTGTGAATACATAGACAAACAGAGTGTCACTAGTATGCCTCTACTTGACTAGCTTGTTGATCAAAGATGGTTATGTTTCCTAACCATAGACATGTGTTGTCATTTGATTAACAGGATCACATCATTAGGAGAATGATGTGATTGACATGACCCATTTTGTTAGCTTAGCACACGATCATTTAGTATATTGTTATTGCTTTCTTCATGACTTATACATGTTACTATGATTATGAGATTATGCAACTCCCGTGTACCAGAGGAACACTTTGTGTGCTACCAAACGTCACAACATAACTGGGTGATTATAAAGGAGCTCTACAGGTGTCTCCAAAGGTACATGTTGGGTTAGCGTATTTCGAGATTAGGATTTGTCACTCCGATTGTCGAAGAGGTATCTCTGGGCCCTCTCGATAATGCACATCACTTAAGCCTTGCAAGCATTGCAACTAATGAGTTAGTTGTGATATGATGTATTATGGAACGAGGAGACTTGCCGGTAAAGAGATTGAACTAGGTATTGAGAAACCGACGATCGAATCTCGGGCAAGTAACATACCGATGACAAAGGGAACAACGTATGTTGTTATGCGGTCTGACCGATAAAGATCTTCGTAGAATATGTGGGAGCCAATATGAGCATCTAGGTTCCTCTATTGGTTATTGACCGGAGACGTATCTCGGTCATGTCTACATTGTTCTCGAACCCGTAGGGTCCGCACGCTTAAAGTTATGATGACAGTTTCATTATGAGTTTATATGTTTTGATGTACCGAAGGTTGTTCGGAGTCCCGGATGTGATCACGGACATGATGAGGAGTCTCTAAATGGTCGAGACATGAAGATTGATATATTAGAAGTCTATGTTTGGACATCGGAAGTGTTCCAGGTGAAATCGGCATTTTACCGGAGTACCGGGAGGTTACCGGAACCCCCCGGTAACTTAATGGGCCTTAATGGGCCTAGTGGAGGAAGAGGAGAGGAGGCCAAGGGGCAGCCGCGCGCCCCTTCCCCCCAAGTCCGAATTGGACAAGGAGGGGGGCGGCGCCCCCCCCTTTCCTTTCCCTCTCTCCCTTCTTCCCCCCAAGTCCTAGTCCAACATGGAAAAGGGGGGAGTCCTACTCCCGGTAGTGGCGCGCCCTCCTCCTGGCCGGTCGCACCCCCCTTTCTCCTTTATATACGGGGGCGGGGGGCACCCTAGAGACACAACAATTGATCCTTGAGATCTCTTAGCCGTGTGCGGTGCCCCCCTCCACCATAGTCCTCGATAATATTGTAGTGGTGCTTAGGCGAAGCCCTGCGACAGTAGAACATCAAGATCGTCACCACACCGTCGTGCTGACGGAAGTCTTCCCCGACACTTTGCTGGATCGGAGTCCGGGGATCGTCATCAAGCTAAAGTTGTGCTAGAACTCAGAGGTGCCATAGTTTTGGTGCTTGATCGGTCGGGCCGTGAAGACGTATGACCACATCAACCACGTTGTTATAATGCTTCCGCTTTCGGTCTACGAGGGTACGTGGACATACTCTCCCCTCTCTTTAATATGCATCACCATGATCTTGCGTGTGCGTAGGATTTTTTTGAAATTACTACGTTCCCCAACAATTTGCATTTGTGGCATAGCCTCTTCTTGTAGTCAATGGATGAGGAATCATTGCTCCTTGAGGATTTTCCAAAGCGACCACGTCTTGAGAACTTCTGAAATTTCTTCACGAGCAATGCTAGCAGAGTCCTCATCTTCAGACTCAGAGACTGCCTTGGCCTTCAGAGCATGTGATCTGCCATAGCTCGAACCATAGAGATCTCTCTTCTCAGCAAGTTGGAACTCATGAGTATTTAGCCTCTCGAGGATATCAGCGGGATCAATTGACTTGTAATCAACACGTTCTTGAATCATCAGTGCCAGAGTATCAAATGAAGAATCGAGCGATCTCAGCAATTTCTTCACCACCTCATGGTCGGTGATGTCAGTGGCGCCAAGCGCTTGAAGCTCATTTGAGATGTCAGTGAGGCGATCGAAGGTTTGCTGAACATTTTCATTGTCGAGTCCTTTGAAGCGGTTGAAGAGATTGCGAAGAACGTCAACACGAGAGTCATGTTGAGTTGAGACTCCTTCATTCACTTTGGACAACCTAACCCAGATAAGCTTAGCGGTTTCCAAAACACTCACTCTAACATATTGCCCTTTGCTCAGATGGCCACATATGATATTCTTCGCTTGAGAATCGAGTTGCTTGAATCTCCTCACATCCGTGGCGTTCAGAGAAGGTGTGACTGAGGGAACACCATTTTCCACAACATACCAGAGATCATTGTCAATTGCCTCAAGATGCATTCGCATCTTGTTCTTCCAGTAGGGGTAGTCCATCCCATCAAAGGTAGGACACCCAGCAGAGACCTTGATCATACCTGTGATCGACATAACTAAAACTCCAGGCGGTTAGACCAAAGTCACAGAGAACAAGGGAGTACCTTGCTCTGATACCAATTGAAAGTGCGTTATATCGACTGGAGGGGGGTGAATAGGCGATTTTTATGAATTCTTCACTGAGGAATTTGCTGGTGAGGAAATTCCTAAATGAAGAACTACTTGTAGCGGAATAAGTACTCAAAAGTCAACACAGCAGAATACAAACACAGTCATCATGATGAAATGAAGACAAGCACAGAGTACAGAAAGCGTAAGCACAGGATAACACAGAAAGAAGATGGACATACTGAAGAAATTGAACTGAGGAAATTGAGAAAGTCTTCAGTAAAAGTCTTCAAACAGATATGAACAAGCACACAACAACAGAACTGAGGAAATGAAAGAGTTGAGGAAATAGAACCAGTAAGCTCGGTGAATACAATGATTTGGTAGACCAGATCCAACTGTTGTCTCAGTTGTACATCTGGTTGAAGCGGCTGAGTATTTAAAATCGAGGACACACAGTCCCGGACACACAGTCCTCACCGTATTCTCCTTGAGCTAAGGTCACACTGACCCCGCCCAATCACTTGTGGTAATTCTTCAGGTGACTTCCAAACCTTCACAGACTAGGTCACTCGGTGATCCACAATTCCTCTTGGATGCTCTAGACCATGACGCCTAACCATCTGGAAGAAGCACAGTCTTCAAAGGTAACAAGCGTCAGATCCACGCATGATCAATCTCTTCAGTGATGCTCAGTCACTTTGGTTTCGTAGGTGTTGGGTTTGGGTTTTCCTCACTTGATGATTTTCGCTCAAACTCCTCGGAGGATGGGATGCTCTCAAATGACAAGTGTCAGTTTCTCTCGGAGCAACCAACCAGCTAGTGGTTGTAGGGGGGTGAGGGAGTCCTGGATTAGGGGGTGTCCGGATGGCCGGACTCCCAGACTATGAAGATACAAGATTGAAGACTTCGTCCCATGTGTGGATAGGGACTTTCCTTGGCGTGGAAGGCAAGCTTGGCGATATGATATGAAGATCTCCTCCCATTGTAACCGACTCTGTGTAACCCTAGCCCTCTCCGGTTTCTATATAAACCGGAGAGTTTTAGTCCGTAGGACGAACAACAATCATACCATAGGCTAGCTTCTAGGGTTTAGCCTCTCTGATCTCGTGGTAGATCAACTCTTGTACTACCCATATCATCAATATTAATCAAGCAGGAGTAGGGTTTTACCTCCACCGAGAGGGCCCGAACCTGGGTAAAAACATCGTGTCTCTTGTCTCCTGTTACCATCCGCCTAGACGCACAGTTCGGGACCCCCTGCCCGAGATCCGCCGGTTTTGATACCGACATTGGTGCTTTCATTGAGAGTTCCTCTGTGTCGTCACCTTTAGGCCCGACGGCTTCTTCGATCGTCAACCACGACGCGGTCCAGGGTGAGACTTTTCTCCCCGGACAGATATTCGTATTCGACGGCTCCGCACTGCGGGCCAACTCGCTTGGCCATCTGGAGCAGATCGGAAGCTACACCCCTGGCCATCAGGTCAGGTTTTGAAGTTTAAACTACACGGCCGACATCTGCGGGGACTTGATCTTCAATGGATTCGAGCCATGGCCGAGCGTGCCGCACCGTCTCGATGGGCATTGTCGGTGTCAAAACCAGCGGATCTCGGGTAGGGGGTCCCGAACTATGCGTCTAGGCGGATGGTAATAGGAGACAAGGGAAACGATGTTTTTACCCAGGTTCGGGCCCTCTCGGTGGAGGTAAAACCCTACTCTTGCTTGATTGATATTGATGGTATGGGTATTACAAGAGTTGATCTACCACGAGATCAGAGAGGCTAAACCCTAGAAGCTAGCCTATGATATGATTGTTGTTCGTCCTATGGACTAAAAGTCTCCGATTTATATAGACACCGGAGAGGGCTAGGGTTACACAGAGTCGGTTACAATGGGAGGAGATCTTCATATCGTATCGCCAAGCTTGCCTTCCACGCCAAGGAAAGTCCCAATCCGAACACGGGATGGAGTCTTCAATCTTGTATCTTCATAGTCCGGGAGTCCGGCCAAAGGTCATAGTCCGGTCATCCGGACACCCCCTAATCCAGGACTCCCTCAGTAGCCCCCGAACTAGGCTTCAATGACGACGAGTCCGACGCGCAAGTTGTCTACGGCATTGCAAGGCGGGTTCTTCTCTAGCTTCATATACTTGTAGAATAGTGTTCGGCTTCTGATAAATGTTGCGCTCCTTGGCTTCCACGCCCAATAAAGGCCATTTTCCATGTGTCGAACGAATGCGAAAAGCCAGGGTATTTTTGCACTTTCCCCCCTAGCAACTCAAATGAGCTGTCTATAAAAAGAGACGGGGATCTAGATCCGAACCACACCATCTCCCCTTCGCAAGCTTTCATCGGAGCACTTCTGACCAAAAAATCCATTCCATCATGGACAGCCGACGCGGCTCCTCCTCTCGTGCTCCCAGCCCCAAGCCTGGGGAATGGGAGAGATGCTCCGTCCCGCATAGTGAACTTATAGTGCTTCAATCCAAGGGGCTCCTTCCCCCAGCATATATGGTCCCAGTTAGAGCTGGGATCGCCACCTATAGCGGCGGAGAGCAAGCAGAGAGCATCCCTCATCCCTCTCGAGGAGAGCGGGTATGCCTAGTCCCTTATTTAATAAGAGGACTTGGATTTCCAATTCATCCGTTTCTCCGAGGGTTGCTGGAGTTCTACGGCCTCCAACTACACCACCTCACGTCAGCCTCCATTCTGCACATTGCGGGCTTCGTGGCTGTCTGCAAACTATTTTTGGGCGTTGAGGCCCATTTCGCGCTGTGGAAGAGGTTGTTTTGCCTCGTGCCCCATTCTCAGGAGGGGTCTATTTATCAAGTGGGCCGGGCCGAACTATGGCACA
Source organism: Triticum dicoccoides (assembly GCF_002162155.2). NCBI lineage: Eukaryota > Viridiplantae > Streptophyta > Magnoliopsida > Poales > Poaceae > Triticum > Triticum dicoccoides. The sequence continues at coordinate 638,749,034 of NC_041381.1, forward strand.
TTGCTGGGACCGGATATCTATCCGGCACCCCAAAGAGGGCGTCCGAGGACTGGCCCTCGGAGTGGTTTTACATAGATGACGTCCCCCTGCTGGGCCCTGTACGGATCAGCCTCCCTGAGTTCAATAATGCTCCATTGAAGAAGCGCCTGAGATGGCGCCCGTGGAATCCTCAGAGGGAAACTGACAGGGACGTGCTTTACCCGATGAGCTGGATAAGGTTGTTGGCTCATTCTGGACTGGCCATGATTAAGGTCATGACCATATGCATTACGCGGGGGGTGCAGCCGCTTCAATACAGAGGCCACCCCATGTGGGATTTCAACGGGGAGACGCCACCCGGTGCGGTCGTAAGGGGCCAGATTCGGCCGCCACCTTAACGAGAATTTTATCCGCTTTGTACAAGGAAGAAGAAGAGGAATTCCTCCGTGTGAACCCGGAGGGCGGATTCTCCATGTACAATCCTCCAAGTTGGGTAAGCGAACAATTTTACTTATCTACCTGCTTTCGAAATTCCCATGATTAGGTATTCAGTCTGGTGATATTAATGCAGGAGTTACGCCCGACGGTGAAGGAGATCAACAGCTCTCCCCACAGCCCGAGGACCCAGAACGGTCCCTCGATCTGGATTTCCAAGAGGATCCGGACTTATGTGTGGAGTTAATTGATGGGGTGTTTCACCAATTGAGTAAGGACAACACCTTAGTGGCCATTACAGCCGACTATCTCGGATTACTTCCAGCCTCAAAGGTAGCCGAGACCGAAGTCCTGGTACCTCAAAGGAGATCCATCCCTGCCTTATTTTGAATGCTGTAGACCAATAGTGTTTCGTTTTGTAGGGGAAATCCTTGAGGTGGAGTGCCGGGCCCACGATGGGCAGGCAACAAGGGCCGCTAAAGCCAGGCGGGCAAAAAAGAAGTGCGGACCAGATCGAGACTCCGGTGCAACGGTACGACATGCGAATATCACGCCTAGGGTCTATGCCCTCAAGTCATTCTAACGCCCATGTTCTTCTTAGGAAGAAGAGAGCCCGCCGGACTATATCCACCGGCCAAACATCAAGGCCGGGTCCGGAAGCAGAGGCGGACACGGGACGCGTGTCGGGCGTTCCTCGGACAGAGGATGCAAACGGGCTATCTGCCACCAATTCAAAGGTGGAGAGCGCCATGAACCACTGGCATCGCCAGACTGTTCTTCAGGACGCATGTTTTCCCCGAAGGCGTTAAACGCCTTTAATACAGGAGATGCGTACCTCCGTGCCGCTCGAAATGGTCTAGCCAGGGCCACGGAGCAATATGTAAAAGACATACGGGTGAGTAAATTTGATAGTTATATATGTCAGTAGCCCCCGAGACTTGAAATATTTAAGATAATTGTTTTTAAGGGTCATGTGTTATGCAGGGTCTTACAGAGAAGAACACGCAACTATCTCAGGATTTGGCGGAGTGCAAGGCCCAACTCGAGGCCGCACTGGCCGCTTCAGCAATTGGAAAGGAGACCCCCTCAGGTAATGTATGCTCCCAAAAATAATTCCATTGCAAAGTGCGGCATGTGTGAAATGCTAACGATAACAATGCAGATGAAGCCAGAGTAAATCCGGACAAGCAACAACTCCTACGCCAGCTAAAGGCTGGCGAGAGCGTGCTGACAAGGGTGAGGCAAGAGAAGAACAAACTTCAAGGCGCCAATACCCAGCTGGGCGAGGAACTAAAGGCTGTTCGTATCCAGCTGTCTGCTTCCCTAAAGGAGAATCAGCGACTTCGACGCGGCATTTTTAGTAAGTGCTTGAGCGAATTCTAGAAAAAAAATCGGTGAAGAAGTCGATTGACAGAGCTATGTCTGTAGGTCTGCTGACGGGTCATCCTGCGGAGGAAATGCCCGGTTCAACGGGGGACCTTCTTCCCGAGTTGTTGCAACTGCATGAACGAGTTCGGCAGGCAATGCGAGGTGTCGTCCAAGCTATGTGGCCATCCCTTTCCGCGCCCGAAGGCCTTGGGGAGCTTGCAAAGAAGCTGGAGGGAGTGCGGCAGCGCTTTCGGTTGTGGAAGATATCGGCCTGCCGCCAAGGTGCCAGGGAGGCCTGGGCCATGGTGAAGACTCGGTACTCGAAGGCTGACCCAAACCACATGGCCGAGGTCGGCCCTATGGGTCCTGACGGAAAGGAGATCCCTGTCAGCTTAGTATATGGCCAGGTAGAACTGGCTGCAAAGTATTCCCAACAGGACTGTAAATTAGACCGCCTGCTGGATGGTATTGAAGAAGAGTATACCGAGTCGGATTGACTCTGTAATTGAAAAATGACATAAAAATGCCTTCTAGCCGGATTGTAGATCGTTTGTCATTGCGGACCTTTTCGCTTCGACCTTCGGACCCTATAGTCCGGAGTGTGTCCGAATACCCTCTCGATTATGTAAGAATCGGGGCATGCATGGAGACAAGGCGTAGGGGTCATAATTGCTTTAGCAAACAAGTGCCCAACTAGTTATGTTATATTACATGGTTAGTAAGAAACATCTTCCAGGGAGAATAGTTCCGTTAGGGGTTCCTTTCCCTGGGAGGCATGCCCTAAAGTGCATGTCCGGACTGCTGAAAAGAGCAGAAAAGCATCTGGGGGCAGATAAATAAACAAGAAAAATCATCTTTTAATTCACCGACCGAATATTCCCTTAAGAACGCTAGCTTTCAGCTTCACCCAGTCTGAGGTACACATCCGGCTGACCCGGCGGTAACAATCGCAGAGGTGCTCGCTTTACCACCTAGCCGAACGAACGGGACCGTAGGGGTAAGCACAGGAGCCAGGCAACCCAGCTTGGCCAAAACTTAAGTCATATCGATGCATATAATGGTGTATAAAAAGGTTCATGCGGAAGTATCACACATGTTTTGGGCATGAGGCCCATTTAGATAAACTTCTGATAAAGAAGCCTCCAGGTAGGATGAGCGCGGGTGGCGCGTCAAGTATGTGCGAACAATGCGCAGGCAAGCCCCTAAGGGCTTGGGAGAAGAAAAGGGGGAGGGAGAAGGAGAGAAATGCCACACAACTTAATGTGAAAAAATAAAAAAGGGGACAGAGGAAGGAGACGAACACGGAGTCTGGCACTAGGCGTAGAATCTTCGTAGGCGTGCTGCGTTCCATGGGTTCGGCTGGAGTCGGTTGTCCGATGCATTCCGCAGACGGTACTCTCCGCCAGTCAGTACTTGGTCGATTATGAAGGGACCCTCCCATTTGGGCTTTAGTTTGTCCTTTTTCTTGTCTGGCAGGCGGAGAACTAGTTCACCAACGTTGTAAGCTTTGGCCCGTACTTCTCTGCTTTGATATCTTCGGGCCTGTTGTTGATAGAATGCGGAACGAGCTTTTGCCACATCGCGCTCCTCCTCCAATGCGTCCAAGTTGTCCTGCCGATCGAGCTCGGCTTCTCTTTCTTCGTACATGCGCACTCGAGGTGAGTCATGTATTATGTCGCAGGGCAGAACTACCTCTGCGCCGTATACCATAAAAAATGGTGTGAATCCGGTAGTACAATTCGGCATGGTCCACAGCCCCCAGAGTACGAAGTCAAGCTCCTCTACCCAGTGCGTGTTTGATTCCTTGAGGGATCGCACTAGTCTGGGTTTGATGCCGCTCATAATGAGACTGTTGGCTCGTTCGACTTGACTGTTGGTTTGTGGGTGATAGACTGAGGCGTAGTCGAGCTTGATGCCCATGTTTTTGCACCAGAGTTTAACTTCGTCAGCCGTAAAGTTTGTGTCGTTGTCAGTTATGATGCTGTGGGGGACGCCGTAACAGTGTACAACCCCGGATGTGAAGTCTATCACCAGTCCGGATTCGGCCGTCTTTACAGGCTTGGCCTCTATCCATTTGGTGAATTTGTCCACCATAACCAGTAGGTATTTTTTCTTGTGGGTTCCTCCTTTAAGGGGTCCAACCTTGTCAAGCCCCCAGACCGTAAAAGGCCAGGTAATGGGTATGGTTTGTAGGGCGGTAGGCGGCATGTGGCTTTGATTTGCGAATAATTGGCAACCGACGCATCGCTCCACTAAATCCTGAGCGTCTGCCCGGGCCGTTGGCCAATAAAATCCGGTACGGAAGGCCTTGCTTACTAGGGCCCGGGCTGCGGCATGGTGCCTGCCGAGTCCATCATGGATTTCAGCCAGAAGGTTTCGCCCTTCCTCTTCGGAGATACATCTTTGAAGGACTCCGGTTGTGCTTTTCTTATAAAGCTCTCCCTCGTGGACTTTGTAGGCCTTAGATCGCTGCACTATGCAACGGGCTTTGTTTTGGTCCTCGGGAAGTTCCTGCCTAGTTAGGTAGGCTAGGAATGGTTCTGTCCATGGGGCAATGACTGCCATTATTGTGTGGGCTGACGGTGTTGTTTCAGTGGCGGAGCCACCAACTGTGTCAGAGTGTTCGGTGAGAGGCAGCGTGGTTGCGTCCGGGCTATTGTTTCCGGACTCTCCCTCCCATGATACTGACGGCTTGAACAGCCTCTCAAGGAAGATGTTGGGAGGGACGGCATCGCGCTTGGCGCCGATGCGTGCCAACACGTCTGCTGCCTGGTTGTTCTCCCGGGCTATGTGATGAAATTCGAGCCCCTCAAACCGAGCTGACATTTTGAGGACGGCATTGCGATAAGCTGCCATTTTCGGATCCTTGGCATCAAAGTCTCCATTTATTTGGGATACCGCGAGGTTTGAATCCCCGCGGACTTCTAGGCGCTGAATGCCCATGGAGACTGCCATCCGGAGACCATGTAGAAGGGCCTCGTATTCGGCTGCGTTGTTGGAATCCATGTACATTATCTGAAGTACATATTGTACTGTATCTCCGATTGGGGACGTCAGAACGATGCCAGCCCCCAGACCAGCCAACATTTTGGAGCCGTCGAAGTGCATGATCCAATTGGAGTATGCGCCGTACTCTTTAGGGAGCTCGACTTCAGTCCATTCGGCGATGAAGTCGGCCAAAACCCGCGACTTAATAGCTCACCTTGGCTTGTAAGTTATGTCGAACGGGAGGAGCTCGATGGCCCATTTGGCAATCCGGCCCGTTGCGTCGCGGTTGTTTATAATATCATTAAGGGGTACTTCAGATGCCACTGTTATTGAACACTCTTGAAAATAGTGTCGCAACTTCCGGGATGCCATGAACACCGCGTATGCTATCTTTTGATAATGTGGGTACCGTGACTTGCATGGAGTTAGGACAGTGGACACGTAGTAAACTGGTTTTTGGAGAGGGAACTTGTGTCCGTCCGTTGCTCGTTCGATGACGAGCACCGCGCTTACAAGTTGGTGGGTTGCCACGATGTATAATAGCATTGGTTCGCCCATGGTGGGCATGGTCAGGACCGGATTTGTTGCCAGTATGGCTTTGATTTCTTCGAGTCCGGCCGTGGCAGTGTCCGTCCACTCGAAGTGTTCGGTGCGCCGCAGGAGGCAATAAAGGGGCAATGCCTTTTCTCCCAAGCGGGAGATAAAGCGGCTTAGAGCCGCCATGCATCCTATCAATTTTTGCATTTGTTTGAGGTGTTTTGGGGTATCCAATTGTGACAGGGCTCGGATCTTGGCTGTTTGATGTGAATCCTTGGACGGATCGCTTGTCGTATTGAGTGCGGCGCCCTCTGTCGCTTTAGATCGATCGTTGGGTCGTCTATCCGACCTGGTGGCTTCCTTGTTTTTCGACTGTGGGGGCTTTATGGCCTCTTCATCGAATTCCGGTAGTAGTTTCCGCTTCGGATAGCTCTTTGTGTGACGACTGTTGCCGTACTTGTGTGCAGTATTGAGTAGTTTGTTCCATCTGATCCTGAGTGCATCTTCTGCTGTTTTGAGCCTCCGCTTCTGCTGTTTCAGGCTACGTGCAGTGGCGACGAGCCTTTGGTGGAGGTTCTAATGTTCCGGCAATTAGTCCGGCGTGAGGTCGTCCGGACTATTATCTTTTCCTGGGTTTGGTTGTTTGGACGGTTGCTCAATGGCATGTTCGTCTTCCGTTGATTCTCCCTGCTCTATGGCTGGGTCTGTCGACGTGGGGCTTTGCGTGGCGCCTACGTCGCCGCTTTGATTGTTTTTCGAGGGAACGATCCTTGTTTGCGCCCTTTCGATCCTCGTTGTTATCCCTTTTGGGTGTGTCCACCATGTATACATCGTATGATGAGATGGCTTTCCAGTTCCCTATAGGTGCTGGTTCTTGGTCTTTTCCTTCATCGGCGTCCATACCGTCGATGTCTTCGGAGTCAAAGTCGAGCATGTCGGTTGAATCGTCGAAAATGGCTACAAAGTGGGTGGTGGGTGGGTTTCAAATTTCTTCGTCGTCCGTATCCCAACCCTGCTGACCATAGTCCGGCCAGGGCTCCCCTGACAAAGAGAGAGATTTTAGGGAGTTCAGGATATCGCCAAAGTGCGAGTGCTGAAAGACGTCCGCGGCGGTGAACTCCATGATCGGACCCCAATCGGGTTCGATCGGAAGGGGTGCGGAAAATTCGGAGTCCGGCACCTTGGAGTCACGGGCCTTGCAAAGGACTAGGCTGGTATTCAGCTCTATCACCGTAGAGATTGCGGCTCCTGGGGCGGCGTCTAGCTGTCTGTCCCTGGTTAGCGCGGTCGGCTCCAAACTGATGGTCGGTGCGGACTCCTGAGCGGCCATCTGGGCGCTGTCCGGCGGCAGAGCTAGGTCATGCCTGTCGAGACAGTGCGGCGCGCTCGGCCGTGGCTCGAATCTGCTGAAGATCAAGTCCCCGCGAATGTCGGCCGTGTAGTTTAAGCTTCCAAACCTGACCTGATGGCCAGGGGCGTAGCTTTCAATCTGCTCCAGGTGGCCAAACGAGTTGGCCCGTAGTGCAAAGCCGCCGAATACGAAGATCTGTCCGGGGAAAAAAGCCTCGCCCCGGACTGCGTCGTGGTTGATGATCAAAGAAGCCATCGGGCCTAAAGGCGACGACACAGAGGAACTCTCAATGAAAGCACCAATTTCGGTGTCAAAACCAGCGGATCTCGGGTAGGGGGTCCCGAACTGTGCGTCTAGGCGGATGGTAACAGGAGACAAGGGACACGATGTTTTTACCCAGGTTCGGGCCCTCTCGGTGGAGGTAAAACCCTACTCCTGCTTGATTGATATTCATGGTATGGGTATTACAAGAGTTGATCTACCACGAGATCAGAGAGGCTAAACCCTAGAAGCTAGCCTATGGTATGATTGTTGTTCGTCCTACGGACTAAAACTCTCCACTTTATATAGACACCGGAGAGGGCTAGGATGACACAGAGTCGGTTACAATGGGAGGATATCTTCATATCGTATCGCCAAGCTTGCCTTTCACGCCAAGGAAAGTCCCTATCCGGACACGGGACGGAGTCTTCAATCTTGTATCTTCATAGTCCGGGAGTCCGGCCAAAGGTCATAGTCCGGGAGTCCGGCCAAAGGTCATAGTCCGGCCATCCGGACACCCCCTAATCCAGGACTCCCTCATGCATGATCTAGCTCTGCCGCCGGACAGCGCCCAATGCGCCGCTCAGGTATCCGCTCCGACCATTAGCTCGGAGCCGACTATGCTAGTTAGGGACAGATGGTTGGACGCCGTCCCAGGAGCCGCAATCTCTACGGCGATAGAGCCGAATACCAGCCTAGTCCTTTGCAAGGCCCGTGAATCCAAGGTGCCGGACTCCGTTCCGAACTCCGAATATTCCGCACCCCTTCCGATCGAACCCAACTGGGCTCCGACCATGGAGTTCACCGCCGCGGACGTCTTTCAGCACTCGCCCTTTGGCGATGTCTTGGATTCACTAAAGTCTCTCTTTTTGTCAGGAGAGCCCTGGCCGGACTATGGTCAGCAGGGATGGGATGCGGACAACAAACAATTTCGAAACCCACCCACCACACACTTTATAGCCACTGTCAATGATATAACCGACATGCTCGACCTCGACTCCGAAGACATCGACGGCACGGACGCCGATGGAGGAGACGACCAAGAACCAGCACCTATAGGGCACTGGGAAGCCACCTCATCATACGATGTATACATGGTGGACACACCTAAAAGAGACGATAACGAGGATCAAAAGGGCGCAACCAGGGATCGCTCCCTCGAAAAACAATCAAAGCAGCGACGTAAGCGCCACGCCAAGCCCCACCTCGACAAAGACCCAGCCACAGAGCAGGGCGAATCAACGGAAGGCGAACACGCCATCGAGCAACCGTCCAAACAGGGCGGACAATCCGAACAACCAATCTCCGGGAAAGATAATAGTCCGGACAACCTCACGCCAAACAAATTGCTGGAACATCAGAACCTCCACCAAAGGCTCGTTGCCACTGCACGTAGCCTGAAAAAACAGAAGCAGAGGTTCAAAACAGCGGAAGATGCACTCAAAATCAGATGGGGCAAAGTACTCAATACCGGACACAAATACGGCAACAGTCGTCACACAAAGAGCTACCCTAAGCGAAAACTACTACCGGAATTTGACGAAGAGGCCATAAAGCCCCCACAGTCAAAAAATAAGGAAGCCACCAGGTCGGATAGACGACCCCACGATCGGTCTCAAGCGACAAAGGGCGCCGCACTCAATACGGCGCGCGATCCACCTAAGGATTCACATCAAAAAACTGGCCCAACTAGATGCATATACGGGCCAACAAAGCAAGCTCCAGCGAGTAATGCAACACCACAAATATCCGAACATCATGGCACACCTACATACAGGGGCGCCGCACATCCCCTATGTTTTACCGATAAGGTGCTGGGTCACGAATTCCCAGCGGGATTCAAGCCCGTGAACATAGAAGCATACGACGGAACAACAGACCCCGGAGTCTGGATCGAGGATTATATCCTCCACATACACATGGCCAGAGGAGATGACCTTCACACCATAAAATACTTACCCCTTAAACTCAAAGGGCCAGCCCGGCATTGGCTTAAAAGCCTTCCTGAAAACACCATACGAAGTTGGGAAGCGCTCGAGGACGCTTACCGGGGAAATTTTCAACGGACCTATGTCCGACCTCCGGATGCAGATGATCTGAGTCATATAACTCAGCAGCCCGGAGAGTCAGCCCGGGAACTCTAGAACAGATTCCTTACTAAAAAGAATCAGATAGTCGACTGTCCGGATGCCGAGGCCCTAGCAGCTTTCAAACATAGCGTCCGAGACGAATGGCTCTCCAGACACCTCGGCCAAGAAAAGCCAAGAACAATGGCCGCATTAACAAGCCTCATGACCTACTTTTGCGCAGGAGAGGGTAGCTGGTTGGCAAGAAGCAGCACCAGCGACCCGAGCACATCCGAACTCAGAGATGGAAACGGGAAACCGTGCCGTAACAAAGAACAGCGCCGGATCAAGGATAATAGCTCGATGAGCACGGCAGTCAATGCCGGATTCAAAAGCTCTCGGCAAAATCAGAAAAAATCGCCACCCAAAGATGACAGGGACGAACTGTCTAACCTCAACAAAATCCTGGACAAGATATGTCAAATCCACAGTACCCCCGGGAGACCTGCAAACCATACCCACAGAGATTGTTGGGCTTCAAACAGTCCAGTAAACTCAACGCCAAACACAAGGGGCTCGACACACCTAGTGAGGATGACGACGCACCCCACAAGCAGAACACCGGAGAACAAAGGAAGTTCCCACAAGAAATCAAAACGGTAAATTCACTTCAGATGTCAAAAGGGAAAAACAGAACGGCGCCCACGAAGACACGCGCCACACGGCCAGCCCCAGAGGAGCACCCGCTGGTTGTTACAACCAATCACCTTTGATTATCAGGATTACTCCAGAGGGGCCCAGAACGCAGGCTGGACTGCCTTGGTCTTAAATCCGGTTATTGACGGACTATAATTTACAGGAGTCCTTATGGACGGCGGCAGTGACTTAAACCTGTTGTATCAGGACACAATCCGCAAACTAGGGGTAAACCCAGCTATAATTTGCCATGGCAACACTTCCTTTCAAGGAGTCACGCCGGGCCCAGATACCCAGAGCATGGGTTCCCTTTCATTAGAAGTCACGTTCGGCTCACCCGACAACTTCCGAAGCGAAAAGCTAACCTTCCACATCGCCCCATTCGTGAGTTGCTATCAAGCGCTAGTGGGACGTGAAGCTTTCGCCCACTTTAGCGCAATACTGCATTATGCATCCCTTACACTTAAAATGCCCGGCCCACGAGGCATCATCTCATTACAGGGGAATATCAATTGACCCCTAAAGTACGGGTAATGGTGCGGCTGCCTGGACAGCCGCACACTAATTCAGCCCTACTATCTCGGACACGGCTCGACGAGTCCGGCGTCAACATACATGGGCTTAATAGCCGCATAACCCTGTACAAGGGACTCCGCGTGTTCATGCCAGGAGACAATACGGCTCACTTCTTGCTCCAACTATATTTTGTTTATTCTAATATAGATTTCTCGCACGTTTATTTTTTTCTCTACTAAAGTTCCTCTTTCTCGCAGACGAACACCGTGCTACGCCCGTCTAGGATACGGCACAACGGAGACACAGGCGCAGACGTGCAGTAGGGACCTGTTCCAAGGATTCTTTACAGATTAAGACCCTGCGTAAACCTTTTTTACTGTCTCTTGTTGACAACATCCCCCGGTTTTTGCTATAACCGAGGAGGAGGCTGGCGTCTTGGCATGTGGCCACGCCAGAATTTTGCGCGTACCTGGACACTAGGGGCTTTTTTACCAAGGGCTCTGTGTCGGCCCGTCTTCATAAAGACCGAATACCTTAGGGAGTGTTCGGCGTCGCGAGTTTGGCCTTATATGCATCAGCTCCGAATCATGTCTTTGGTCAAATGTTGGGTTTGCCCGGCTCCTGTGTTTTGCTGCCTTACGTTCCGCTCTATCGGCTAAGGTGGCACCAGGAGAACTACTGCGATTGTGCCCGGTTCGGCCAGGCGAGCACCTCAGTAGAGAAAGCCGAAAACTGACTATCATGATATAGCGAGAGACTGGTCAACCACTCGATGACTCTCGGAATCTTTAGGATTCCTCCGCATTAACGAAGGGCCGCTTCCCGGTCAGGCACACACGCGCCCCGAATTCGGGCGAGCGCGGTGCCCCTAGGGGCTATTAAGTAGCCCCACTGTCAAACTGCAATGGCTAAGTGAAAGCGATAAAGCATTATAGTCCGGTTGCCTAGTTCGCCGCGCTATCACCTCCTTTGTAGGACCAAGACGTTGGATTAAGTGTGAAAAAGCGCATTTTTGCGAACACCCCCGCATTATATGCGTGGGGGCTGAAGCCAACGACTGCCATCTTTCAGGTTATATACACATATACATTAAAACGGCCGCACAGGAGGTATTATAATTCTTGCAAGCACAAGTATAAAAAGCTTTTATATTCTATCAAAATATTCCTTTTACAATCGCACATGCTATTCGAACACTACATCCTTCGAGCACTGCGCTTCTATTAAACGAGTTCCTGGAAGAACTTCCTCAAAGTAGTGCCTGGCAGGCACCCGGCCTTCGTCCAAATCCCGGGATGCGACAACACTGGCCTCCATATCCGCCCAGTATGTCTTGACACGGGCAAGAGCCATTTGTGCACCCTCTATGCATGCCGACCTCTTCATTGCATCAACATGCGGCACAGAACCAAGGAACTGCTGCACCAATCCAAAATAACTCTTCGGCTCTGGCTCCCCCAGCCACAAACGACTCGCGACATACTTCATGGCGAGTCCGGATAACCTGTTCAGCTCCGCAAAGGCGGCCAAACGGTCGGATACCAAAAGTGGGCGTTCTGGATTATGGAACTGTGACCAAAAAAGTTCTTCCAATTTATGGTCGCCTCGACCTCGAAAGTTTTCGGTCGCGTCTGCCGCACTCGCTGCCACATCTAGATAAGTGTTTTCCGCACTCCACTGCTGGTCTAACGGAGAATACCTAGGATCCCCGAACTTCATCCGCAGCATATAGGGCTTTCCAGCCGTGATATCTCCGGCCTGACGCAGCTCCTCCTTCATAGCTCTCATTGCAGAGCGAGCATCCTTGGCCTCAGCAGTGATCTTCTCAAGGTCCTCCTGCGCCGTCCTTTCTTCTTGTTCAAAAAATTCACAGCGGTCAGTAGCATCCTTCAATTTTATGGCCATCTCGGCTATTACCTTCTTGCTCTGGCAGTGAGCGGCCTGTTCGGCCTTCAGCTCTTCAGTCGCCTTAACGGCAGCCGCATCACTTCTCCTTGCTTGCTCCTTGGCTCGGGCAAGTTCCGCCCGCAGGTTCTCCACGGCAGGAGCACCATCTGCAATACGCACATATATTGTAAGGCACGAGCATCGAACTTCTCTTATCAGATATCTGTGGAGCATACCTTGTGCCTCGTCTAGCCGCTTATTTACAAGCGCAATGTCGGCATCTGCCACGTCAAGCTGCCGCTTTAGTTCGGCAGATTCATCAGTCCGGCTAGCCACCGAACGCCTCGCCACCATCATAAAAAGGTGACATTTTATTCCTGGGGTTTTTGATCCTCCGTGCGCCATCATTCTTGACGACACACAGAGTCTCAGGGGCTACTATTTATACAGGGCGCATTTTATGCGGCTCTACCAAAAGGTACATCTTTTCACGTACCTCAATGCCTGTTAGTAAACTCCTGGCGACCTCGTACAACCCGCTTTCCGCGGATGAAATCCTTCCTATCACCGTGTTCATCAACATACGATGTTCTTCTGAGATGGACGCTCGCCTGAGCAGATCCTTCAGCCTCTCCGACCGCGCACCAGAGGGCACCGGACTAGCCCGAGGACCTTTTTCAGGATCCGGACTTGGAGAATACCGACGGGACCACACCTCGGGGTCGCCTGCCTCATAAGTGGGTGCAGCTAGGGGAGGCGTTTCGCTCTCCATCATTTCCGGATGAAGATTCCCTGAAGACGAGCTCTGCTGAGAAGGGTTGAGGTCCGAACTGCAAGGTAATATTTTGGTTATCTTCCTCATAAATGAAATAGGGATACCACTAATTTTTGAATCCCTCTCTTTACTTACGGCTCGGAGGAAAACTAATCCCCTTGAGGGCGTAATGCGGCCAAGGCAGTATCCGGCGTCGGATCCTCTGACAAAGATTTCTTCCCCCGTTTCGAGGTTAGCCCCTCCGGGTCTTCAGAGGCACTCCTTTTCTTTCCAAGGTTGGGGGAATTCTCGATTCCTTCCTTCCTGACAGTCTCCTTCGTGGAGGCGATAGCTCCTTGGTTACCCTCTTCGCCCTCCGCCGAAAGCATAATCTCCAGCATCCTGGTTAACACAGGATCCGGCGCGGTTTCGGGTAGGGGGCTGGACACCTGATAAGCTTTGCCTTCGCTATCCACTCCTGTTCAAAGAATAGCTCTGTTAAAGGACAACTTTATAATGAAAATACGAACGGTGTGTCAAAACATGGGGCTACTTACCTTAGCATCTTGGCGATTGCAGCTCAGGCCTGCGTCCTCGGACAATTCCGGACACCTTGCTTGTGGTCCGAAGAACAATTTGTACATCTCCACGGGCATCGCGCCCATAAAGTGTTGGAGGACTCGCGGTCCCTCCGGATTAAATTCCCACAGGCGAAGAGGATGACATTTGCAGGGCAGCGTGCGGCGAATCAGCATAACTTGCGCCACCACGGTCAAGTTAATATCCCTTTCTAGGAGATCTCGAATGCGGTCCTGCAGAATGGGCACGTCTTTGGACGGTCCCCAGATAAGCCCTTCATTGACCCATGACGCTCGCCGTGGTGGGGGACCCGAGCGAAAAGCAGGCAGCGCCGTCCATGTGGTGCCCCTGGGGGCTGTAATGTAAAACCAATCCCGTTGCCATAAGCCGAACTCTTCTTGGAAAATGCCCTCGGGCCATGGAGCGTCGGCTATCTTGCTTATGATAGCTCCTCCGCACTCAGCGTGCTGCCCCTCGATCATCTTCGGCTCCACCTTGAAGGTTTTGAGCCACAATCCGAAGTGAGGGGTGATATGGAGGAAGGCTTCACACACAACAATGAATGATGAAATTTGGAGGATGGACTCCGGAGCTAGGTCGTGGAATTCCAACCCGTAATAGAACACCAGCCCTCTCATGAAGGGATCAATCGGGAAGCCTAGCCCCCGAAGGAAGTGAGATATGAACACCACGCTCTCACCAGGCTGGGGAGAAGGAATGGCCTGCCCTTGAGCAGGCAGCCTGTGCGAGATTTTGCCGGTTAGATACCTGGCATCTCTCATCTTTTGCACGTCTTCTTCCGTAACGGAGGAAGGCACCCACCGGCCTTGAAGGTCGGAACCGGACATCGTCGAAAGTCCGAAGCGCCTGAAACTAGAAGCTTTGAGGGTTCGAACTCGAGGCGAGGGGCGGATTCGATTGGATTGAAAGAGAAGGGAGTCGAGCCTTGGTCCCTTTATAAAGGAGTTGAATACCAAGAGCCCTCCCCATAACCGTTTGGGACTCGCTTTCAATTAGAGAGTCATACCAAAAGGCACGGTTGGGTTACCCATGCCCGTATTGATGAGAATCCCGGAATAAGGGGACACGATCTCTGCTTCGACAAGACATGCCAGGGAAACCGCCTCGCTAAACGCGCTGAGGTGGAACGATAAAATGATTCAAATAAAGGCCTGACTATGGCGTGATGTCACGTTGCGGAGTACGTCAGCAGATTAGATTTGTGCAGATACTATTCTCTCTACGATGGTGTGTGGAACTTATTTTTGCAGAGCCGGACACTATCCTTGTGTTCAAACATTTTATACGAAGTATTCGGAGGAGGAACCCGCCACGCAATGCCGAAGACAATTGGCGCGCCGGACTCGTCGTCATTGAAGCCAGGTTCAGGGGCTACTGAGGGAGTCCTGGATTAGGGGGTGTCTGGATGGCCGGACTATGACCTTTGGTCGGACTCCCGGACTATGAAGATACAAGATTGAAGACTTCGTCCCGTGTCCGGATAGGGACTTTCCTTGGCGTGGAAGGCAAGCTTGGCGATACGATATGAAGATCTCCTCCCATTGTAACCGACTTTGCGTAACCCTAACCCTCTCTGGTGTCTATATAAACCGAAGAGTTTTAGTCCGTAGGACGAACAACAATCATACCATAGGCTAGCTTCTAGGGTTTAGCCTCTCTGATCTCGTGGTAGATCAACTCTTGTGCTACCCATATCATCAATATTAATCAAGCAGGAGTAGGGTTTTACCTCCACCGAGAGGGCCCGAACCTGGGTAAAAACATTGTGTCCCTTGTCTCCTGTTACCATCCGCCTAGACGCACAGTTCGAGACCCCCTACCCGAGATCCGCCGGTTTTGACACCGACAGGGGGCGGCTATTTATAGCCTAGGGAGCATCCCGACATGATAAGACATAAATGCCCTTCAATGATATGACCGTTAGGTGGTTAGATATTTTGGGACAACTGGCGCATAGCACAACAGCGGTCGGAATTTTGACTCTCAAATTCCTTAGGGCTATCATGTTCCTCACTGTGTAGGCAATCCGCACTAGCGAATTCCTTACTCCTCAGTCAGAAAAAATTCATCAACAACCAGAAGAACTTCGTCTCTGTTAGTGAAGAAATTGACTGAACTATATGAGATTTCCAATGGCTTCACTCAAAGGGATTGGTAGGTGTAGGATTTTTAGTTGAGCAAGACATGAAATTTTTTCCTTAGTATTTCCTCGACCCCCTTTAACAGTACGGTGTTTCTTATGACTCAAGAAAGAGAAAATGAAACTATAAAAAAAAGTCTTCACGCTTCATGTTCCTCGAATGATTGCCAAGTCTTCAAGGTCACACCAATTTCTTCACTTTCAAAGTCTTCAGAAAGTCTTCAGAAATACAAAGTCTTCAGTTGAAGAACTTCATTTTTAGGGGTCAAATTTCTCTATAAATATCAAACTCCTCATAGACTTATAGAGTTGTGTTCACTCACAAACGCATCAGTCTCTTAACATTTAAGTCTTCAATACACCAAAATCACTAAGGGGCACTAGATGCACTTACAATTATGCCACCTTGACAAAGAGATCTTGGTGGCATGATACGTCTCCAGCGTATCTACTTTTCCAAACAATTTTGCCCTTGTTTTGGACTCTAACTTGCATGATTTGAATGAAACTAACCCGAACTGACGCTGTTTTCAGCAAAACTGCCATGGTGTTTTCTTTATTGTGCAGAAAACAAAAGTTCTCGGAATGACCTGAAAATCCACGGAGATAACTTTTGGAAAATATAAAAAATAATGGCGAAAGAATCAAGGCCAGGGGGCCCACACCCTATCCACGAGGGTGGGGGCGCGCCCTCCCCCTGGGCACGCCCCTGTCTCGTGGGCCCCCTGATGCTCCACCGACCTCAACTCCAACTCTATATATTCCATTTTGCGGAGAAAAAAATCAGTGAGAAAGTTTCATCACGTTTTACAATACGAAGCCACCGCCAAGCCCTAATCTCTCTCGGGAGGGCTGATCTGGAGTCCGTTCGGAGCTCCGGAGAGGGGGATTCGTCACCGTCGTCATCATCAACCATCCTTCATCACCAATTTCATGATGCTCACCGCCGTGCGTGAGTAATTCCATCATAGGCTTGCTGGATGGTGATGGGTTGGATGAGATTTACCATGTAATCAAGTTAGTTTTGTTAGGGTTTGATCCCTAGTATCCACTATGTTCTGAGATTGATGTTGCTATGACTTTGCTATGCTTAATGCTTGTCACTAGGGCCGGAGTGCCATGATTTCAGATCGGAACCTATTATGTTTTCATGAATATATGTGAGTTCTTGATCCTATCTTGCAAGTCTATAGTCACCTATTATGTGTTATGATCCGACAACCCTGAAGTGACAATAATCGGGATACTTCTCGGTGATGACCATAGTTTGAGGAGTTCATGTATTCACTATGTGTTAATGCTTTGGTCCCGTCACGACCCAGATTTGGTTAAATCCAAGTCTCTGTGCTTACTGTGCTATCCCTCGATCATAGCTAGCACACACAGTAACAAAAATGAACATCAGTAAAACATACATCATTTTACTACAACGGTACATTCAAAATTAAACAAATATATACCATCGATACAGCTCAATGTGGGCACATAATACAGTGGAATAATACGTAGTCGCTAAGTTAGGACTCCATCAACGCCACTGGGCTCGTTGGGTGTAGACCAAAACCCTATCATCCTTTAATCTGTCAAGATCTGCACATGACAGATGCAGGTGAGTACGTGGAATGTACTCGCAAGTTGCAAAGGAAAGTTTAACAGAATATATATGCAGGATAGTATTGGTGGAGGTTTCCTTTGCATAAAGCTAACTTTCGCCTATACTAATTTTTGTTAACTTCTTTTGAAACAGAAATAGTTTTTTAGTATAAAAGGTAGGAGTGTGACACATGGATATACGCACCAGTGCTCATTCTCCAAATTTTGGTAAAACATAAATATGGTTGAAGTGAAACATATTCACTGTGCTCATTCCTCAACTTTCCCTTCCCTTAAAATAGACTTTTAGAAAAGAGAGGGGAGATTCTTCTTCAGTCCAAGTCTTCAGTTGCTCAAATTTCCCCGTAACCAGGGGCACGGCTAATCGATTAGGTTTAACCCTCTGCAGAGGTCGTACACGTTCCCCACATGACACAACCAACCCCGTTTACTGTTACACACTTGGGTGTACGATTAGGAGGAGATTGTGACGAAGGCTTTCCGTAACAGCCCCCTATACCTGACCCACGCCGCCCGCAACTTAGGCAATGAAAGCCCCTCTCCGATGGCGGTCCTGAGGTAAGGGTTTCCCCTTAGTACTAAGCTAAGCCAGAGCCCATAGTAGCATGTGGCTGTACTGGAAGCTACATCAAACTGTACTTGGAAGATCTCATTCCCCTGGACGGCAGTCCCCACCAAAAACCTGTGTGCAAGATCCCAGTCGGGCGCATTCACTGCAAGACCCCGATGGGCGCAATCACTTGTAGACGCTCCCGTCAATACCATTCCATCCAGGGAGTAGAAGATAAAATAATATATAGTTTTGTTTTTCAATAGTTTTCACAAAACGTTGCCCCAAAAAAGGGCAAGTTTATTTGTTCAAAACTTGTTTGATTTTCAACCCACCCATTTGTGCAAGCGCGGCCAAGCATGGTAGTAAGTCTTGAACCTAAGGCTCTACCTAGTAAAAATACTTTGCAAACTTTTATAAAACATGCATAATATTACATTTAAAGAGATATGCATAATTTAAATAATATAGGTCCGGGCATGATCAAATTGCAACTTGCCTGATTCTTGAAGTTGATATATGCTACTTCGAGTCGTCTCTCCTACACCTTATGTTATATCTAACGATACAAGAAAATAATTTAACACACAAAATTGCAAATGAAGATCCAAATAAAAGATACAAATTCACAATAAATACATTCGTAGGATAATTAGCACGACGTGGCTATGGTTTGAGATAGAATGAAGTTTGGTCTTTAAATGAGACATGACATAGTCATATCCTATGGTTGGATCAAGGGATACTAAGTGAATATCTTGGTTTGATATAGAAGATGGGTTGTGAGACAAGTTCTTACAACAAATTCTATCATGAGATTATTCGGAATATTTGACATTGGGTTAAATAAAACGGGCATGGCGTAAGTTTCGAGATAAAAGGATTAAATCCTTAATCTTGTAACTTCAAAGTTTTATGGTGATATTGAATGACCAGAGAGGTCTCGTCTATCTAAAGATTTCTACTGAAGAATCAAATTCAATCTAATAAAATTATTAAATTATGATTAAAGAAAGTCAAATTAAGGTGATGATGCTAAAACAGTGACTAAACATCATTGAAAAATTATTCTATGAGTTCTAACAGAATGATGAGGTCCTAAGGTCCAACTTTCATATATAAAACATTTTTATATGATTTACAGAATAAAAGATATAGTGAAAATACTCATCTTACCATTTAAATCAAAACTAAATTTTAAATTTCCCAAAAGTAAGATTTTATAATTTCATATAAAAGTACAGGTTTCAACGAATCCGTAGATATTTTATTTGTCAAAATCGGACATACGGTTTGGGAGATACGAATTTCCGAAGTTTGGATATTTTTCTGAATAAAAGATTTACGGGATTTAGAGAGAGCTCACCGGAGTTGGTCGCCAGAGTTGGAAAAGAAGGTCGCCGGAGTTGTGGAAGAAGCTCCCTGACGTCAAGTAGAAGGAGGACGGCGAAGAGGTCGATGAGGGAAGTCCGTTGGGCAATGTCCTGGGCTCGGCCTCGTCCCGTAGCGGCGTGGAGAGGCCGCCGGAGTTTCCAAACTCCGACGAGCAATTGATCGGGATGGGGAAGTAGATAGCTCCCGAAAGGAGAGGGCTTCGGACGAGGGCTGAGAGGGGCTCGCGGGGTGCTTTTATAGGGCTCGGGGAGGTCAGAATTCGAGCAGAAGATGGAGTCTAATGGTGGCTGTTCCACTGCCTCGTAATGGCCACTATGGGAGTCTCCAAGGCGCACTGAGGGATGGGAGGGGTCGAGGGAGAGGAGGGGGTTCCGTTCAGGAGGTCAGTGGGTGCGGGGAATGGGAGAGGACGGGAGGAAGAGGTACAGGCATCCATGGAGTTCTAGTTCTGTACGTGTACGTGTACCTAATCCTGAGGTGGAAGAAGACCGAGAGAGAGATGGGCCAGGTAGGTCGGCCCATGTGGAAGAAAGAGAAACACAGAAATGTGTGAGGAAGAGATAGGTCAAGCCCAATAGCCTAGGATTAGGACACGTTTAGTATTATTTATTAATTTCTAAAAAGTTCAGGAATGCTAGAGGAAAATGTCAATAAGAAATGTTGACTACTACAGACCATTATTTGGAGCTTAATAAAAATACTCACAACAGCAATATATTTTGTTGTACATTTATAAACAATGTTTTTATGGCCTTTTCAAGTTTATACATATTTTTTTAGGGTTTATAAATACCAAATTGATAAACGGGTTGCATTTAAATATTTCCAATAATATATTGGAGAAGTCATATTATCTCCACTCATTAATAATATTTGTTTGTCGGAAATATTTAAACAAATTCAAAATCTTCAATTAAATTCTAAAATGAAACTCCAAAATTAAAAGAACTCCAAATTTCAAATAACTCATTTATGAAATATATATCCACCATATTTGAGAAAGTCATTTTATTCTCACTCCATAAATCTAAAGGTGGTTCAGAATATTTCATAGGAGTCCAAAACAAAGAAATCCAATTTGATTGGTTTTTTTACATGTCTCAAAAGTTTTTTTTTTGACAAACACAACAAATCACTCAATCATATCTTATTATTAAAATTCCAAAATTTGGAAAATTTTGAGATGTTACAGGTCCGGTACTCTATTAAAAGGAGGCCTTAATATACCTTAGTTTCTACTAGGACCCCGCTGCCACGGGAGGGTAGGACAAAAGATGTCATGCAAGTTCTTTTCCATGAGCACGTATGACTATATTCGGAATACGTGCCTACATTATATTGATGAATTGGAGCTAGTTCTGTGTCACCCTATGTTATAGCTATTACATAAGGAATCACATCTGACATAATTATCCATCACTGATCCAATGCCTACGAGCTTTTCACATATTGTACTTCGCTTATTTACTTTTCCATTGCTACTATTATAATTACTACAAAACTGCTATCTTTACTTTTACCACTGTTACCATTACTATCATACTACTTTGCTACTAAATATTTTGCTGCCGATACTAAGTTATCCAGGTGTGGTTGAATTGACAACTCAACTGCTAATACTTAAGAATATTCTTTGGCTCCCCTTGTGTCGAATCAATAAATTTGGGTTGAATACTCTACCCTCGAAAGTTGTTGCGATCCCCTACACTTGTGGGTTATCAAGACTAATTTCTGGCGCCGTTGCCTGTAAGCGTAGCTCTATTCTTTGAGTCACTTGGGATTTATATCTGCTGATCACTATGAGGAACTTGAAAGACGAAAGAACTAAGATTTTCCCCTCAACTACGAAGGGAGGTAAGGAACTGCCATCTAGCTCTGCACTTGATTCTCCTTCTATTTTGAGTAAGCTTGCGACACCTAAACCTGCTACTGCTATGAATTCTGATATGTCGCATGTTATTGATGATGCCACTTCTGCTATGCATGATACTTATGATGAAACTACTTCTGTGCTGATACTACTTTGCCGTTAGGTGAATTTCTTGATGAACAACTTGCTAGGGTTAGAGAGAATGAAATTATTGAAGATGCTATTATTGATGATAGTGATGATGAAAGTTCCCCCTGATTATGAATTACCTGTTGTTCCTGAGGGTTATGTTATGGATGAAGAAGCTGCTAGAGCTATCTTTGCTTGCGAAGATAGATATGATCTTAAGAAGTTATTAGCTAAATCGAAGCAGCAATCTCTTAATGCTAGAATGAAACCTGACCCCGCTTTTGCTACTTCACCTATCTGTGTTACTGATAAGGATTATGAATTCTCTGTTGATCCTGAAATAATTACTTTGGTTGAATATGATCCTTTTTATGGCTATGAATCTGAAACTGTTGTGGCACATCTTACCAAGTTAAATGATATAGCCACCTTGTTTACTAATGATGAGAAGTCTCGCTATTATTATATCCTTAAGATATTTCCGTTCTCATTAAAGGGTGATGCTAAAACTTGGTTCAATTCTCTTGATCCTGGTTGTGTGCATAGTCCCCAGGATATGATTTATTACTTCCGTGCTAAATATTTCCCTGCTCATAAGAAACAAGCTGCCTGGCGGGAAATATATAATTTTGTGCAAATCAAAGAAGAGAGTCTCCCACAAGCTTGGGGGAGGCTTCTCCGATTACTTAATGCTTTGCCTGATCACCCTCTTAAGAAAAATCAAATACTTGATATCTTTTATAATGGACTGACCGATGCTTCCAAGGACTACTTAGATAGTTGTGCTGGTTGTGTTTTCAGGGAATGAACAGTCGACCAAGTTGAACTACTATTGAATAATATGTTGACTAATGAAAATAATTGGACTCTTCCTGAGCCAATTGAGCCAACTCCTGAGCCCATTCCTAAACCAACTCCGAAGAAGAGGGGAGTTCTATTTCTCAGTCTTGAAGATATGCAAGAGGCAAGGAAATCAATGAAATAAAAAGTTATTAAAGCTGAAGATGTTAAGAATTTACCTCCTATTGAAGAAATACATGGTCTTAATATACCGCCTATTGAAGAAACACATCGTCTTGATAACCCGACACAGGTAGTAAAGGTAAATTCTCTCTATAGATATGATAAGGTTGAAATCCCGTCTACTAAATTTCATAGCCCATGCTTAGATGAATTTGATGACTTTATGGCTAGGCAAGAAAGTTTTAATTTATGTTGGTAGAGAATTAAAGAATAATGCTTTCGAAATAGGACACTTGAGTGATTATATGGCTAGAGTTAAAGGTGAACTTAAACTCGTTAGCAAATATGCTTCTATGGTTACCACTCAAGATGAGCAAGTACTTAAAGCTCAAAGTGATTTTCTCAATGAATTAAATAATAAACATGACTTTGTTGTTAGAGTGGCTACTAGAACTGGTAGATTGACTCAGGAACCTTTGCATCCTAAAGGCCACCCTAAGAGAATTGAGCAGGATCCTGAAGGCCACCCTAAGAGAATTGAGTAGGATTCTCAGAGAAATAATTCAGAGGCACCTAGTTCTTCTAAAAAGAAGAAAAAGAAAAACGATAGGACTTTGCATGCTTCTAGTGAGCCTGTTATAGACACACGTGAGAATCCCAATGATATTTCTATTTCTAATGCTGAAACACAATCAGGTGATGGACATGAACCTAGTGATAATGTTAATGATAATGTTCATGTTAATTCTCAACCTAGCAAAAATAATGATGTAGAGATTGAACCTGCTGTTGATCTTTATAACCCACAATCAAAGAATCAATGTTAATAAGAGAGACTTTGTTGCTAGGAAGCACGGTAGAGAAAGAGAACCATGGGTTCAGAAACCCATACATTTTCCCCCTAAACCATCCAAGACAAAGGATGATGAGGATTTTGAGCGCTTTGCTGAAATGATTAGACCTATCTTCTTAAGTATGCGGTTAACTGATATGCTTAAAGTAAACCCTTATGCTAAATACATGAAGGATATCATTATAAATAAAAGAAAGATACCGGAAGCTGAAATTTCCACCATGCTTGCTAATTACACTTTTAAGGGTGGAATACCAAAGAAACTTGGAGATCCAGGGGTACCAACTATACCATGATCCATTAAAAGAAATTATGTTAAAACTGCTTTATGTGATCTTGGAGCCGGTGTTAGTGTTATGCCTCTCTCTTTATATCGTAGACTTGAATTGAATAAGTTGACACCTACTGAAATATCTTTGCAAATGGCTGCTAAATCAACTGCTATACCGGTCGGTATTTGTGAGGATGTGCCTGTTGTGGTTGCAAATGTCACTATCTTAACGGACTTTGTTATTCTTGATATTCCCGAGGACGATAGTATGTCGATTATCCTTGGTACCTTTTTGAATACTGCAGGGGCTGTTATTGATTGCAACAAAGGCAATGTCACTTTTCATGTTAATGGTAATGAGCATACGGTACACTTTCCAAGGAAACAATCTCAAGTTCATAGCGTCAATTCTATTGGAAAAGTTCCAACTATCATTATTGGAGGTTTTGAATTTCCTCTTCCTACTGTCATGAAAAAGTATGATATTCTTATTGTTGGGGATGTTCATATCCCCGTTGAGGTAACTTACTATTATTCAAAATTTCTCCGGTTCCGTGTTATTCGGAATGAGTTTGTTAACAAGACTTGATCAACCTTGTTAGTGGATTCATTTTCACGTTCATGAGATGGATGAAACTAGAAAGCACAACCTTCTGTAGCCTCTTTTTACTTTCTATTATTTAGAATAAATAAAGCAAAAATAGTATTATTCGTCTGTCTTTTGAATTATCCGTGCAATAAAAAAATATCCCAAAAATAAAAGGGCTCCAAATGCCCTGCAAATTTAGTATGATTTTTTATGGAATATTTGAGGAATTTAGGCACTGAAAAACTGCAGGGAGCAAGCACCTGGCCACGAGGGTGGAGGGCGCGCCCACACCCCCTGGGCGCGCCCCCCTGTCTCGTGGGCCCATGGTGGCCCCCCTCCACTTATTCCTGCACCCACACACTTCATCTTCCTCCCAAAAAATCCTCATCCAGCTCAAGCACGAGTTCTAGCTCATTTTGCTGCGATTTTCGATCTACTTGCTCAAAGCTCCATTCACAAAACTGCTTTGGGAGATTGTTGCTTGGTATGTGACTCCTCCATTGGTCCAATTAGTTTTTGTTCTAGTGCTTTATTCATTGCAAATTTTTGCTGCATAGGTGACCCTGTTCTTGAGCTTGCATGTCAAATTTATGAGGTCCCAAGTAATCCTAATGCATGATATAGGCTCTAGGCACTTGTAGGAGTAGTTGCTACCAATCTTGTTTAGTTATATTCACTTTTATTTTGAAGTTACTAAAATTTCAGAAATTTTCAGAAAATGATAAGGAGATTTTTGAGGGGCTCTTCTAGCCAAGGCTCCCAGGAAAAACAAGCTAAAGAGAAGGAAAAGGCCAAGTATAATCTTCCTCGCGTAGCGGAAGTACGGCCGTGTGAGTGGCCTTGTGATAATTTCTTGAGAGAAGCTGGGATTTATGAAGACTTTTATTCTTTGATTAAAAATGCAGGCC
Organism: Triticum dicoccoides; assembly: GCF_002162155.2. NCBI lineage: Eukaryota > Viridiplantae > Streptophyta > Magnoliopsida > Poales > Poaceae > Triticum > Triticum dicoccoides. The sequence continues at coordinate 638,773,754 of NC_041381.1, forward strand.
TCACTGACTTCCTCCATGACCGGATCAATCAGTATCTCTTACTCACCAATACTTTCGTGCAAAACTTTTATTATTATCCTAAGAATTCACCTCCATCAGTATCATTTCATTTATATGATGAGTTCAAGGAAATGTCATTACGTAATTTTTGCGCGGTATGTGGAATACCCTTTGAGGGAAGTTTAGATGAACCACATCGTAAAGATGTGGATGGTTTTGTTAACACTATTACCGTAGGGGATCCGAAGAAGGGTTCCGATGCGAGAATCACTAGCATACACTTTCCTGTTTTACGTTACTTTGCCATATTTGCTAGTCGATGCTTGATTGGTCGTGGAAACAGTGGAAACTTCAGTGTCCCTGATATTATTATTCTGTTCCATGCCTTGTTTGGTGATAATAGTTTTAGTTTGGGTGCCATTATTGCTAAACGGCTAAGCCTGAACTGTACAAAAGGCCCCATCTTTAGAGGTATCTATGATGCACGCCTTGCTGAACATTTTGAGATACCTATTAGGCACTATGAGAAAGAGGAGACAAAGTTGCCTCTTTCCCTTTTAGATTACATGAGCATGGTAGAACATGAGTTTATTGTTCACAATGATGATAAGATGCTCCTGTATAACTTGAGATTTAATAAGAAACACAATGAGACTATTATCCTGCATGCGCCTCTGTTGTTTGATTTGACTGCAGTTAATTATCTTGTCTCGCCGGAAGCGGTGTACGCTCATCGAGGACAGGCATCCGCTCCAGAGCCTGAGCCGGAACCTCCACTGGACCCTTATTGTCCATCATCTTATCAGTGGGATCCGGAGGAGATCGCTAGTCAATGGTATCCTGATTACACCCCTCAGTACACCGGGGAGAGTAGCCGCGGTCCTTGGCAATAGACCAACTTAGGACGAAAGCCTAAGCTTGGGGGAGTACGTATTTCTCACCGACTTTACATTCATGCTCACACACTATTCTAGTTGTCGGTGCCCATACTCTTTCATTGTATTATACATGCTAGTTTAATTCCTTTTTCTAGTTTTCTTCTTGTGTGTTTGTTAAATTTAAGAAAAATCAAAAAAATTAGTTAGTTACTTTCCATGCTTGTAGTAGTAACTAAAAACCCAAAAAGATTTCTTGTTCTTCTTTTACTTGTTGGGAGCTTTCCCGTATAAATAGTTTTATTTTCTTTTCTTTCCTTTGGGGGTCAAGAGTAGAAGACCATATTGAAAATGTTTAGTGGCTCTCATATGCATGATTGTTGATTTAACTTAGAGCCCATATTAGTTTGACTTCTCTCTTGATTTGAATGCTTGCAGATTCCAGCTTAGTCCAATGCACGTGCACTATTATTATTATACACACCGTTCGGTCGTGCAAGTGAAAGGCAATAATGATGATATATGATGGACTGATTGAGATGAGAGAAGCTGGTATGAACTCAACCTCTTTTGTTTTTGTAAATATGATGAGTTCATCGTTCCTGATTCAGCCTATTATGAAGTAAACATATTTGCAATGACATTTAGAGATTATAGTTGCTTGTGCCATGCTTAATTAGCTATGAGTTATAATGGTTTACCTTGCGTGCCAGCATGCTATTAAAATGATTATGATGTGGTATGATGGGATGGTATCCTCCTTTGAATGAATTGAGTGACTCGACTTGGCACATGTTCAAGCATGCAGTTGAAGAGCAATCAACATAGCCTTCACGATATTTATGTTCATGGTGGATTATATCCTACTCATGCTTGTACTTGGTGTAAATTAATTTTAATGCATGTTCATGACTGTTGTCGCTCTCTCAGTTGGTCGCTTCCCAGTCTTTTGCTAGCCTTCACCTGTACTAAGCGGGAATACTGCTTGTGCATCCAAACTCCTTAAACCCCAAAGTTATTCCATATGAGTCCGCCATACCTTCCTATATGCGGTATCTACCTGCCGTTCCAAGTAAATTTGTATGTGCCGAACTCCAAAAAATGAAATTCTGTTTAGTATGCTCAAGCAGCTCATGTTTCAACTAGGGTTGTCTGTATCTTCCATGCTAGGTGGGTTATTCTCAAGAGGAGTGGACTCTGCTCCTCATTCACGAAAAAATGGCTGGTAACTGGTGTCGGTGTCAAAACCGGCGGACCTCGGGTAGGGGGTCCCGAACTGTGCGTCTAGGCGGATGGTAATAGGAGACAAGGGACGCGATGTTTTTAACCAGGTTCAGGCCCTCTCGGTGGAGGTAAAACCCTACTCCTGCTTGATTAATATTGATGATATGGGTAGTACAAGAGTTGATCTAGCACGAGATTAGAGAGGCTAAACCCTAGAATCTAGCCTATGGTATGATTGTTGTTCGTCCTACGGACTAAAACTCTCTGGTTTATATAGACACCGGAGAGGGCTAGGGTTACACAGAGTCGGTTAAAATGGGAGGAGATCTTCATATCATATCGCCAAGCTTGCCTTCCACGCCAAGGAAAGTCCCTATCCGGACACGGGACGAAGTCTTCAATCTTGTATCTTCATAGTCCGGGAGTCCGGCCAAAGGTCATAGTCCGGCCATCCGGACACCCCCTAATCCAGGACTCCCTCAGTAGCCCCCGAACCAGGCTTCAATGACGACGAGTCCGGCGCGCAAATTATCTTCGGCATTGCAAGGCGGGTTCTTCTCCAGCTCCATATTCTTGTAGAATAGTGTCCGGCTTCTGATAAATGCTGTGCTCCTTGGCTTCCACGTCCAATAAAAGCCATCTTCCACGTGTCGAATGAATGCGAAAAGCCAGTGCATTTTTACTTTTCCCCCCTAGCTGTGCAAATGAGCTGCCTATAAAAAGAGACGAGGATCTAGATCCGAATCCCACCATCTCCCCTTAGCAAGTTTTCATCGGAGTGCCTCTGACAAAAAATCCATTCCATTATGGACAGTCGACGTGCCTCATCCTCTCGCGCTCCTAGCCCTCAGCCAGGAGATTGGGGGAGATGCTCAGTCCCGCATAGTGAGTTAGTGACACTCCAAGCCGAGGGATTGCTTCCCCCAGCCTTTATGGTTCCGGTTCGAGCCGGACTCGCCACCTATATGGGCGGAAAGCAGGCGGAGAGCGTCCCCAATCCTTCCAAAAGAGAGCGGGTATGCTTCGCCCCTTATCTAATAAGAGGACTTGGATTTCCAATACATCCGTTTCTCCGGGGGCTCCTGGAGTTCTACGGCCTCCAGCTGCACCACCTTACGCTTGCCTCCATTCTGCACATCGCGGGCTTCGTGGCCCTCTGCAAGCTGTTCCTGGGCGTCGAGGCTCATTTTGCATTGTGGAAGAGATTATTCTGCCTCGTCCCCCGTTCTCACGAGGGATCGATATATCAAGTGGGCGGAGCCGAGCTATGGCACATCGCCGGGACCGGATATCTATCCGGAACCCCGAAGAAGGCGTCCGAAGACTGGCCTTCAGAATGGTTTAATATAGAAGACGCCCCGCTACCGGATCCAGTTCGGATCGGCCTCCCGGAGTTCAGCAATGCTCCTCTGAAGAAATGCCTAAGTTGGCGTCCGTGGAGCCCTCAACGGGAGAATGACAGGGACGTCCTGTACCTGATGGGCCGAATAAGATTATTGGCTCATTCCGGCCTGACCATGATTGGGGTCATGGCCATATGCATTATGCGGGGGGTGCAGCCGCTCCAATATAGGGGCCACCCCATCTGGGATTTCAACGGGGAGGATGATGCCACCTGTCATGGCCGTAAGGGGCCGGGATCGGTCGATGATCTAGTGAAGATCTTGTCTGGCCTGTAGAAAGGGGAAAAGAGGATTTTCTCCGTGTTAGTCCATTGAACGGATTTGCTATGAACAATCCTCGAAGCTGGGTAAGCGTATATGTTTTGTTTCATCCGATCCCCATTCCCATGGTTAAGTATGTCACTTTGTGATTTCGACGCAGGAACTGCGCCGGGCTGTAGAGGATATACACATCCCGCCTCCACAACCCAAGGATCCAGAACGGTCCCTCGATCCGGCCTCCGAAGAGGATCCGGATATAAAGGTGGATTTGATCAACGGGGTGTTCCACCAACTTTGCATCGACAATGCTTTGGTTGCCATTACGGTTGATTACCCCGGAATATTTCCAGCTTCCCAGGTAACTGTGACTGAAGCCCTGATTCCGTGACTCATCCATGCTTATTTCTGATCACCGCATACCGATGGTGTTCCGCAGGAGGTACCTTTGAGGCGGGAAGCTGGGCCCGCGGTGGCCGGCCAACAAGGGGCAGCTCGGTCCAGCAGGCGGAAAAGAAGTGCGGTGCGGATCGAGATGTCGCCGCAATGGTATGGCACGCCATCGTGTTTCAAGGAAAGATTCCTGGAAGGCATGCTAACGCTCGTGATTTTTTTAGGGGAAAGAGCGCTCGCTGGATTGTGTCCGGAGAAGTTGCCAATCGAGCCTCCCCCAGCCAGGCTCCAACACCAGGTCCGGAAGGGGAGACGAACACAAGGCGCGCGTCGGATGCTCCTCCAACGGAGGATGCCGACAGATTGTCCGCCACCAGATCTGAGGTGGAGAGCGCCATGAATCACAGGCGCCGCCGGACAATTCTTCGTGACGCATGTTTCTCCCAAGAGGCATTGAATGCCTTTAGTTCGGGAGATGCGCACCTCCGTGCCGCTCAAGATGGTCTAGCCAGAGCCACGGAGCAGTATGTGAAATACATACGGGTGAGGAATTTTGACAGTTATATATGCCAGTAGCCCCCGAGACTTAAAATAGTTAGAATAACTGATTTAAGGATCATTTGTAATGCAGGATCTTACAGAAAAGAATACCCACCTATCCCAGGAGCTTCAAGAGTGCAAGGCCCAACTTGAGGCCGCACTAGCTGCCGCAGGGGGAGCCACATAGACCCCCTCCGGTAATATATATTTCGAAAAATAATTTCGTTGTAGAGTGCGGCATGTGTGCAATTCTGACGATAACAGTGCAGATGGGGCCGGAGTAAATCCGGACAGGCAACAACTCCTACGCCAACTAAAGGCTGGCGAGAGCGTGCTGACAAGGGTGAGGCAAGAGAAGAACAAACTTCAAGACGCCAATACCCAGCTGGGCGAGGAACTAAAGGATGTTCGTATTCAGCTGTCTGCTTCCGTAAAGGAGAATCGGCGACTTCGACGCGGCATTTTTAGTAAGTGCTTGAACGAATTCTCAAAAAAAATCAGCGAGGAAGTCGATTGATAGAGCTATGTCTGTAGGTCTGCTGACAGGTCGTCCTGCGGAGGAAATTCCCAGTTCAACGGGGGACCTTCTTCCCGAGCTGTTGCAACTGCACGAAGAAGTTCGGCAGGCAATGCAAGGCGTCATCCAGGCTATGTGGCCATCCCTCTACGCGCCCGAAGGCCTTGGGGAGCTTGCCAAGAAGCTGGCAGGAGTGCGGCAGCGCTTCCGGTTGTGGAAGATATCGGCATGTCGTCAAGGTGCCAGGGAGGCCTGGGCCATGGTGAAGACTCGGTACACGAAGGTTGACCCAAACCATATGGCCGAAGTCGGCCCTATGGGTCCTGACGGAAAGGAGATCCCTGTCAGTTTAGTATATGGCCAGGTAGAGCTGGCTGCAAAGTATTCTCAATAGGACTGTAAATTAGACCGCCTGTTGGATGGTATTGAAGAAGAATATACCGAGTCGGGTTGACTCTGTAATTTAAAATGACATGAAAAATGCCTTCTAGCCGGATTGTAGATCGTTTGTCATTGCGGACCTTTTCGCTTCAACCTCTGGACCCTATAGTCCGGAGTGTGTCCGAATACCCTCTCGATTATGTAAGAACCGGGGCATGCATGGAGACAAGGCATAGGGGTCATAATTGCTTTAGCAGACAAGTGCCCAACTAGTTATGTTATATTACATGGTTAGTAAGAAACATCTTCCAGGGAGAATAGTTCCGTTAGGGGTTCCTTTCCCTGGGAGGCATGCCCTGAAGTGCATGTCCGATCTGCTAAAAAAAGTAGAAAAGCATCTGGGAGCAGATAAACAAGAAAAATCATCTTTTATTTCACCGACCGAATATTCCCTTAAGAACGCTAGCTTTCAGCTTCACCCAGTCTGAGGTACACATCCGGCTGACCCGGCAGTAACAATTGCAGAGGTGGTCCCTTTACCACCTAGCCGAACGAACGAGAACGTAGGGGTAAGCATAGGAGCCAGGCAACCCAACTTGGCCAAAACTTAAGTCATATCGATGCATATAATGGTGTATAAAAGGTTCATGCGGAAGTGTCACACATGTTTTTGGCATGAGGCCCGTTTATATAAACTTCTGATAAGGAAGCCCCCAGGTATAATGAGCGCGGTTGGGGCGTCAACTATGTGCGAACAATGCGCAAGCAAGCCCCTAAGGGCTTTGGAGAGAGAAAAAAAGGTAGGTAGAAGGAGAGAAATGCCAGACAGCTAATGTGAAAAAATAAAAAAGGGGACAGAGGAAGGAGACGAACACGGAGTCCGGCGCTAGGCGTAGAATCTTCGTAGGCGTGTTGCATTCCATGGGTTCGGCTCGAGTCGGTTGTCCGATGCACTTCGCAGACGGTACGCTCCACCAGTCAGTACTTGGTCGATTATGAAGGGACCCTCCCACTTGGGCTTTAGTTTGTCCTTTTTCTTGTCCGGCAGGCGTAGAACTAGTTCGCCAACGTTATAAGTTTTGGCCCGTACTTCTCTGCTTTGATATCTTCGAGCCTACTGTTGATAGAATGCGGAACGGGCTTTTGCCACGTCGCGCTCCTCCTCCAGTGCGTCCAAGCTGTCCTGCCGATCGAGCTCGGCTTCTCTTTCTTCGTACATGCGCATGCGAGGTGAGTCATGAATTATGTCGCAGGGCAGCATTGCCTCTGCGCCGTACACCATAAAAAAAAGTGTGAATCCGGTAGTGCGATTCGGCGTGGTCCGCAGCCCCCAGAGTACGGAGTCAAGCTCCTCTACCCAGTGCATGTTAGATTCCTTGAGGGATCGCACTAGTCTGGGTTTAACACCGCTCATGATGAGACCGTTGGCTCGTTCGACTTGACCTTAGTTTGTGGGTGATAGACTGAAGCGTAGTCGAGCTTGATTCCCATGTTTTCGCACCAGAGTTTAACTTTGACGGCCGTGAAGTTGTGCCATTGTCGGTTATGATGCTGTGGGGGACGCCGTAATGGTGTACAAACCCGGATATGAAGTCTATCACCGGTCCGGATTCGGCCGTCTTTACAGTCTTGGCCTCTATCCATTTGGTGAATTTGTCCACCATGACCAGTAGATATTTTTTCTTGTGGGTTCCTCCTTTAAGGGGCCCAACCATGTCAAGCCCCTAGACCGCAAAAGGCCAGGTGATGGGTATGGTTTGTAGGGCGGTAGGTGGCATGTGGCTTTGATTAGCAAATAATTGGCAACCGACGCATCGCTGCACTAAGTCCTGAGCGTCTGCCCGGGCCGTCGGCCAATAAAATCTGGTACGGAAGACCTTGCTTACAAGGGCCCGGGCTGCGGCGTGGTGCCCGCCTAGTCCGGCATGAATTTCAGCCAGAAGATTTCGCCCTTCTTCTTCGGAGATACACCTTTGAAGGACTCCGGTTGTGCTTTTCTTATAAAGCTCTCCGTCGTGGACTTTGTAGGCTTTAGATTGCCGCACTATGCAGCGGGCCTCGTTTTGGTCCTCGGGAAGTTCCTGCCTAGTTAGGTATGCTAGGAATGGTTCTGTCCACGGGGCAATGACTGTCATTATTGTGTGGGCTGACGATGTTGTTTCGTGGGCAGAGCCAGTGACTGTGTCAGAATGTTCGGTGAGGGGTAGTGTGGCTGTGTCCGAGCTGTTGTTTCTGGATTCTCCCTACCATGTTACGGATGGCTTGAAGAGCCTCTCTAGGAAGATGTTGGGAGGGACGGCATCGCGCTTTGTGCCGATGCGTGCCAACACGTCTGCTGCCTGGTTGTTCTCCCGGGCTATATGGTGAAATTCGAGCCCCTCAAACCGGGCTGACATCTTTAAGATGGCATTGCGATAAGCTGCCATTTTTGGATCTTTGGCGTCAAAGTCTCCATTTATTTGGGATACCGCGAGGTTTGAATCCCCACGGACCTCCAGGCGCTGAATGCCCATGGAAACTGCCATCCGGAGACCATGTAGAAGGGCCTCGTATTTGGCTACGTTGTTGGAGTCCGTGTACATTATCTGGAGTACGTATTGGACTGTGTCTCCTGTAGGGGATGTCGGAATGACGCCAGCCCCCAGGCCAGCCAACATTTTGGAGCCGTCGAAGTGCATGATCCAGTTGGAATATGCGCCGTACTCTTTAGGGAGCTCGGCTTCGGTCCATTCGGCGATGAAGTCAGCCAAAACCTGCGATTTGATAGCTCGCCGTGGCTTGTAAATTATATCGAACGGAAGGAGCTCAATGGCCCATTTGGCAATCCGGCCCGTTGCGTCGCGGTTGTTTATAATATCATTAAGAGGTACTTCGGATGCCACTGTTATTGACCACTCTTGGAAATAGTGTCGCAGCTTCCGGGATGCCATGAACACCGCATATGCTATCTTTTGATAATGCGGGTACCAGGACTTGCATGGGGTTAGGACAGTGGACACGTAGTAAACCGGTTTTTGGAGAGGAAACTTGTGTCCGTCTGTTTCTCGTTCAACGACGAGCACCGCCTTACAACTTGATGGGTTGCCGCGATGTACAATAGCATAGGTTCGCCCGTGTTGGGCGCGGCCAGGACCGGATTTGTTGCCAGTATGGCTTTGATTTCTTCGAGTCCGGCCGTGGCGGCATCCGTCCACTCGAAGTGTTCGGTGCGCCGCAGGAGGCGATAAAGGGGTAATGCCTTTTCTCCTAAGCAGGAGATAAAGTGGCTTAGAGCCGCCACGCATCCGATCAATTTTTATATTTGCTTGAGGTCTTTTGGGATATCCAATTGCGACGGAGCTTGGATCTTGGCTGGATTTGCCTCAATTCCTCTACCGGATACAATGAAGCCCAAGAGTTTTCCGGCTGGCACGCCGAAAACGCATTTTTCTGGGTTGAGCTTAATGTCATATGCTCGGAGATTGTCGAACGTGAGTCTCAAGTCGTCTACTAGAGTTTCGACATGTTTGGATTTGATGACCACGTCATCTACGTATGCTTCAACTGTTTTGCCGATCTGGTTGGCCAGACATGTCTGAATCATGCGCTGATATGTTGCGCCAGTGTTTTTGAGCCCGAAGAGCATCGTGTTGAAGCAGAATGGGCCGTACGGGGTGATGAATGCCGTTGCGGCTTGGTCTAACTCTGCCATCTTGATTTGATGGTAGCTAGAGTATGCATCGAGGAAACACAATGAATCGTGTCCTGCAGCGGCGTCGATGATTTGATCAATTCGGGGGAGGGGGAAGGGATCCTTCGGGCAGGCTTTATTTAGGTCTTTGAAATCGACACATAGGCGCCAGGATTTGTCCTTCTTTGGTACCATCACCAGGTTCGCTAGCCAGTCCGGATGTTTTATATCTCTGATGAATCCGGCTTCCAGTAGTTTTGCTGGCTCCTCTCCCATGGTTTGTCTCTTGGGTTCGGAGAAACGCCGAAGAGTCTGCTTAACGGGCTTGAATCCTTTTAGGATGTTCAGGCTGGATTCCTGGCATGTCTGAAGGGTGCCAGGCAAAAATGTCCCAATTTTCTCGTAGGAATTCTCTGAGTGCGGCGTCTACATCGGGTTTTAGTTGTGCCCCGATGGAGAACATTTTTGTGGTGTCCGTTGGATGGACTTGGAACTTGACTATTTTGTCTGCCGGCTTGAAGGAGGTGGACTTGGATCTTTTGTCGAGTATCACGTCGTCCCTGTCCACCGTGGACCGCAACACAGTTAGTTCCTCAGCTGCTAAGGCTTCGGATAGTGCCTCGAGGGCCAGTGCGGTTGTCTTGTTTTCGGCGCGGAGCGCTGTGTCCGGATCACTAGCAAGAGTGATGATTCCGTTGGGTCCGGGCATTTTGAGCTTCATGTACCCGTAATGGGGTATAGCTTGAAAAATTGTGAATGCTTCTCGTCCTAACAGAGTGTGGTATCCGCTGCTGAACGGGGCCACTTGAAATGTGACCTCCTCGGATCTGTAATTATCCGACGTGCCGAACACTACGTCCAGTGTGATTTTCCCTGAACAGCATGCTTCCCGACTGGGGATTATTCCTCTAAAGGTTGTGTTGCTTCGCTCAATGCGGCTCCAGTCTATTTCCATTTTTTGCAGTGTTTCCTCATAGATGAGGTTCAATCCGCTGCCGCCATCCATGAGTACCTTTGTAAGCCGGAAGCCGTCCACTATCGGACTGAGGACCAATTCGGCTGGTGCTCGGGCTGTCCGGAATTTAGGTTCGTCACTGGCATTAAAAGTAATAGCTGTGTCACTCCATGGATTTATTGTTGCTTCCTGGTAGACTTCGGCAAGGCTGCGGAGCGTTCGCTTCCTCGCATTGTTTGATGCGAAGGTCTCGAAGACTGTTGACACCGTACTGGCGTTTCTGGGGTGGTGCTCTGCGGATTCTGGAGTTAGAAGCTCCTCGCCACTCCTGGCCACCTGCCGGAGTATCCAACATGCTCTAAGGCTGTGAGTTGGTGTGACTTCCCCTGAACTATGAATTTTACAGGATCCATTGAGCCATCCCTCCAGTACGGTCCCATACCCTATAGAGGGTTTTTGTTTTTTGCTATTTGGCTTAGGTGCCTGGCGATAATGCGCCCTTTTGTTTCGGACTGGGATTGTATTCAGGGTCGGATTGTCCTAGAACTTTGTTTCGGTTTTCCGAACGCTTTCTGTCGCACAATACTTTTGTACTATGGACGTCAAGTCAGCGAAGCGTGTAATTTCGCGACGACTTATGGCGTTGAGGATTCCGATGTCCGTGCAGTTCTTACATAAGAATGTAACTGCATCCTTTTCACGGCAGTCCTTTATCATGTTTATAACCAGGAGGAATCTGGCCCAGTAGTGATGTACTATTTCTCCGAGCTCTTGCCGTATTTGGGATAAATCCCTTATAGTTGGGTGGGCGGGTGGCTTTAAATCCGGAACCTCGCCCGATCTAAGACTCAGGGGCCAAGAAATTTCCGAATCCGGAAGCTTGTTTTCTTGGACGTTATTCAATGAATCAGGCCTGCTGCCTGACTTTAGGTTCAGGGCTTGGGCGACATCCTCCCCTCCGCGGATATCCAGCTTGGAGGGGTCGGGAATCCGGACACATCTGGTCCTTAGGATGGGCGAAGATTCGCCACGTTGCTCTTCCACCACTTCAATGTGGTGGGTGACCTGGGGAGAGTCGATCTCTCTCTGATCGGGTTTAAGCCCAATCTGGCCGTAATCTGTAGTGACTCCCAGGGCGGCGATGTGATCCAAGAGCTTGTTTAGGGAAGAGAGCTCCATCGGATCTAATTGCTCGGCGAGTTCCGAGCTGATCTGGAGATTGCTTTCGATGACCCGAGAGGTCATCACCGGTGCGGCGGCCGAACAGGCAGTCATCAAAAACCCGCCTAGCCGGAGAGTTTGGCCGACAGCCAAAGCTTCTTTAGCGACCGCGCCGTCTTTAAAGATGGGGTGTGGCATCCTTCCTGTTGGTGACGACACACAGGAACTCTCAATGAAAGCACCAATGTCGGTGTCAAAACCGGCGGATCTCGGGTAGGGGGTCCCGAACTGTGCGTCTAGGCGGATGGTAACAGGAGACAAGGGACGTGATGTTTTTACCCAGGTTCGGGCCCTCTCGGTGGAGGTAAAACCCTACTCCTGCTTGATTAATATAGATGATATGGGTAGTACAAGAGTTGATCTACCACGAGATCAGAGAGGCTAAACCCTAGAAGCTAGCCTATGGTATGATTGTTGTTCGTCCTATGGACTAAAACTCTCCGGTTTATATAGACATCGGAGAGGGCTAGGGTTACACAGAGTCGGTTACAATGGGAGGAGATCTTCATATCATATCACCAAGCTTGCCTTCCACGGCAAGGAAAGTCCCTATCCGGACACGGGACGAAGTCTTCAATCTTGTATCTTCATAGTCCGGGAGTCCGGCCAAAGGTCATAGTCCGGCCATCTGGACACCCCCTAATCCAGGACTCCCTCAACTGGGATGCCCAGTCCCATGATCAAAAAGATCAAAGCAAATCAAAATAATTAAACAAAAAACCCCCAGGGCTGTTGTTAGTTGGAGGCACTCGTTGTTTCGAGCAAGCCATGGATTGATGCTTATTGGTGGTGGGGGAGTATAAACTTTTACCATTCTGTTTGGGAACTGCCTATAATGTATGTAGCATGGAAGACATCGAGATCTCATAGTTGTTGTGTTGACAGTGAAAGTATATCGCCCAAAATGGTATTCATCTCTATTTTAAAATTGAGCTCTGGCACCTCTACAAATCCCTACTTCCCTCTGCGAAGGGCCTATCTATTTACTTTTATGTTGAGTCATCATCCCTCTTATTAAAAAGCACCCGCTGGACAGCACACTGTCATTTGCATGTATTACTAATAGTTTATAGTGGGTATGACTTGACTGGATCTCTTTTACCATGAATTACAATGTTTAGTCAATCCTTGATCTTTAAAGGTGCTCTGCATTTATGTTTTGCAGTCTCAGTAAGGGCTAGCGAGATACCATCTTGTTATATCATATTATGCTTTTTTAGAGAAAGTGTTGTCATCTGATTTTTATTATTATTGGTCGCTAGCTGATTATGCCATTGATATGAGTAAATGTGAGACCTAAGTGTTATTGTGAATATGGTTAGTTCATAATCTTTGCTGAAAACTTGAATGCTGGCTTTACATATTTACAACAACAAGAGCAAACAGAGTTTGTAAAAGTTTTTCTTTATCACTTTCAGTTTATCAACTGAATTGCTTGAGGACAAGCAAAGGTTTAAGCTTGGGGGAGTTGATACGTCTCCAACGTATCTACTTTTCCAAACACTTTTGCCCTTGTTTTGGACTCTAACTTGCATGATTTGAATGAAACTAACCCGGACTGATGTTGTTTTCAGTAGAACTTCCATGGTGTTGTTTATTGTGCAGAAAACAAAAGTTCTCGGAATGACCCTGAAAATCCACGGAGATAACTTTTGGAAAATATAAAAAATACTGGCAAAAGAATCAAGGCCAGGGGGCCCACACCCCGTCCACGAGGGTGGGGGGCGCGCCCTCCCCCCTGGGCGCGCCCTCCCCCTGGGCGCGCCCCCTGTCTCGTGGGCCCCCTGATGCTCCACCGACCTCAACTCCAACTCTATATATTCCGTTTCGCGGAGAAAAAAATCAGAGAGAAAGTTTCATCGCGTTTGACGATACGAAGCCACCGCCAAGCCCTAATCTCTCTCGGGAGGGCTGATTTGGAGTCCGTTCAGGGCTCCGGAGAGGGGGGTTCGTCGCTGTCATCATCATCAACCATCCTCCGTCACCAATTTCATGATGCTCACCACCGTGCATGAGTAATTCCATCGTAGGCTTGCTAGACGGTGATGGGTTGGATGAGATTTACCATGTAATCAAGTTAGTTTTGTTAGGGTTTAATCCCTAGTATCCACTATGTTCGGAGATTGATGTTGCTATGACTTTGCTATGCTTAATGCTTGTCACTAGGGCCCGAGTGCCATGATTTCAGATCTGAACCTATTACGTTTTCATGAATATATGTGAGTTCTTGATCCTATCTTGCAAGTCTATGTCACCTATTATGTGTTATGATCCGACAACCCTGAAGTGACAATAATCGGGATACTTCTCGGTGATGACCATAGTTTGAGGAGTTCATGTATTCACTACGTGTTAATGCTTTGGTCCGGTACTCTATTAAAAGGAGGCCTTAATATCCCTTAGTTTCCACTAGGACCCCGCTGCCACGGGAGGGTAGGACAAAAGATGTCATGCAATTTCTTTTCCATAAGCACGTTTGACTATATTTGGAATGCATGCCTACATTATATTGATGAATTGGAGCTAGTTCTGTGTCACCCTATGTTATAGCTATTACATGAGGAATCGTATCCGACATAATTATCCATCACTGATCCAATGCCTACGAGCTTTTCACATATTGTGCTTCGCTTATTTACTTTTTCGTTGCTACTGTTACAATTACTACAAAACTACTATCTTTACTTTTGCCACTATTACCATTACTATCATACTACTTTGCTGTAGATACTAAGTTATCCAGGTGTGGTTGAATTGACAACTCAACTGCTAATACTTAAGAATATTCTTTGGCTCCCCTTGTGTCAAATCAATAAATTTGGGTTGAATACTCTACCCTCGAAAGTTGTTGCGATCCCCTACACTTGTGGGTTATCATGGCGCCAAGTGCATGTCTGCCCGAGCTTATTGGAGCTGATGATAGGGGATAGAGCCCGTTTCTACACCTGGCGTGGAGGAGGGTTTTCCTCGTTGCCTTGTCCTTGACATAGAAAGAATGAGGATGAGTTTCAAGAACCACATGATTGTCATAAGATAAATGATGGGCAGCGATCAAGTTTTTGGTGGCTTTGGGCACATGCAAAAAAATTAAGATGAAGATTGCGAGTAGGGGTACAAACATATGCATGACCTATATGGGAAATCTTCATACCTGTGCCATTTGGCACGTTTACTTGATCATGTCCATTGTACTTGTCACGGACGGTGAGTTTGTCGAGCTCGCTGGTAATGTGGTCTATTGCACCTAAGTCCACACACCAGTTTGTGTCCACCCCATAGGAGGAGTTGGTGTTGACGGTTGCTTCACTTTTGTCCTTGATGAAGGAGATGTCAAAATGGCGATAGCACTCCATGGGCGTGTGATTGGGCTTGGTGCAGATTTGGCAGAAGACGTCGGGGAGATCATTTCGACCTCCTCCATTGTCGTGGCCGCCGTCGCCGCCGCGACCATGAACACCACCGTTGTTGCCTCGGCCGCCTCCATTGCGTCCGCCGTTGCCACCGCGGCCACCGCCATGGTTGGATCCACCATGCCCGCTGCGAAAGACGGCATTGGCACATGAGTGGGAGGATTTCCCTCCACCTTCAAACATAGCCAATCTTCTTTCAAAGCTGATCAGCTGTGAGTAAAGCTTGCTCACCTTGATTTGCGTAGATCATGGAGACGAAAGGCATGTAGTCGTACTCGAGTCCCGCGAGGACGTAGGACACCATGTCGTCGTCGGTGAGCGGCTTGCCCACTGATGCCATCTCATCATCGAGCGCCTTCATGCACCCTATGTACTCGGCCATCGTCGAGTTGCCCTTCTTGGTGGTGGAGAGGGCGATTCTGGTGTTGACGACGTGTGCTTGGGTTTGGGAGATAAAGATATCCGTAATGGCGGCCCATGCTTCGGCCGCCGTGTCGCAGTGTGCAACCTGAACCATAACAGGGGCTGAGATGGAGTTGAAGATGAAGCTCAGCACCTGACAATCTCGAGCCTTGTCGATGTTGTATGCAGGGTTGGGCACGTCCGTGGGCTTGTCGTCCTTGTCGAGGAGCTTTTGTGTTGTCTGCTCCCTCTCTGGATTGAGGTAGGAGACGAGCTGCGCTCCACAAATGGCCTCCATGGCTTGCGCGTGCCACTCTAGGAAGTTGGAGCGATGGAGTCGGCGGCTATGGGATGAGGGCGGGCGCGGCGATAGCGGAGCTTGAGGAGGCCATGGCTACGAGAGATGTTCTTAGAGGAGATAGGCTCTGAATACCATGAAATATGGCGTGAAGCGTATGCCTAGCAGGGACGCGTTACGTGTTATATATAGCCATAGGCTAGGGTTTACAAGATTCAGTAGTTAGGTTAGACTTGATCCTCAAGTTAGCTAACCACAAGATGAGGATCTAAGCCATCAACCTAACTACCAGATTACAGAATTGTAACACATGCAAGTTAAAGAGTATATATGGTTTTATATCCAACCGTGAGCTCGCGGCACACGGGTCGCAAGGTTGGGTACGTAGGTGGACTGGTGCAGCCGTCGGGGCATCCCCTTGCTCGTGGCCACGACAAGGGCATGTTTTGTTGCATTAGCGAATAGTACTTGTGTTGCATACACATCCCAACCCAGCCTGGCTCTGGAAAAACAGCCTCATATGCGACATCTGTAGGTTGTTTGGTTGCCTGCATATGGACTTCCTGCATTAGGGGATCAACTTTGGCACGGTGTTTGGTTGCCTGCATTGTCTCGGCGCATACAGCTACACGCTGTTTGGTTGCCTGCATGGGGTATGAAAAAGAGCTAGCACTTGCACTTAACACACAAGGTTAAGAGCTAACAGAGGAAGGGGGAGAAGAAATGCAGTGTGCGCCGGACCATGGTGACTGCGGTGGATAGTGGCCGTGGCGCCGTGTCCGACATAACGAGCATGGAGTCATGGGCGAGTGATCTCGTCGGCGGCACGACGAGCGACACCGTCGACGAACTAGTTGCGGTGCTCGCGCAAAGACAGTTGACGAAGGAGGAGAATACAGTGCTCACGTCATGGTATCGTCAGTGCAGTGGACGCGAGAGGAGGCCGAGATGATCGACGCTGGAAGCGACTCCGGTGTAGTTGGGCGAGAGAGAGAGGACAATATGATCGACCCCGTCGGCGGCTGATAACCCACAAGTATAGGGGATCGCAACAGTTTTCGATAAGTAAGAGTGTCGAACCCAACGAGGAGCTAAAGGTAGAATAAATATTCCCTCAAGTTCTATCAACCACCGATACAACTCTACGCATGCTTGATGTTTACTTTACCTAGAATAAGTATGAAACTAGAAGTACTTTGTAGGTGTTTTTGGATAGGTTAGCAAGGTAATAAAGAGAGCGTAAGCATAAACTAGGGGCTGTTTAGATAAAGAGACAACTAAACTAGTAAAAGTAAAAAGCTTGTTGTCACGAGAAAGTTATTTGTCCCTAGGCAATCGATAACTAGACCGGTAATCATTATTGCAATTTTATTTGAGGGAGAGGCATAAGCTAACATAATTTCTCTACTTGGATCATATGCACTTATGATTGGAACTCTAACAAGCATCCGCAACTACTAAAGATTCATTAAGGTAAAACCCAACCATAGCATTAAAGTATCAAGTCCCCTTTATCCCATACGCAACAATCCCTCTTACTCGGGTTTGTGTTTCAGTCACTCACCAACCCACTATAAGCGAATCATGAATGTATTGCAACACCCTACAGAGGGAATCCCTCACGCTTGCGCGACACGGAGAGCACCATAGGACAGCACCAATAATAAAACATACAACTCAAACCAATCACGGTCATCAAATAGCCATTAGGACAAAACAGATCTACTCAAACATCATAAGATAGCCATACATCATTGGGGAATAATATATAGCGTTGAGCACCATGTTTAAGTAGAGATTACAGCGGGTAAGAGAGAGGTTACACTGCTGCTTAGAGGGAGGAAGAGTTGGTGGAGATGTTGGTGAAGATGGCGGCGGTGTTGGTGAAGATCGCGGTGATGATGATGGCCCCTGGCGGCGTTCCGGCACCACCAGAAGCAAGGGGGAGAGAGCCCCCCTTCTTCTTCTTCTTCCTTGACCTTCTCCCTAGATGGGAGAAGGGTTTCCCCTCTGGTCCTTGGCTCCCATGGCTTGGGAGGGGCGAGAGCCCCTCCGAGATTGGATATATCTCTCTGTTTCTGCGTTCTCTCCGTTGCCTGATTCTACCCCTTCACCGTTTCCTTTATATCCGGAGATCCGTAACTCCGATTGGGGTGAATCTTTCGCTCAGATCTTCCTTGTAAAATTAGCTTTCTTGCGCCAGAAGGAGACCGTCAACCGCCTTACGGTGGGCTCCCGAGGGTCAGGGGCGCGCCTGGGGGGTAGGGCGCGCCCCCTACCTCGTGCCCACCTCGGATACCGTTTCACATTGATTTTACTTCCAGAAAATCATAAATATTCCAAAAAAAATCTCCATCCATTTTTTTCGTTTGGATTCCGTTTGATATTGGGTTTCTGCGAAACAAAAAACATACAACAGACAGGAACTGGCACTGGGCACTGGATCAATATGTTAGTCCCAAAAATAATATAAAAAGTTGCCAAAAAGTATATGAAAGTGAATAATATTGGCATGGAACAATAAAAAATTATAGATACGACGGAGACGTATCAGCATCCCCAAGCTTAATTCCTGCTCATCCTCGAGTAGGTAAATGATAAAAATAATAATTTTTGATGTGGAATGCTACCTAGCATAATCTTGATCATATGTCTAATCACGTCATTAATATTAAGACACGAGTGATTCAAAGCAATAGTCTATCATTTGACATAAATAACAATAATACTTCAAGCGTACCAATAAAACAATCATGTATTTTCAAAACAACAAGGCCAAAGCAAGCTTATTCCTACAAAATCATATAGTTTAGCCATGCTTCATTTTCATCACACAAAATGCTCCCATCATGCACAACCCCGATGACGAGCCGAGCAATTGGTTCATACTTTTTAACGCGCTTCATCTTTTTCAACCCTCACGCAATACATGAGCGTAAGCCATGGATATAGCACTATAGGTGGAATAGAATATAATGATGGAGGTTATGTGGAGAAGACAAAAAGGGAGAAAGTCTCACATCGACGCGGCTAATCAACGGACTATGGAGATTCCCATGAATTGATGTCAATGCGAGGAGTAGGGATTGCCATGCAACGGATGCACTAGAGCTATAAGTGTATGAAAGCTCAACAAAAGAAACTAAGTGGGTGTGCATCCAACTTGCTTGCTCATGAAGACCTAGGGCATTTGAGGAAGCCCATCGTTGGAATATACAAGCCAAGTTCTATAATGAAAATTCCCACTAGTATATGAAAGTGACAACATAGGACACAATCTATATGAAGAACATGGTGCTCCTTTGAAGCACAAGATATGAGACTCACTACATGAAGGACATGGTGCTACTTTGAAGCACAAGTGTGGAAAAAGAGATAGTAACATTGCCCATTTTCTTTTCTTTTCTCTTTTTTTGGTGGGCTTCTTTGCCCCCCTTTTTTTTATTTAGGCTTCTTTGGCCTTCCCTTTTTTTTATGGGGCAATGTTCTATAATGATGATCATCACACTTTTATTTACTTACAACTCGATATTACAACTCGATACTGGAACAAAGATATGACTCTATATGCATGCTTCCGGCGGTGTACCAGAATGTGCAATGATCTAGCGTAGCAATGACATCAAAAAACGGACAAGCCATGAAAACATCATGCTAGCTATCTTACGATCATGCAAAGCAATAAGACAATGAATGCTCAGGTCATGAATATGATGATGATGGAAGTTGCATGGCAATATATCTCGGAATGGCTATGGAAATGCCATAATAGGTAGGTATGGTGGTTGTTTTGAGGAAGATATAATGAGGCTTATGTGTGATATCAGGGGTTTGGATGCACCGGAGAAGTTTGCACCAACTCTCGAGGTGAGAAAGGGCAATGCACAGTACCGAAGAGGCTAGCAAAGGCGGAAAGGTGAGAGTGCATATAATCCATGGACTCACATTAGTCATAAAGAACTCATATACTTATTGCAAAAGTTTATTAGCCCTCAAAGCAAAGTACTACTACGCATGCCCCTAGGGGGATAGATTGGTAGGAAAAGACCATCGCTCGTCCCCGACTTCCACTCATAAGGAAGACAATCGAAGAAACACCCCATGCTTCAAATTTGTCACACAACGGTTACCATACGTGCATGCTGCGGGACTTGCAAACCTCAACACAAGTGTCTCTACAATCCACAACCACCCACTAGCATAACTCTAATATCACCATCTTTATATCGCAAAACTATTGCAAGGAATCAAACATATCATATTTAGCGATCTACAAGTTTATGTAGGATTTTATGACTAACCATGTGAATGACCAGTTCCTATCATCTCTCTAAATAGATATAAGTGAAGCAAGAGAGTTTAATTCTTTCTACAAAAAATATGCCCACGCTCTAACAAATATAAGTGAAGCAAAAGAGCATTCCATAAATGGCGGTTGTCTATATGAAGAGAAACAGGCAATCCAAACTTCAAATGATATAAGTGAAGTACATGAAGCATTCTATAAAGCCACACTCAAAAGATTTAAGTGAAGTGCAATGAGCATTCTATAAATCAACCAAGGACT
Source organism: Triticum dicoccoides (assembly GCF_002162155.2). NCBI lineage: Eukaryota > Viridiplantae > Streptophyta > Magnoliopsida > Poales > Poaceae > Triticum > Triticum dicoccoides. The sequence goes on from NC_041381.1 coordinate 638,793,868, forward strand.
ATCCCATACCAGCATGGTGCATAAAATAAAAATAAAAACTAAATGCAAAAGACACTCCAAGACTTGCACATAATGCATGAACGAAACAAATCCGAAAACATACCGATACTTGTTGAAGAAAGAGGGGATGCCTCCCCAGCATCCCCAAGCTTAGACGCTTGAGTCTCCTTGAGTATTTACTTGGGGTGCCTCGGGCATCCCCAATCTTGAGCTCTTGCCTCTCTTCCTTCTTCTGACATTGAAACATCCTCGATTAGACACTACATCCACACAAAACTTCAACAGAAAACTCGGTAAGATCCGTTAGTATAATAAAGCAAATCACCACTCCAAGTACTGTAGCAAACCAATTCATATTTTATTTTTTCATTGTGTCTACTATAATATAAGTTTTCCATGGCTTAATCCACTGATATAAATTGATAGATTCATCAAAACAAGCAAACTATGCATCAAAAACAGAATCTGTCAAAAACAGAACAGTCTGTAGTAATCTGAACATCCACCATACTTCTGGTACCCCAAAACTTCTACCACAATTAGGACAAATAAACAAGTTGTACAGAAAGACAGTGCAAAAGGAATCAGAACCGTTTGACTTTCCAGTTAAAAATGTAAAATCATGCACTACAGCCAAAGTTTCTGTCATACACCGTACAAACCAACAAGCATTGTAAACATCCTAAAGGAAAACCTTGGCACATTATTTTTATAATACAATGGAATTGTACAAGGGGATAATTATTTTTGATGAAAAGTTTCTGTAATCAAGATTCACAAAGTTTCCGTGAGCATGAACAAAGTTCAAGGAGCTCTCCCACTTCAACAATGCTTGTCTTTTTCACTTTCACTTCCCTTTTCGAAAAGTTTGTAGGTTCCCCTCTTTATTTTTTTTGTTTTTTTAACTATATGAAAGCACTCAACAGAAATAAATGACTCTCAAATGACTCTCTAAAACTTCCGGGTTGTCTCCCTGGCAGCGCTTTCTTTAAAGCCATTAAGCTAGGCATATAGTGCTCAAGTAGTGAATCCACCCGGATCCCAAGGTATATCAAAGCCAATTTTAATTAACAATGATTTGTAATTTAGTAGTGAGCACAAAGTAACATAAATCATGTAATGACGAAGTCTAACTCTCTTCCTATGCATCGGCATGTCATAAAAGAACAATTCATGCACACCAAGTAAAGGCCAATGCATAGTATAAGCAATTTCTTGCAATTCTATCATATGGAAAACATAGAGAGGTGGAGGTATAGTTCCTCTCTCATAATAATTGCAAGTAGGAGCAGTAAGCACATGCATATTATATTCATCAAAATCATCATGTGCAACGGTAAAAGGCAACCCATCAATACAATCCTTAATAAGTGCAAACTTCTCCGATATAGTATAATTGGGAGAATTCAAAAAGATTATAGGACTATCATGCGTGGGTGCAATAGCGACAATTTCATGTTTAACATAAGGAAGTTCATCTCCATAAGCATCATTCATATTGGCATCTTGGCCACAAGCATAGCAAGCATCATCAAAAAAGGATATTTCAAAAGAATCAACGGGATCATAACAATCATCATAGCAATCATCCTTCGGTAAGCACGAAGGGAAATTAAACAATGTATGAGTTGAAGAGTTACTCTCATTAGAAGGTGGGCACGGGTGATCAATCTGCTCTTCCTCCTTTTGTTCTTCGCTCTCCTCATCATCTTTTTCATCCAATGAGCTCACAGTTTCATCAATTTCTTCTTCCATAGCTTCCTGCAAAATATTAGTCTCTTCTTGGACAGCGGAGAATTTCTCAATATATGGTTTAACATAGGCATTAGAAGCATAATTATAATAACAATATTCAAGTATGGCAAAATTTTCAGATCCATAAAGAGTAGCACCATACTTTTCAATCAAAGTAGCAATTTCGTAAGCACCCTTAAAAGCAACAAATTCTTCAATTTGTTGAACATCATAGTAATTATAAACACCCTTAGAATACGAGGATAAGATTCCATTATCAATAAAGTCACATTGGCAGGGAAGGTGTTTCTTAGGTTTTTCAGAACAACAAGTAAAATCATAATAATAGCATAAATTCCAAGCATAGCATTGCAAACGTTGAATTTGACCCCATAATAGTTTCCCTTTTTCAGATATACGGTGTCGCACATAACAAGCATGCTCATCTAAAGATTAGCCCTCAACTAAACTAGTGAGGGTTTCAGCACGAGCACATAGGGATCGAAGATGATCCAAGTAAAAAGCTTCAGTAGTGCGATAGATTTTGAGTGGTTCTTCAACCATTGGAGAAGTAGGTACAACTAATTTTTTTGTATTTTGCGTTTCCTACCCATAACTAAGGATAGAAAACAACTAAGGACAACAAATAAAAATTACTTAGTGATAAAGCAAACACGCACACACGAGAATATTCACCCCACGCTATGACTCCCCGGCAACGGCGCCAGAAAAAGGTCTTGATAACCCACAAGTATAGGGGATGGCAATAGTTTTCGATAAGTAAGAGTGTCGAACCCAATGAGGAGCTAAAGGTAGAATAAATATTCCATCAAGTTCTATCAACCACTGATACAACTCTACGCACGCTTGATGTTTACTTTACCTAGAACAAGTATGAAACTAGAAGTACTTTGTAGTTGTTTTTGGATAGGTTAGCAAGGTAATAAAGAGAGCGTAAACATAAACTAGGGGTTGTTTAGATAAAGACAGAACTAAACTAGTAAAAGTAAAAAGCTTGTTGTCATGAGAAAGTTATTTGTCCCTAGGCAATCGATAACTAGACCGGTAATCATTATTGCAATTTTATTTGAGGGAGAGGCATAAGCTAACATACTTTCCCTACTTGGATCATATGCACTTATGATTGGAACTCTAGCAAGCATCCGCAACTACTAAAGATTCATTAAGGTAAAACCCAACCATAACATTAAAGTATCAAGTCCCCTTTATCCCATATGCAACAATCCCTCTTACTCGGGTTTGTGTTTCAGTCACTCACCAACCCACTATAAGCGAATCATGAACGTATTACAACACCCTACAGCAGGAATCCCTCACGCTTGCGCGACACGGAGAGCACCATAGGACAGCACCAATAATAAAACATACAACTCAAACCAATCACGATCATCAAATAGCCATTAGGACAAAACAGATCTACTCAAACATCATAAGATAGCCATACATCATTGGGGAATAATATATAGCGTTGAGCACCATGTTTAAGTAGAGATTACAGCGGGTAAGAGAGATGTTACACCGCTGCATAGAGGGAGGAAGAGTTGGTGGAGATGTTGGTGAAGATGGCGGCGGTGTTGGTGAAGATCGCGGTGATGATGATGGCCCCCGGTGGCGTTCCGGCACCACCGGAAGCAAGGGGGAGAGAGCCCCCTTCTTCTTCTTATTCCTTGACCTTCTCCCTAGATGGGAGAAGGGTTTCCCCTCTGGTCCTTGGCTCCCATGGCTTGGGAGGGGCGAGAGCCCCTCCGAGATTGGATCTATCTCTCTGTTTCTGCGTTCTCTCCGTTGCCTGATTCTACCCCTTCACCGTTTCCTTTATATTCGGAGATCCGTAACTCCGATTAGGGTGAATCTTTCGCTCAGATCTTCCTTGTAAAATTAGCTTTCTTGCGCCAGAAGGAGACCGTCAACCGCCTTACGGTGGGCTCACGAGGGTCAGGGGCGCGCCTGGGGGGGTAGGGCGCGCCCCCCTACCTCGCGCCCACCTCGAATACCGTTTCGTGTTGATTTTACTTCCAGAAAATCATAAATATTCCAAAAAAAAATCTCCATCCGTTTTTTTTGTTTGGACTCCCTTTGATATTGGGTTTCTGCGAAACAAAAAACATGCAACAGACAGAAACTGGCACTGGGCACTGGATCAATATGTTAGTCCCAAAAATAATATAGAAAGTTGCCAAAAAGTATATGAAAGTGAATAATATTGGCATGGAACAATCAAAAATTATAGATACGACGGAGACGTATCAGCGGCGTGGCGAACTACAGTGTGCGCGTCATTGCAGCGTCAGTGCAGTAGGAGGACGACAGAGAGTAGGCCGAGATGAGAGACGTCGGAAACGACTCTAGTGTAGTAGGACGCGGGCAAGGAGATCAAGGGGAAGGGTGTCGGCGTCGAGAGGGACGAATAGGAGGGCTTTGAGCAAAGGACAGAGGAACTCGACATGGCGGTGTCAGTGCAGTAGGCTGCTATTCAAAGAGAGATGAAGCTACGATTGTCGAAACCAAAAACTTACAACACGAATGTTGTGAGGAACTGCGAGATTAGGCTACTGGTCAAAGAAAATTTCAAATGATCTACCGTGCACGGCGAATCTGACAATATTCATCTAGAATAGCTCCAAATGGGAAGATGAAATTAAGAACTTACTGCCGACGAAACTACTAACCGATCGCATGAATGGAACCGTAGCATCGAGGTGCATCTTTTTTGTGTAGAGCTTACCTCGAACCAAAGCACCGTTGTGTAGATCAGAGGGAGGAGATTAGATAGGAGCTTACTGGAGGGTTGAAGAAGACCTCACGTAATCACCTCGCATCCCTCCCGTCTCCACTCGTGCATGGGCCCACCCGCTTGCGCTTGTTTCGGCCTGGCTGACGAGAAATTGTCGATTCGAGTGTTTCCAGCGAGCCAGTCCCTGGGTTGCTTTAAGAACCGTGCGATGCAGGCCCAATAGTAAAACCAGGCAACCAAACTGGCCTCTTGCTTTCCACGCGGGCCTGGTTAGGCTCTATGCGGGCAACCGAACACGCCCCACGTGTACAGCTGCAACGTACTCTGGCTTTCGCTTGTTGATCTGCTCGTCTCGTTCGACTTTCCCGGTGTGGAAAGTAGTACACGTACGTGTCTTTCTTGGCGTACGTCGATGCCCATAAAAAACACCAGCTGGATGCGAGTTCCGGGCCTGCAACTACAAGCCAGCCAGGTCAGAGACGCGTCGCCGTGGGGGATTCCGGCAAGCGCAATAATAATCAGCACGAATGCACTGACCGGTGTGATACACGGCACTCGGTAGCACAACCATTAGTCGTGTTCCATGGAGTATTAGTGTAAGTAGTATATATTGTTGAATATATGAGAAAATTACTACGAGTTTTAATCCGAATAAATAGAAGGTAAATCATGACAGCACTAGCAGAGATTAAACTAATCATGCGAACTAGCATAGTAGATGAACAGATCACATCTAGGGCACATACTAAAAACATGAATTCTACCACGATCTCAAACAAGAAGGATAGAATCACATACGGTGCAGCCGGAGCAGCACCGCTGGCGTTGATGTTGTCGCCCATGTCGTTGAGGATGAGGTTGCCGAGGTCGGGAAAGAAGTCGTCGTTGGCGAAGTCGTCGCTGCCAACAGTCGCGCGAGTGCGCTCCCCAAAAACCTGATCGCCCCTCTCCTATATAGGATCACGAGTGGCGGGGTTCTAGAGGCATGCTGCCCCTTCTCGCGGTGCACGCCAAAAGGAGGGATGGAGAAGACTTGCGTGGTGGCGCAATAATCTGAAACGGTGGTGCGAAACCATACGAATTGGCGGCGGCTAGGGTAGACGTCTGCCTGACTATATAGTGCGGGCCGGGTAGGTCGTGGGAGTAAACCCCACGTCCAACTCGCGATCCAAAAGAATCGGAAAAGGTTTAGTAATTAACACGCCCGTTAATTTTTAATTAAAGGGAAAATGCCAACGATCTCCATTGTAGCACCATGTCCGAAGGTCCCAGTTCCTATACTACCTTGGTCGGCCCCGGCGCATGGCATGGTGGCTCTGTCGGTTGACGGCTCGTGCCAGCAGGAGGATGGGACAGCGGCGGTTGGGATGGTCTTAAGGAACGGCGAAGGGGCGATCCTTTTTGCGGCTTATCGCTATATCTTCCACTGTAATGATCCACTCGAGGCCGAGCTTCATGCAATGATGCAAGGTATGAGCCTTGCCATCCAACATTCGAACGACCCCATGGTGGTTCAGTCTGACTCCTCTCAAGCGCTGTCGTGCTTGACCTCGGGTTCCTTGCGGCGTTCTTCATATGGCCAGTTAGTCTTGGAGATTTTACACTTAGCTGGTACTAGGGAGTTTTTACCTCAGAAACTTTGTCGCTCTCAGAATAGAGTTGCCGATCATTTGGCGAAGTATAGCCGGACGGAGCGAGCCACCGCTGTTTGGCTACGTGCAGTTCCACCTTGTATCGAGGACCTGTGGCCTCACGACTGTAACTCTATGAATATGCAATAAAACTCCCTTTACCCCCGCAAAAAAATGATTGGTGCGTGCAGATATTTCCTTTCACACACCTGGTTAGGTATGACTCCGCTTCCTTTGAAACATGGTTAAAACAATGTGATGAGTCCGTGGATATGCTACTCCATCCGCAATCTTTTGTGTTGATTGGATCACCAGACTCAAAATCCTGACTATGCTACTTCCACCGGGTAATGCTATGTGTTGTTTTGGAAAGCATTAGAGTTAAAATTTTACAATTTTGTCTACTAACGCCGAATATTTAGGCTGCACAATAAGAAAAATCATACATGTGAATTTGTCTCAAGAACACACTCACAAATATACAAAAAATTTCGAGATTGTCTTAGTCGATTCCCCGCAATGGGACCAAACATGCAGTGCAATGCATTAAGACGGAGACATGGATGATTTGGCCGTCTTCACCATCTCCGAGGAGGGCGATCCAGGAATGAGCCGGTGAGGAGGCGGAGGTTGATGAATGCAGGTGCAACGGTGGGTTGTCAACGACCAGGATGGGGGTTTGGGGGGATGACCAGGGTGGCGGCAAGTCGCCGAAGGAAGCTGCTCTAGCAGGGTTGCATGGGTAGGCACCAACATCGGTTGGAGGGGGTGGCTATTCGATCTAGAGTGCGGAGGACGAAATCACTGTTTTGACCTTGTGCACGTTTATCGTCACAAACTGAACCCGACATAAAAGTATTTCATGATTTGACCCTTTTAGAAACGCCAGGGCCCGCGGCGTTTCCGGCCAACATAGAAACGCCGACCAAGCTAGCGTTTCTTACCTGGCCCACTGCCAGGACGAGTTGGCGTTGCAAGCTGACATGGCGGGTTTGAAACGTCGAGCTAGCTAGCGTTTCTAGAAACGCCAGCACCAATGGCGTTTCTGGTGCAGATATTTTAGGTGGTCGTGGGGCTTGCACCCACCACTCACCACTCATTCTCTTCTCCCCATTGGCCTATCCCGAGCTCTTTCCCTTTTCCCCCTTTGTTTACCTCACTTAGCCCCTCTCAAATCCTTGCAAATCGATTGGGTTGGTCCGTGGATCCGGTGTCATTTTTGTTCGTTGAGGTAACCTCCTTCATCTCACAAATTTTTATTGGTTGGATTTGCCCATTTGAATTGATTTGTTCTTGTTGGTCCTAACCCTAGTTATGAACATGGATGTATAATGTGATGTTTGTAGTATTGTTGTTCCAATGGTGTTGCATTGTGATGTTGTTGAGCATGCCTTATTGTTTGATTTATGACTAATGTTAAGATTTAGGGTTAGGGTTATGCCTAATGTTAAGATTTAGGGTTAGAGTTAGTGGTTTTGTTAGCAATGTGGTATATTTAGCATAGTACATTTTATACTTATGTTCCCCCTTTTTTAGATGGACAAGATTGTGAATATTCATTATGTTGACAAAGAGGCATTCATGAATGTGGATATTGTTGACAAGTATGAGGAAGTATTGATATTTCTTGAGACACCTAGTTATGAAGAGGTTGTGGAAGAAACACGGATAAGATTAAAGTGGGTGGATGCAAGTGACCAAGTTGAATTAGTAGGAAGATATGATGTTGGGTCGGCACACAAGTGTCGAATGAAGACAATGCCTATCAAGTCCAATTTGCATTGGGTTGCATATAAGGAGGTTGTTGCATCCTCGGCAGTCAAGTCACTAGAAGTATTTGCAAGTAAGGTGGTGAAGGCTCCTCTCTTTAATGTTGACTTGAACCAAACCTTAGTAGATGATGTGAGCCCGGTTAGTAGCGTGCCGCCTATTGTTGAGCATAAAGTTGAAGCTGAAGCCAATGAGTATCCCCTATATGAGTTCGGAGGTAGTGCACCGATGAAAGATGATGGTGATGACTCCGATGAAGAGTATGAGAGGCATCACAACATTGTTGGTGACGTAGAGGCCGAAGTAAGGCATCAGGACATGGATCCTGACATTATCTATCAGCGTGCTTGTGTGGATGACTCGGATGATGAAGGCCCGGTGAATGAGTTGGACGAAGATGGCTTGACTGAGAAAGAAGCAGAGTGGTACACAAAATTCACCGGTAGGGATCACAAAGTTCCCTTGTTTTGTGATGTTAGCCTTGCAGATAAGGCTATAGTTGACGGTGGCATGAGCAAGACAATTGAGGCTAGACAGTTCCCAAGTAGTACACCCGACGCGATTTCGATGTCGTACTTGAGGAAAGGTTTGAGTTCGAGCACATGCTAGAGTTCAGGATGTGGTTGTGTGAGTATGCTGTCAAACACCACAGGCCTTTCATAGTTGTTCACTCGGACTGCAACAAGCGATACACCATGAAATGTGAGGTAGAAAGATGCAAATGGAAAGTCAATGGTAGACTCACGAAAGATGGTTGGTGGAAGATAACTAGTTGCAAAGCCACTCACCAATGCACACCGCCGGCCGTAGAAGCACGGGTGACACACCGTCAACTAACCTCGGAATTCATTGGTTATAAATACCAGAAACATATAGCCGAGGATCCAACCATTAAAGTGAAGTTGTTGATGAGTTGGATTGAAGATAAGTTCGGATATAAGGTCAAGTATGGGAAGACATGGAAGGCCAAGCAAGTCCCTCTCAGAATGTTGTACGGTGGATGGGAAAAGGCTTACAACATGTTACCCAGGTTGCTAGGAGCGATGTCTTATAAAAACCCAGGAATGTACCACTATGTCCAAGACATTGAAGGAGTGTTCCGTCGTGCCTTTTGGACGTTTGGCCCATGCATTGCAGCTTTTGAGCATTGTCGACCAGTTCTGTCTATAGATGGGACATTCTTGACAGGGAAATACAAGGGCACACTCATGATAGCAATGGCACATGATGCTAACGATCAGGTGTTGCCTGTGGCATTTGCTTTGGTCTCCGTGGAGAACCAAGACAACTTGGAATGGTTCATGAGACTTGTTAGGAGCACGGTCATTCCTCCGAATAGGGAGGTATGCATCATATCCTATCAGCACCAAGGCATATTGAAGGCCGTGGATATTCATATTCCAGGGCATGCGAGGCTTCACCATCGATGGTGTATGAGGCACTTCGTTGTAAACTTTTACAGAGCTTGCAAAAACAAGGATCTTTGCAAGGATCTTAACTCCGCATGTGTAGCCTTCTCCGTTAAGTCATTCACGACACGCTTGAACAAAATCGATGAGAAGGCAAACAAAGGTGGGAAAGATTTCTTAGAAAGGAATATTGATGAGAGAAACAAGTGGTCACGGGCATGTGACGAAGGAGGCATGAGATATGGTGACATGACAAGCAATCTTGTTGAGTGCTTCAACTTTGTCTTGAAGGGTGCCCGTCAGTTGCCGGTGACGGAAATAGCGGAATATACCTTTTACAAGATAAATGAGTATTTTTTGAAGCACTCCGATGAAATTGACAAGTTGATTGCTGATAGTGAGAAGCCTCCCAATGAAATTTATCCGAAGAAGGTTGCCGAGTGGCTGGAGTTTCAGAGAGACAAGTCAGCCATCCAGCGAGTCACTTGTTTCGATAATGTAGAAATGAAATACCAAGTGGATGAGCCAGGTGGGACAACAAGAGATGGACAATCATATGGTGGTCGCTCAGTTAAGGTGGCTCTTAGGACAAGACATTGCACTTGTGAGCGGCCTAGTAAGTACCACTGGCCATGCTCACACATGATGTCGGCGGCCCGCATCAGGAATGTGGATATCTCTGATGGAGTAGTTGTAAGGTTGCATGAATTCAACTTGCAAACTCATAAGTTAACATGGGCGTCTAGATTTCACCCTTTTCTGGATGCATCGCAGTGGCCAGAGTATCATGGTCCTAACATTAGGCCCGATCCGGAGATGATGGTACAACCCAAGGGTAGAAGGAGAACAAAGCGATACAGGAATGATATGGATGACCTCATGATGAGCACCAGAGAGTTTGGTAGTGGACATTTCATGGAGCCACGTGATAGGAACCAATGCGGTGGGTGCAATGAAACGACACACAACAAAAGGACTTGCAAAACAAACAAAACTTCAAAAGGGAACAATGCTTCTTCAAGTGGTGGCCGAGGTTCCGGTGATGGCCTCGGCGGTGGCCGAGGTTCCGGTGATGGCCTTGGTGGTGGCCGAGGTTCCGGTAGTGGCCTTGGTGGTGGTCGAGGTTCCGGTGATGGCCTTGGCGGTGGCCGAGGTTCCGGTGGTGGCCTTGGTGGTGGTCGAGGACGAGTTACCGGTGATGGTGCTCGTGGTATGGGTAGAGGTTCTGGTGGTGGCCGAGGTTCCAGGGGTGGTCGTGGTCGAGGACGAGTTACCAGTGATGGTGCTCGTGGTATGGGTAGAGGTTCTGGTGGTGGTAGAGGAGGTTTCATGGGTAGAGGCCGTGGTAATGCTAGAGGAATGTTTGGATACCTAGATGGACCATTTCCGTACGTGGATACACTTCATAATTATTTTCATGTTTCCCAATATTATTTTCATGTTGTTTTTGTCCTTACTAACTGATGTCTTGTAATTTTTCATAGATATGGCGGCTTCTCAACCCAACAAGGCAACAATGAAGGGGCTTGAGGATGGCGAAGGAGAGATGGCGGGGTGGTGGGAGAAGGCTGCGAAGAAGCTGAGAGAGGAGGATGAAGCCGCACTAAAGAAGAAGAAGGAAGAGGAGCTTGAAGCTGAGAATCAGGAATTGTTGAGAGCGTCATATGAGTGTCGCGCTAGGCAGAAAGCGTTGGTGAGGAAATGTGAGGAGGCACAAAAGAAGCGTCAAAGGGATTTTGAAGAAAGAACCATGAAGCTTTGGGCATTCGCAGCTGAAAAAGAGGAGAGGAAGAATAAGATATTCATGGAGAGGGTGGTTAAGGAGGCTCATCTCATAAGGAAAAGGGAGGAGGAGGAAGAAGAAGAGAGGAAGAAGAAGAAGGGAAAGGGGCCTTACTCTACACAATAGAGCTATGATGTGAACTGTGCCATGCTTTGGACCTTCGTGTGCATTTAATCTTGAACCTTGTTGTTGCCTAGACTCCTTTATGTGGTGAGCTATGTGTACTCTAAATTGCTTCGGACTCCTCTGTGTGTACTCTTTATGTGGTGAACTATGTGATGTCACAATTGCGCTAGACTCCTCTATGTGTACTCTTTTATGTGGTGAACTATGTGATGTCGCAATTGCTCTAGACTCCTCTATGTGTATTACTTTATGTGATGAACTATGTGTACCACCAAATTGCTTTGGAGTTTGTTTTTGACTTCCTGTTCTGACAGAAACGCCAAACCAGTTGGCGTTTTACTATGCTTTGGCAACGCCAAGGGCCCTGGTGTTGCAGACCTACATAGAAACGATGTATTTGGCTTGGCGTTCCTTTAAGACAGAAGCTGCCTGGGGTTCCTCCACGAAACGTTGTGTTGTACGCTTGCAACGCCAAAGCTCCTGGCGTTTCCTCTCTACACAGAAACGCTTCACGTGGTTTGGCGTTCCTTTAAGACAGAAGCTGCATGGGACACGTACAGCAAACGTTGCCGTTCACAGAAGAAACGCCAGGTACTTCTGGCGTTTCCATGCCACATCTAAACGCCAACATCTATGGCGTTTCTTACCTTCTATGCCTACCACACCAAACCATGCCAAGTACAGCAACAGATTATCAATGATCCAACAGTTTTCACAATATAAATGCCAAGTACAGCAACAGTATATCAATGAGACATTAGAGCAATGAACTTAACATGATCCAGCTTACATAATAATTAACAAGTCTTGGTGACACAGAAATAACAAGTCCATCAAATATAGAACTAACGAGTTCGCTCCATCTGAAAAGGTAACTGCATTTCTAGTTCACCAGATATAGAACTAACAAGCTCGCATCAGTCATCACTTCACTTCTTGCCTCTTTTCGCAGGCATCTTCCCCCTGTTGACGTAGCCCTCAGGAGTGTTCTGCCATCCAGGACGTCGGATGTTCCTTGAGCTAACTCGGCGTGCTTCTTGAGAAGGCTGAGAAGGTTGAGTTGGCTGTGGAGCATCTTCCATCTGCGAAGCCCCAAGCTCCAAATAGTCCGGATCCGCATCGAAGTCTGTCTCCTCATCTTCATCTTCCTGTTCATCAATCCGTGCTCGGCTGGAAGAAGGACGAGCAGAAGAAGCACGGGGACGTGCTTGGCTCGAAGATGGACGAGCGGAAGAAAGAACATCCATTCTATACTGAGCACATGCACGCACATCCGTTGATGAACCTCCATGGCAAGAGAGTAAAGCGGCTAGTGTTCGGCAACGATTCACAACCTTCTGCAGAGGCAAAGGCATTGACATGTAAATATGCAAAAAAAGTTCACATAATATAAAATAAATGTTCATATTAAAAAGGCCTCTAACCTGTAGAGTACTCCTAACGAGACCGTCCGTTTCTCTACCAGGTGCGCGGCCAAGCACCACATTACTATCATTGATACATCTCCATAGCTCCGTGCCCTGAATAAAACTTAAGTGAGACACCACTCATGAAGAAATGACACATGTTCAAAAAAGAGACAAAAATGCATACCACTCGGTCATGCAGAGGGCCATAATCTAGGTGCGCTCCAATGGTCTCCCTAATAGAGTTATTGAATGCACCATCAGCAGCCTCACTTGGCATTAATTCCAAGCAATCGGCACGAGTCCAAGCACCCTTAAGGATAACTCTGTACTCTTTGCGAAGCCACTCCAAATGCCTTAAATATGCCCCCTTGTCGTTGTCAGGTGTGTGATCATCTTCAACTCGGGCATTCCTCTAAGCATTCCACATGTCCACCCACATAAGATGGTGATCCTCCCAATTAATGACATTCTTGTTGTGTTGCCGGCTCGTCCTACAAAGCATGAGAAGTATCAGTATCAATTTCATTTTTCAGTGGTTACACATTGATCAACATATGGTACAAAAACTCTCACCTATGTAGCACCACACTTGTCTCAACATACTCCGGCGGGGTGCGTTGTTGTACTCCAAATTGCTTCGAAACACGATGTGGAAGATGCCACTCCACCGCAAAAAAAGCATATCATGGGGCAACGCACACGCCAAAGATGTTGGTCACGAAAGCACATATTGCTCAAAGGGAACTGCCTAAGTACCATGTACGGCCTCCAATTAACCTACATCACAACATGTCACTAGCTCATGCACAACAACAAAAAATCTAAATTGATAGCAAGGCATTTGATATTTACCTGGTTGTAAGTAAGCATGTCGAGCTCGCTTATGTATGCCTTGTACCGCCCCATGGCTGCGATACTAGACACTTGGACATTAGCCCACGTGTATGCGATAGTGGGATACCGCTCCTCATCCCCGTCAAAAGGCCACTCCCAGGGTTCTTCCGGAGCAATGGTCAAGTTACAGCCCACAGGGATACACTCCCACATCCAAATCTGTAGGGCCCAAACAAAACCACCAAGACAAGATTTCGGCTTACTCCTCATACATGCTCCGTCCAACTGCACATTTGTATACACATTAAACAATCACATGCAAAAAAATCTTTCATATAATGAAAATTCATCAAATTAGCATTACCTGGCGGTACAAGAAGGCTAGTGCCGCCGACCCCCAACTCCACTTAACATCTCAGTTACGAAGAGGGTCCAAGAACATCCACGAGGCTGTGTCTCCCGTGCCATCAGGAAACACCACTTGGGTCAAAAGATTCCATAAGTAAGCCATGGCATACCTCTTCACAACAGCCGGACTAGCATTCTCTGGGCACTCGTAAAAATGTTCTTGTAGCCACGAGAACAAAACACCAGATGGCCTAGGATCCTTCTTTGTTTCATGAATCCACGGGGGAGGTTCAACACCAACCAAACCTGCAACCCTTTGTCGCCACCCCTCGGACTTTACCTTCCCGGTAAGAGCCCTGCCCTCGATCGGAAGACCGGAGATCATCGCAATATCCTCCAAAGTGACGGTCATCTCACCAAGAGCAAGGTGAAAAGAGTGCGTCTCCGGCCTCCAACGGTCCGTAAGGGCGGTAATGGCCGTCGAGTTCAGCCATGGTGGTGTGCCTTTAAAGTTGAGCACAAACTGGAGAAGATCCATTCTTCTAAAATAAGGCTCGTAGCGACGGTCATACCTCAGTGACTCACGTGGGTTGTGGCCTCTCAACCGAAGTACTGGAGGAACCTACAAAAATCACACGCACAATTTATATACTTCTCTAAACTACTCACAATATACTCACAATATGATAATGTAGATACATAATTACCTCCCCTCTTTCCACAAGCACAGCACGATGCTTCTCCTCGTAATAATCATCAAGGCCGGGATATTTATCCGGCTCAAACATCCTAAAAAATAAGGTACATGAATTTGTTATGATATATGCTTAAAATTATGACCACATCATATACAAAATTGTGTGAGAACTACTACAAATTATCCCAAAGATATAAATCACGAACCACATTACCAACACCAATTCTTTTCAACCTATTTTATCCTAAATAATCTATCACAACAAATTATTAACAAATAATAGGTTCAACCTAATCCTAAAAAATGGGCTCTCTCTAAATCCAATACTATACAAGTTAACTAAGAATACTTCAACAGTATATCCCCAAAATATTCATCAAACAAATCACTAATAACTCATCTTAGGGTTCCACCATGTTTGAAAAAATGCATCTAAAATAGCCAATCTTGACTGAAAATAAATGGAGGATTGGGAAGAGAATACCTCAAGCAACTCGGGGGTGCTTCGATCTACTCGTTTTGATGATCAATATAGCAGATCTGGGGGAGATTTGGGGGAGAAGAGGGAAGGGGCGGCCGCCAGTTCGTCAAGAACTGCCCGACCGGGGCTGGGACTGCGAGTGGACTCGGTTAGCCTCCGCGGCCCGCCGCGCATTACTTCATCTAGCCCAGAAACGCCAAGGACATTGGCGTTTCACATGTGCCACGTCAGCGAAAACAGCGGGTTCGGACTGACTGTGGGCCAGGGCAGAAACGCTAGCTACCACGGCGTTTCTGTGTTGGCCAGGAACGCTAGCTTGGTCGGCGTTTCGATGTTGGCTGGAAACGCCGCGGGCTCTGGCGTTTCTAAAAGGGTCAAATCGTGAAATACTTTTACGTCGGGTTCAGTTTGTGACGATAAACGTGCACAAGGTCAAAACAGTGATTTCGTCCGAGTGCGGAAGAGTGGCCTACGAAAACCAGAGAAGAAGAATCGGCTGACGTCAACCTTTTTCAGTTGCGCGAAAAGTAGGCGCCCCCTATTTTTCTATTTCATTTAAGATATTTTTATTCATCCAAGGGTTGTGAGTTTGTGACAGAAATTGACAGTCAAGTTGTTATCCATTCGTCATGAATGCTGAGCCATTCTTCGCAAAAAAAAAATGCTGAGCCATCTAAATAGAAGTTTTGTTTCCAGAGACCGTGACACTGTTTATTAGAGTACAAAGTCACGTTACTCGAGCTGTTGGGTTTGTTCAGGGCCAGCAGGACACGGGATAAACAAGGACCGACCTGACCGACGAAGCTGACTTAATACTCGCCGTTTCATCTCCGGCTATCTCCCGTTGCTAATAATCTGCCGTACGTGTCGACTCGTTCTCTGAAAGTGAACCAGCTAGCTATTTTTCCAGCGAAACTTAACACCACCGCTTAGAATAACGAATACTAATACAGTAGCACCGCCCGATGGAACACGATTGACGGCAATGGTACACGGCCCTTAATCTACTCCATCTGTGCGCCAGTCAATGCGATGGTGCCGATTATTGTTATGCTTGTCTGAACCCCCACGGCGACGCGTCTCTGACCTGGGCTGGCTTGCAGGCGCACAACTCACATCCTGGCGTGGTGTTTTTTATAATGGGCGTTGACGCTGAGAAGGACACGTGTAGTGTTTTCCACAACAGGAAAGGCAAAGACGACGAACGGATCAACAAGCAAGCTAGAAAACGTAGCAGCTGTACACTTGTCGTGGCCAGAAGCAAGGCGATCCCCCAACGGCAGCACCTACCCGACCAACCTGTGCGTCGACAGCTCGCGGACGCACGGCAGAGCAACCGAGGAACAGATGGCAACCAGAGGATGAGTCTGGATTGTGATCAACCACGGTCCATGTCAAGTCTGCTCGTTGATCACTTGAAGTTTGGGCACTTGAGTGGTTAGCCAACTGCCATATCCAAAATCCCAGCTTGCAAGCCAATGGAAGGAATCATTTGGGCGTTCAGATTTGGATGAGTATCGCTGGAGTCGGCCAAAAGGCCACATCTCTACCGCGTCCCCATCCCATCAAGACGATCTCCCCCAATCACACTGATGTCAACACCATAATATCCATCCTAGAAGTAGTCCATTTGTGCTTGACAGCATCTTAAAAGAAGTTCGGTGCTGAATGCAATAAAAAAAAGGTACTACTGCGGTCATGTGAGTTCGTCAGCTTGTTCTCGTCTAAACCACGACCGCCGACCTCAAGGTTAAATGTCAACGACGATATACGCTAGCTGCCACGAGACCGAAGTTCAGGCCCCCTTTTCTCTGTACCTGCGCTATATTTGTGCGGACTTGACTCCCTTTCTTACACAATGATTAGTTAGGAGGTAAATCGGAAAAAAATAAGAAGATTAATTTGGGCGTTGACTGTGTTGCCTGGAACAAAAAGCAAAGTAAAGCAAAGCAAAGAGCACAGACCTTTTCTTTCGACTGCACACAATTGTCAAGCAACAGGTTTGGGTTGACATCCCTCCAAAGGGCGCAGATTCTCTGCCTTGCCGTGGCCAAGGCAGAGAGCTACAGTGCTCTACCTTTGCCGGAGAGCCGTTGGATCAGAAGATGACCATCTAGATCGACCGAAGTTCTGTAGCATATGTACTGTTTGTGATACTGTAGCATGGGTACTGTTTTGTGTTCTGTTCATGTTACTGTTTGAGGTGTTGTCCTGTGGTACTGTTCCTTCAGATCTGGGTTGTTCGTTCTCAACCAACGGCCGAAAGATGAGGAAAGGTAGAGGTACTGTAGCTCTCTGCCTTGGCCATGGCAAGACCTACCGTTCAAAGTTTCAGACCAGTTTAAAAAAATGATCAGAGCCTACGTCCATGCTGTTCAAGTGCACGGAACAATTCTTCTCCTGGAGGTTCAATGTATGGAACTCGAAATGATTTAGCTGAAAGCTTTGTCCACGCAAGGAATTAATAGTTGCTGGACGTTGCATCCAATCGCAATGTCAACTTCAGTTACAAGTAGGCTCGGCCGCTTCATCTTACTCAAACTTGTCTCATGCATGCGGCCCATACATATTGAGTACGTGTGAATGTGTGATCGTGCCCGTCTTTGTCATATCTGCCGAAGATCCTCTCTACTCTATCTCGCTGATCCTACCGGTCGGTACCGGGCGCACTGTTGGTCGCTCGTCAACTGCAGCGATCCATGCAAATGCAGTGCAACCTCGCTCGCGCACCGGTGTTCAACAAGGTCAAAGGGCCGGCACCTGCTGCTACAGCCTACAGAGCTGAGTTGGGGGCGCCTTTTGCGACGAAAAACAAGTCTCCTGGATCGCCTTTTCGCTTGAGAGCAACAGACGCCACGCCAGAAACGAGATTAGCATTAACAAATGGAGACGCCAGAAAGTAGTAGTAGAAGGGATGGAAGGCGCTAAAGTAGTTGGCGCTGATTTATCTTTATGCAATCATCGGTTGACGATGCGATTAAGTTGAAGTACGGCCAAGGCTGCTGACTTGTGCGGGCTGTCTGACTTGGCGTGTACTTTTGCCAGTCGCTCGATTCTCACAGAACAGCGTTCGGTTCATGTGCACAAAGACGTCCGAAGAACGCTGCCGCTCCTTTTCTTCGCGTCGTCAGTCAGCCAGTCAGACCTGACGCGCCTACGTTTCTGCAAACGACTTGCAGTCTGGCACCACAGAAGAGCCAGTGGTGAAGAAAACAAATCGAGTTTCAAGTGTACCATCATAACCGGTCTGTGGTGTGGGCTTGTTTCTCCTTTGGGTGGAGAAATAATGGACGGCCAAGCCAATGCATGTAGGGTTACTTGGCTGGACGGTGAAGCGGAGTGGAGTGGAACCAAACAAACCCAGCGGCGGCACGCATGACGGGGAATGCGTCGCTGCAGCGATGAGTATGATCGATGATTGAGCGGTGATGCAATTCACGCTGGCCATGGACGCAACGTATCCATCCATCTCCATCCTTTCGGTCTCGGCGGCCCCGCGCCGCAAAAGCACCCGCCACGCTTTCGGTCGCCGCATCGGCATGGGCCAGCACCACCTGCATGCTCCGTCCATGCCTTCTAATCTCGCCATGCCACTTGTCGCCGGCCCGACGTGTCCGACGGGACTCCGCGCCCAGCCTGAGTATTTGACAAAAAACTACCATATTTCACGTCACCGTCCCACAGAACTACCACATTTTAAAAAGTGACCGAAAACTCCAGACTATTACTAATTTTATGACAAAAAACTACCACTTTCATAAAATGGCCATTTTAGACGATGTAAACACGTTTATGACAGGAGGGGCCCGTTTGTCAGGGCTGACGTGGCAGAAATAGTCAACTCCGTTTATTTGACTGTCATGTTGACCGTTATGACGGGTGGGGCCCACATGTCATTTATCTTCTTCCTCCTCTTTCCCGTCTGACATTTTAACAAACACTTCATGTGCATCATTCAGCACGCATGTGGTCGGGCAGGGCGTCGCCGCTCCTCCGCCGTAGCATCCACACAGCCCGTCGCCGGACTGGTCCGTCCATGCCAAGGACCTCCTCCTCCGCGCGAAAGAAGCCGGCTCCGGCGCCCTCAGGCCAGTGCTCGCCTGCGCCGTCCATGGGCACCTTCTCTCCTATGCTCCGC
Organism: Triticum dicoccoides; assembly: GCF_002162155.2. Lineage (NCBI taxonomy): Eukaryota > Viridiplantae > Streptophyta > Magnoliopsida > Poales > Poaceae > Triticum > Triticum dicoccoides. Next base: position 638,812,983 of record NC_041381.1, read on the forward strand.
GCCCACCTCCTCCTCGTCCTCTTCTCGACGGCCGGCGTCCATGACACGTCCAGCTCCGGCGTCGCGCCCTGTTCACTACTGGAGCCGGGGACGCCGCCGATGAACCTCGAGTGGAACGCGCGGCTGCGCATCGCGCGCGGCGTGGCGAGAGGCCTGGCATACCTACACGACAAGAAGTGCGTGCACAGCAACGTGAGGCCCAGCAACATCCTCCTGGACGCGGACATGGAGCCGCTGCTGGCCGACCTGGGCATCCACCGGCTGGTCCACGGCGCCGGGGACAACTGGCTGAAGTTGGCGGGGCGGTTCGGGAGCAAGCGGTCGGCCAAGAGCCTGTCGGACCTGTCGCCGCCGCCGCCCGGAGCAGGAGGAGGGGCGAGCCCGTTGGCCGGCGCCAGGCCTTCCTCCTCCATCGAGGCGGACGCGCACTACCAGGCGCCGGAGGCGGCCAAGAACCCGACGAAGCCGAGGTCTGTTCCACCACGCGGGTACGAACACGAGGTGTTCGTTGAAATGCCTAAGAGAGAAAGAGGATGAGGAAGAAGAAGGTAGATGCTGACATGTGGGACCCACCTGTAATAATGGTCAATCTAACTGTCGAAATAAACGGAGTTGACTTTTCCGCCACATCAGCTCTGACACGCGGGCCCCGCATGTCATAAACAGGTTTAAAATCATAAAAATGGTCATCAACTCAACTTGGTAGTTTTTTGTCACAAAATTAGTGCTAATATGGAGTTTTTGGTCACTTTTCAAAATATGGTAGTTTCGTGGGACGGTTACGTGAAATGTGATAGTTTTTTGTCAATTACTCCCGTTCCCGCGTGCATGCGTTCTTCCGTTGTACGCTAGCTGAGCGGGACAGCAGCCGGCGTCGGCGTGGAGGAGCCTGTGCGGTACTAGCCGGCGTTGAGGGAATCTGGTGTGCGGCGGCCAGCGCCGCAGCCACCGCCAGTGAACGTGCCTGCATATGCACCGGGGATCGAATATTCCCTGCCATCCTATTCCTATTCCTATGTGTGTGTGTGGAAGTGGAACGCCGCGTGTGATGCCGAGGACAGACGCGCCAGATATTTCACTCGCAATTTCATGGCAGGTCCCTCAACAACATTTTCATTTACAAGAAATGAACAACAAACTTGCTGTTCAGACGCGTTGTATGTATTCTCTGTTCATTCTTGGCTGCCGTTTTGGTCGTCAAAGGGCTTCTAGATGGTGGGGCAGACGCACAGGAAACAGTCCGGCGGCGCACCACCGTACAGTATAGCGGCGGGCTTCAGCATAAAAGTCAGAGTGTAGAAGTACCAACGGTGGAGAGGAGACCCAACTGACCAGCTCTGTTCAGGTGCACCCGCTGACTTCGACCACTTCCGTTCGTACGCGGGGAGATGATCTGTTTCATACGACTCGCGACCCAGTGCGACTTTGACGAGTACGTAAATTGCTTGCTCCCCTCCCCTCAAGCTACCACCTTCCGAGAATCATCGTGCCATTAGATAGAAATCCGAGACATTTGACAGAGGATTTTTTATTTTTTTGCGAAAGACAGAGGATTATTAAGCAGAGGCAGAGCGCAAAGCTTGGTCTTGTCAAGGCATAATGGACCGCGTGTTCGCACTCACCGTCCAACCCCATCCATCGCCACAGGAGTCGCCCCACGCCGCCGCCAGCGCGTGCTCCAGAACCCAAACAGCTTGCTTCCCACGCCTTTTCCTTTTTCGCGCACGCCAAACACCTTCCGTTCCATGTTCTAAACTTGCAATCTCCCCAACTTTTCCTCTCCACATCAACCTATATATATACGCTCACCCGCCACAAAAAGGAACTCATCGCCACAAGCAAAAAATCCCAATTGCCACCAGCAGAGGAAAGAAAACAAGACGACCATGTCTATGAGCAAGCAATGGACGCGGGTGCGGACGCTCGGCCGCGGCGCGTCGGGGGCAGAGGTGTTCCTCGCGGCGGACGACGCTTCGGGCGAGCTCTTCGCGATCAAGTCCGCCGTCGGGGCGGCGTGCGCGGCGGCGCTCAGGAGGGAGCAGATGGTGATGGCCGGCCTGAGCTCCCCGCGCGTCGTATCCTGCATCGGCGGCCGCGGCGCCCGCGACGGCTCCTATCAGCTCTTCCTCGAGTTCGCCCCCGGCGGCTCGCTGGCGGACCAGGTGGCGAGCAACGGGGGCCTCGACGAGCGCGCCGTCCGCGGCTACGCGGCCGATGTGGCGGCCGCGCTTGCGTATCTCCACGGCGCTGGGATGGTGCACGGGGACGTCAAGGCGAGGAACGTGGTGATCGGCGCCGACGGCCGCGCCAAGCTCGCGGATTTCGGGTGCTCGAGGAAGGCGGGCGCTGATGTGCCGATCATCGGCGGCACGCCGGCGTTCATGGCGCCGGAGGTGGCGCGCGGCGAGGAGCAGGGCCCCAGGGCCGACGTCTGGGCGCTCGGCTGCATAGTTGTTGAGATGGCCACCGGCCGCGTCCCGTGGAGCGGCATGGACGGCGACGCGCTCGCGGCGCTGCACCGGATCGGGTACACGGAGGCCGTTCCTGAGGTCCCCCATTGGCTGTCCGCGGAGGCCCAGGACTTCTTGGCCAGGTGTCTTGTCAGGCAGGCCAGCGGCCGGTGCACGGCGGCGCAGCTGCTGGAGCATCCGTTCTTGGCCGCCGCCGTCATCGACGCGAACCCAGAAGCCGTGAAGAGCAAGTGGGTGTCGCCCAAGAGCACGCTCGACGCTGCATTCTGGGAGTCGGAGTCCGACACCGACGAGCCGTCGCACGGCGCGGCCGAGAGCAGGATCAGAGCATTGGCCTGCCCTGCGTCGGCGCTCCCGGACTGGGACTCGGACGAGGGCTGGATCGATGTGCTCTCCGGGCCAACAGAAGCGCCTGTCGCCGCGCCGGCCAAGGTGACGACTGGCACCACCGTGGAGGACGTTATCACCAGTGACGCAGAGTCCGGCGCTCTCGACATTACCGTGGACGTGGAGCACAGCAGCGTGCTCAACGCAGGACAAGAGGCGCACGATGATGAGGATGAATCAGTAGTAGGGCACACTAGGCACCAGCCCTCGGAGATTCTAGATTCTCACCAGGTAGTGTCATGTAAATTGTTACTGTTATGTAGCAACAGAATCAGTAATGCAATCGAATTTGTTCATCATGCCAAAGCACTCTGCTTCGCTAGCGCTACTCCTCTGTTTCTCTGCTCATACTCGTGCTCCCCGTTGCGACACGATTGATCGGCAAATTCCTAGAAAAATTAGGTTGCAACTAGCACGTCGCGTGGCTGTGAGTCTGTGACTTCGATGGACTGAAATCCAGCATGAATTCACAAGCTTGCCTGCGGAAAGGATGGAGTCGACGCGGAAAGCGCAGCGTCACAGCCGGCGGACGTACTGGACTAGAAAGAATCCTCGACGGAAAGTAGTGCTGCACGGTCAAGAACCACTTGCTGGGCTATACATGGGTCCGGCAGAGGCGACGGCCGACGAGGGAATGCGAGACCTTTTTCGACACAAGCGAGCGTCGCGTCCAGAGATTACTTCGCCAGGTGGAGATCCATCCAGCGCCCTCCTCCGCTGTCTTCTCGCCGCTGCCCGACGCGCTCGCCGACTCCTCGTCGTCGTGCACTTCTAGATCGCGTGTCGGCGCGTTTGACACGTACTCCATGCTGCTCCATTGCATGTTTCTACTACGCACTGCTCCCCCGTCTTAAAATGAGCGTCTCAAATTTAATACATACTTCGTCAGTCTCATAATGTAAAACGTCTTTTAACACTAATGCAATGTCAAAAAACATCTTACATTATGAGACAGAAGGAGTACAACTTTATATGAAAGTTGACAGTACTAAAACTGAGACACTTGTTTGAAGATGACGGGAGAACATTGATCATCAATGCTTACGCAACCAACCGAGTGAACCGTCTGAGAATCTTCTTCATGCATGGCTTGAAGAGCATTGATCAATTCGGCTTGACCGATGATGATCATAGGTGAGCTCACTGATGACCTAACTAAAATAATGCGACGGCTGTACTCCGGGCTCCGGCTTAGACATGCATGCATCAATGCATGGTTGGTTTGACGTAAGACATGTGATGTCTACTCATCTAACTAACTAATTAACGAGCACTGGGTGTCTTGTTGTTTATGTAGGAGCCACGAAGCGATAAGTCAATTGATCGGTCACATTACTCAAATCGGGTGTGGTTGGCGAACAGTTGCCACCGAGATTGCGTGCAGTGAACAGAAAAGTTTACTGAAAATCTATGGCAACGTCGGTGTGACGAGCAAAGGATATTCCAACACGTATTTTTGATTTTTTTTGAAAAAAATGTATTCTAACATGTATTAAGTTATTCTGCAATGTTTGCCCCCAAAATGGTAATTCTACTAAGTACGGAACTAACCAGTGGCAGAGCTGGACAAGGTTGATTTGCTGCCAAGCTTGGATTGTTGTTTTTCCTCGCAAAAAAAAAATAGAAGGGACGGTTGTTGCAGTTATCATTTTGAAAAGTGGCACGGTCTTCAGAAGACAAATTTCACCGTCAGTGGTATCTACAATCGGATAATATCATGTCTACTCGTACTACCAATCATTAGACCCATGATACCAACGATTTTGTTTTTCGGGAATGATGATAGCAACGAATGATTGCCCATGATCCATGGAAGGGCATCACGTCCCTCGGAGAGATCGAGCCCAGGTCAGCGTGATGAGCACCATGGCGTCAACATAGAAAAGAAGACGGCGATTCTGGCTGCCAATGCAACTACTCCGGAAACGCAGCGGCTGTCCAATCAATATCATGATGAGAGGCGGCGAGTCGATCGGGTGGCGCCATGTGCGCTGTGCAAAATGCTGGATTGCAGCCCACCAAACTGCACCAGATACGATGTTGCTATTGCCGTAGCTCCCCCGGAAATCGTTAGGCCAGCGGCGCCGTGCCAACTGGTTTCTCTCGTGTCTCGTTGCCCACATGTGCTGAGTTGAGTTACTCTAGTTAGTTTTCTTGTCAGAGCACGCAATTTGTGAGTACTGTACAAGGAAGCAGACACCGCATTATAGTTGGCCTATGATCTGCGGTGACGCTGAATCGATTTGCGATCAGCAGCGACGCGCCCGAGTCCCCGTCACAGAGAAGTGTACGGCACAGGGGCATCAAGATTCCGTGGCCCTTCACTCGGCCGCTGCGTAAAAGGTGTTAGATAATAACGAGAAATAAACGAGACAAAGAGACACAGATTTTTACGTGGAAACCCTTGCGGGAGAAAACCACGGAACGCACGGTGGCGTATCACTATAATTGGGAGGAGTATTACATTACACGAGAGGACAAACCCTCTACGTACTAATCTGGTGGAGATCTCTCTCATCTATTCTATGACTAGCTGGTACTATATAAAGGGGCAAACAACTCTCTTTCTTGGTGGATATGAAACAGAGTTGTAGTCATGCTACGTCTAATACGGTTGACATGCCGTAGTCCCGTAGGACTCCATCTGTAGTACAACACTTGTATGGGATTCGGAACACAATAAAAATAACAAAAGGCAGGGCAAAAGCGGCGAGCGTTAGAAAGATAGGCAGCGACGCGGCGCACTGGGGCGTATCGGCGACACACGGCGCAGCAGCACGGCTCGGGTCGGCATCGCTTCGCTTGGCGGAGAGACGAGCACGACGAAGTGCAAAGCTCAGTGGCGCGCCTGTGGCCCAGCCAGCGACTCCTCGATCGACACCGTCCGCGGCGTGCATGAGCACGTAGTACGTACGCAGCTAGCGCTGGCAAGGTCGGACGCGACTGTGGGTAGATATGCATCGTTGGCTGGCTGCACATCCAATGATCAGACCAAACATCACCCAGCAGAAGCCAAGCTACAAAGTTTTCATCCACTAGAATGTCCAAACTGAACAGCGCAGCTACAAAGTTGTCTCTGGCCTCCCCCATGACAGGTCCCGTAAACAGTAACTAGTTTTTTTAGGCAACGTAAACAGTAACTAGTGTCCATGTTTAATTGTTGTGTTTAGAGGTGAACTTAACAACTAGCACAAAAGGTTGAACATCAATGAGAGCATCTATAGTCAGACGTCCCAAACCCGCTCAAACATCCGGGCGGACGGCCCGATCACCGACTGGTCACAAAAATTCGATCCAGACGGGCTCCTCAAATGGGCCTCAAATGCCCGGACTGACCAGCGCCCCTCATATCTAGCCTAAATATAGGGCGGATATGAGGGCGTCCGGGCGTGTCCGTCACTTCGGATTGACGATGGGGTCCCACGCGAAAACACCACCATACGCAGGCCCCGCGGTGGGCGCCAACAGTCGTGGATTTGTCACGGCAGATGTCCTGATGTGAGGACTTAGTCGTCAGACCAACACATCTATGTGGTAGTTTGAGAGGGGTTGAGTGAGACGAGAGACGCGAGGCTTTTTACCCAGGTTCGGCCCCTCACGGTGGAGGTAAAAGCCTACATCCTGCTTCATTGATATTGATGATGATGATCATGATTACAAGGGTGCTCTATCTCGAGAGCTATAGACTTGTCTGTCTAACCCTAACTTGTCCAACTCGTAAAACTTGTCCCTCTTGGAGTGCCCTGTCCCTCCTTATATAAGTTTGAGGGGCGGGTTACATGTGGAGTCCTAGTAGGACTAGTCTATCTTCTATTGCAAGCCGGATACAAGTTCGTGTCTTGCTTCCTTTGTAAAAGGATATTCCTTATGCTTTCCTCTTAAGCCGGCCACCATAACATAACACTAGTAGAAAAACGGGCAAATCTGAGACACATTAGTGCCGGTTTAATTTTGAGCCGGCACTAATGTGTCCATTAGTGCCGGTTCCAACGGCTAACCGGCCGCTCTCATTAGTACCGGTTCGTGGCGAACTTTTAGCACCGGTTCGTGCCACGAACCGGTACTAACGAGAGTGGTGGCATGATGTTGTCAGTCTTGGGCCCCTCCAGCACCTTTAGTACCGGTTCGTGGCGTCGTACAACCCTTCGTCTACCCGAGCTCACTCTGTTCTTCCCCTTTCCCCTCACTTTCTCTGTTCTTCCCCTCTCTTCCTCAAGCTCATCACAAATTTTGCCCAAAATTTGTCAAGATTTGAAGGCCCCCATCCATTCAAATGATCACAAAGGTTAGCAACTTTGTCCTTTCATCTCTCATTGCTAGATTAGCTCTTGCAATGCTTTGTATAGTGATTAATTTGTGAGTTTAGTAATTTGGGAGGAATTATATGTGCTAGTATTTGATTTATATGCAATTTGAGGTCAAAAATAACACTTAGTTTGCATATGTAGGTGTGGTTTACTTAGTGCCTTCTAAATCTCTGTCGTAACCACCATCGATTGCCCGCACCGTCCTGTCGCCGGCACCACCTTGTGGTGAGGCTCTTGTTCATGAATGTTTTACATTACCAAATTGATGTTTGTGTGATTTGGATATATAGTTACTCGTATAATTATCTTACCTGTATGTTGTTTGTTATACATAGTGCCATGGTTTTGATATCCGTCCCCGTCGACCCTCATCCTTGTTATGATTCGGATGTGGTATATTCTCCTTTAAAACTAGTTGTTGCATTTGGTGTTTATGACAAATTATGCCCATCAAGTTGACATAGATATTTTTATCTAGGAGGTATGTGAACCGGAAATTCCAACCGAACCTATTGTCGAGAGGTTAAATTTAGTTGAAAGAGAAAACGAGTATTTGAAAGAAAAATTGAAAAGAATTGAGGGGGAGAAGATGGAATTGGAGTTGCATGTTGCCGATGTAGTCGATGATCACAAGATCAAGATGGAGAAAATGAGGTTGAAGATTAGAAAGATTAGAAATATGCCATTGATAATGTGGCTTGGTATCATTATGCTGTTGGATCAATTGTTATCTTAGTTGCGATCTTGATCACATTTGTTGTTGCATTTAAATTCTTTAGCTAGAGAGTTATTTGTATGTTGCATTTAATTGAGTGTTGTATATGAACTTTATGTATGAACTTGTATTAATTTGGTCTATTCGGTGTTGTGTAATGAAGATGAGCCGACAATGGATGTATGATGACCGATGCTCTCCCGAGTTCATTAATGGCATGCATACTTTTATGCTTGCCGCTGAGGCAAACAAGCAGGCGGATGGTTTTATGCCTTGTCCATGTGTTGGCTGTAAGAATTGTCACAATTACTCTACGTCAAGAAACATTCACGTCCACCTATTTGAGTCCGGTTTCATGCCCCACCATAATGTTTGGACCAAGCACGGAGAAAGAGGGGTTATGATGGAAGACAATGAGAAGAAGAGGACGAGGACATCTATCCTGGCCATGGGTTCCCTGAATACGATGATACAACAATGGGGGAAGAAGCTGAGCCGGCAATGTGGGAAGAAGCTGAAGAAGAGGCATCAGATGAGCCCGCTGATGATCTAGGTCGGGCCATTGCCGATGCAAAGAGAAACTGCGCAAGTGATTTGGAGAGGAAGAAGTTTCTGCGCATGTTCGAGGATCACAAGAAATTGTTGTACCCGAATTGCGAAGCTGGCAAAAAAAAGTTGGGCACCACACTGGAATTGCTGCAATGGAAGGCAGAGAATGGTGTATCTGACAAGGGATTTGGAAAGTTGCTGGTAATGATAAAGAATATGCTTCCAAAGGACAACAAATTGCTCGAGAGTACGTATGAAGCAAAGAAGGCTGTCTGCCCTCTAGGGTTAGAGGTGTAGAAGATACATGCATGCCCTAATGACTGCATCCTCTACCGCGGTGAGTACGAGGATTTGAACGCTTGCTCGGTATGCTGTGCATTGTGTTATAAGATCAGTCGCGATGACCCCGGTGATGTCGAGGGCGAGCACCCCAGGAAGAAGATTCCTGCCAAGGTGATGTGGTATGCTCATATAATACCACGGTTGAAATGTTTGTTCCAAAACAAAGAGCATGCGAAGGCGATGCGGTGGCATGGAGAAGACCGTAAAAAAGACGGAAAGTTAAGAGTACCCGCTGACGGTTCGCAGTGGAGAAAAATCGAGAGAAACTACAGAGAGGAGTTTGCAGGTGACCCAAGGAACGTATGGTTTGGTCTAAGCGCAGATGGCATTAATCCTTTTGGGGAGGAGAGCAGCAACCATAGCACGTGGCCTGTGACTCTATGTTTGTATAACCTTCCTCCTTGGTTGTGCAAGAAGCGGAAGTTCATTATGATGCCAGTGCTCATTCAAGGCACTAAGCAACCCGGCAACGACATTGATGTGTACCTAAGGCCATTAGTTGAAGAACTATTACAACTGTGGAATGGAACAGGTGTACGTGCGTGGGATGAGCACGGACAAGAAGAATTTGACCTAAAGGCGTTGCTGTTCGTGACCATCAATGATTGGCCTGCTCTCAGTAACCTTTCAGGACAGACAAACAAGGGATACTGCGGATGCACGCACTGTTTGGATGATACCGACAGTATATATTTGGAGAGTTGTAGGAAGAATGTGTACCTGGGACATCGTCGATTTCTTCCGAGCAGGCATCCCGTAAGAAAGAAAGGCAAGCATTTCAAAGGTGAGGCGGATCACCGGGCGAAGCCTCGCCACCGTACTAGTGCTGATGTACATGATATCACTACAAAAAAGACACATCCGTGACATTTTGGGCCGAACAAATTTTTTTCTGTCATACATATGACACTTCTATGACGATAATTGTGACAAAACCCGGTATCATCATAGATGTGGTGGGATCCTACTTCTATGACAAAAAATCATGACAGAAAATTGAGTTTTCGTCCTTGGCGGGCCGGAGACGTAGCTGCATGACATTCTTTGGGTCGTCCATGACGGAAAAAACTCTGGTAGAAGCGAGGGGGAGGAAAATTTCAGGGAGTTGCCGGTTACGGTGGGAGGTCGGGGACTGAGTGAGGGAGTCCTGGATTAGGGGGTGTCCGGATAGCCGAACTATCACCGTTGGCCGGACTCCTGGACTATGAAGATACAAGATTGAAGACTTTGTCCCGTGTCCGGATGGGACTTTCCTTGGCGTGGAAGGCAAGCTTGGCGATACGGATATTTAGATCTCCTACCATTGTAACCGACTCTGTGTAACCCTAACCCTCTCCGGTGTCTATATAAACCGGAGGGTTTTAGTCCGTAGGACGAACAACAATCATACCATAGGCTAGCTTCTAGGGTTTAGCCTCTCTGATCTTGTGGTAGATCTACTCCTGTACTACCCATATCATCAATATTAATCAAGCAGGAGTAGGGTTTTACCTCCATCGAGAGGGCCCGAACCTGGGTAAAAACATCGTGTCCCTTGTCTCCTGTTACCATCCGCCTAGACGCACAGTTCGGGACCCCCTACCCGAGATCCGCCGGTTTTGACACCGACATTGGTGCTTTCATTGAGAGTTCCTCTCTGTCGTCACCTTTAGGCCCGATGGCTCCTTCGATCATCAACAACGACGTGGTCCAGGGTGAGACTTTTCTCCCCGGACAGATCTTCGTATTCGGTGGCTTTTCACTATGGGCCAATTCACTTGGCCATCTGGAGCAGATCGAAAGCTAAGCCCCTGGCCATCAAGTCAGATTTGGGAGTTTGAACTACACGGCTGACATCCGCGGAGACTTGATCTTCGACGGATTCGAGCCACTGCCAAGCGCGCCGCACTGCCTCGATGGGTATGATCTAGCTCTGCCGCCGAACAGTGCCCTAGAGGCCGCACCAGTGTCCGCTCCGACCCTTAGCTCGGAGCCGACTTCGCCGATCGAGGACGAGTGGCTGGACACCGCCTCGGGGGCTATGATCTCTACGGCGATTGAGCCAAACACCATCCATGTCCTTTGCAAAGCCTGTGACTCCGAGGTGCCAGACTCCTCTCCGGACTCCGAACCTCCCGCGCCTCTGCCAATCAAATCCGATTGGGCGCCGGTTATGGAGTTCACTACCGTGGACATCTTTCAGCACTCGTCCCTTGGCGACATCCTGAATTCACTAAAGTCTCTCTCTTTATCAGGAGAGCCCTGGCCGGACTATGGTCAGGAAGGTTGGGATGCGGACGACGAAAAAATTCAACACCCGCCCACCACCCACTTCATAGCCACTGTCGAAAGTTTAAACGACGTGCTCAATTTCGACTCCGAAGACATCGACGGTATGGACGACGATGTAGGAGATAACCACGAACCAGCACCTACAGGGTACTGGATAGCCACCCCATCTCACGATGTATACATGGTGGATACACCTAAAGGAAGTGACGATGAGGAACAACGGGACGCTACGAAGGATAAATCCCTCGAAAAGCAATCAAGACGGCGACGAAAGCACCACACAAAGTCCCGCCTTGACAAAGATGGCGGCCATACAGACCCAGCCATAGAGCAGGTCGAACCAGTGGACGACGAACATGCCATTGAACAACCGTCCGAACAGGACAAGTTGGATAAACAACCCGTCCCCGGCGAAGATAACAGTCCGGACGATCTCACACCGGACAAGTTGTTGGAGCAGAAGAACCTCCACAAAAGGCTCGTCGCCACTACGTGTAGCCTAAAAAAGCAGAAGCGGAAGCTCAAAACAGCGGAAGATGCACTCAGAATCAGATGGAGTAAAGTACTCAACACCGCAGACAAATACGGCGATAGTCTCCAAACAAAGAGCTACCCGAAGCGCAAACTACTGCCCGAATTCGATGAGGAGGCCTTAGGGCCCCCGCAATCAAAGAACAAAGAGGCCGCCCGGTCGGATAGACGACCACATGACAAGCATAGAGCGGCAAGCGGCGCCGCACACAAGCCGGAACGCGATACGCATAAGGATTCGCATCAAAAGGATGGCCCAGTTAGGTCCATCTACGGGCCAAGAAAGAAAGCTCTTCTAAGCAATGCAACACGCCAAATATCCGGACATCACGGCACACCCAGATATAGGGGAGCCGCACACCCCCTATGTTTCACCGATGAGGTGCTGGATCACTAATTCCCAGCGGGATTTAAACCCGTAAACATAGAGGCATACGACGGAATAACAGACCCGGGAGTCTGGATTGAGGATTACATCCTCCACATACACATGGCTAGAGGAGATGATCTCCACGCCATAAAATACTTACCCCTCAAGCTCAAAGGGCCAACACGGCACTGGCTTAAAAGCCTCCCTGAAAATACCATTAGAATTTGGGAAGAGCTCGAGGATGCTTTTCGGGCAAACTTTCAGGGGACTTATGTATGCCCTCCGGATGCAGACAATTTAAGTCACATAACTCAACAACCCGGAGAGTCAGCCCATAAATTCTAGAACAGGTTCCTCACTAAAAAGAACCAAATAGTCGACTGTCCGGACGCCGAAGCCTTAGCAGCTTTCAAACACAACGTCCAAGACGAATGGCTCGCCAGGCACCTTGGCCAGGAAAAGCCAAGAATAATGGCCGCACTAACAAGCCTCATGACCCGCTTTTGCGCGGGAGAGGATAGTTGGCTGGCAAGATATAGTACCAGCAACCCAAGTACATCCAAAGTCAGAGATGGAAACGGGAAACCACGATGCAGCAAGGACCAATGCCGGACAAGGGGAAACAGCCCGAAGAGCACGGTAGTCAACGCCGGATTCAAAAGCTCTCGGCAGAATCATAAAAAACTGCCCCTCAAGGATAACAGCCACGAGCTATCCAACTTAAACAAAATCTTGGACAAAATATGCCAAATCCATAGCACCCCCGGGAAGCCTGCAAACCATACCCACAGAGATTGTTGGGTCGTCAAGCAGTCCGGCAAACTCAATGCCGAACACAAGGGGCTCGACACACCAAGCGAAGACGACGACGAACCCCACAAGCAGAGCACCGGAAAACAAAAAAATTTCCCACAAGAAGTCAAAACAGTAAACTCACTTCAAGTGACAAAAGGGAAAATCAGAATGGCAGCCATAGAAATACGCGCCACACGGCCTATCCCAGCGGAGTCCCAACATTGGTTGTCAAAACCAATCACCTTTGATCATCAGGATTACTCCGGACGTATCCGGAACGCAGGATGGACTGCCCTGATATTAGATCCTATAATCGACGGACTCCTATTCACAGAAGTCCTAATGGACGGCGGTAGTGATCTAAACCTGCTATATCAGGACACAATCCGCAAAATGGGGATAGACCCAACCAAAATTTGCCACAGCAACACCTCCTTCAAGGGGGTAATGCCAGGCCTATAGGCCCATTGCACGGGCTCCCTACTGCTAGAAGTTGTGTTTGGCTCATCCGGCAACTTCCGCCGCGAATAGTTAACCTTCCATATCGCCCCATTCAAAAGTAGTTATCAAGCACTATTGGGAAGTGAAGCTTTCGCCCGCTTTAACGCAATTCCGCATTATGCATCTCTTACACTTAAAATGACCGGTCCACGCGACATCATCTCATTAAAGGGAAATATCAAGTGTTACTCGAGCACGGAAGAACGTGAGACTACCTGGACAGTCACACACTAATCCGGCTCCGCTAAAACCAAGCACCTGAACAGGTCATTCGGACCCCGGACACGGCTAGACGAGTCCGGCGTAAACATATAAAGGCCTACTAGCCGCACACCCCCGTACAAGGGGCTGCATGCATGTACAACAAGAGACAATAAAACTCAATTTTATTCGCTTTTCGAATCGTACTCCGTTTATTTCATATAAAGTACATTTTTCGCACGACCTTTCTTCAACTAAGTTCTTCTCTTTTACAGATGAACAACGTGCTACACCCATCCAGGATATGGCACAACGGAGACACAGGCGCAGATGTGCAGTAGGGACCCGTTGCAAGGATTCTTTTCATATTAAGACCCTGCGTAAACCTTTTTACTGTCTCTTGTTGATACACATCCCCCGGTTTCTTGCTATAACCAAGGAGGAGGCTGGCATTTTGGCATCGGCTGCGTCAGAATTTTTTGTGCGTACCTGGACACCAGGGGCTTAGGGCATTGTTCTGCCCATTTTTCATAAAGACCGAATACCTTAGGGAGTGTTCGGCATCTCGAGTTAGGCCTTATATGCATCAGCTCCGAATCATGTCTTTGGTCAAATGTTGGGTTTGCCCGGCTCCTGCGTTTTGCTGCCTTATGTTCCGTTCTATCGGCTAATGCGGCACCAGGAGAACTACTGTGATTGTGCCCCGGTTCGGCCTAGCGAGCACCTTAGTAGAGAAAGCCGAAAACTGACTGTCATGATATAGTGTGAGACTGGTCAACCACTCGATGACCCACCGGAATGTTTAGAATTCCTTCGCATTAACGAAGGACCGTTTCCCTGTCAGGCACATACGCGCCCCGAATTCGGGAGAGCGCGGTGCCCCTAGGGGCTATATCGTAGCCCCACCATCGAACTCCTATGGCTAAGTGAAAGTGATAAAGCATTATAGTCCGGTTGCCTAGTTTGCTACGCTATCACCTCCTTTACAGGACCAAGACGTTGGATTAAGTGTGAAGATGCGCCTTTTTGCAAACACCCCCGCACTATGTGCGTGGGGGCTGAAGCCGAAGACTGCCATCTTTCAGGTTATATACACAGATACGTTAACGACCGCACATGAGGTAGTTTAATACTTGAACGCACAAGTATAAAAGCCCTTATATTATATTGAAACATTGTTTCACAAATCACACATGTCATTAGAACATAATATCCTTTGAGCACTGCGTCTCTATTAAACGAGCGCCCTGCATGACTTCCTCAAAATAGTGCTCGGCAGGTACTCGACTTCTGTCTGAATCCTGGGATGCAATGTCGGTGGCCTTCATCTCCGCCCAGTATGTCTTGACACGGGCAAGAGCCATCCGCGCACCCTCTATGCATGCTGACCGCTTCATTGCACCAATATGCGGCACTGCACCAAGGAATTGCTGCACCAAGCCAAAATAACTCTTTGGATCGGGCATTTTTGGCCACAAATGAGTCACGACAGACTTCATGGCAAGTCTGGACAACCTATTCAGCTCAGCCCATTCAGCCAAACGATCGGTCAATGGAAGCGGACGCTCTGGACTATGGAACTGCGACCAAAAAAGCACTTCCATTCTGTGATCCTTTTGGCCTCGGAAGTGTTTGGCCGCGTCTGCGACACTCGCCACCAGGTTCAGATAAGCATCCTCCGCACACCACAGCTGGCCCAACTGAGCATACTTGGGATCCGTGAATCTCCTCCGCAGCAGAAAAGGCTTTCCAGCCGCAATATCTTCGGCCTGACGTAGCTCCTCTTTCATAGCTCTCATCGCAGAGCGAGCATCCTTGGCCTCAGTAGCGGCCTTTTTCAGGTCCTCTTGTTCCGCTCGACCTTCTTTTTCAAGAAGCTCGCAATGGTCGGTAGCATTCTTCAACTTTATGGCCATCTCGGCCATTTCTTTCTTGCTTCGGCAGTGAGCAGCCTGTTCGGCTCTCAGCTCTTCGGCCGCTTTTAAGGCAGCCGCATCACTTTTTCGGGCTTGCTCCTTGGCTCGGGCGAGTTCCGCCCGAAGGTTCTCCATGGCAACGTCACCATCTGCGTCAAGCATACATGTTGTAAGGCACAGACATTAAGCTACCTTACCGGGTGTCCGCGGAGAAGCTGCATACCTTGTGACTCGTCAAGCCGTTTATTGATAAGCGCGATGTCAGAATCCGCCACGTCAAGTTACCGCTTTAGTTCGGCAAATTCATTAGTCCGGATTGCCACCGGATGCTTCGCCACCTACATAGGAAGAGCGCATATTATACCTGGGATTATGATCCTCGGCGCGCTGTCATTTTTGACAACGCACCGAGTCTCAGGGGCTACTATCTATACATGGCACATTCTATATGCAAAACTGTCAGAAGGTACATCATTTTGCGTACCTCAAAACCCGTCAGTAAACTTATGACGGCGTCATGCAATCCGCTTTCAGCGGATGAAATCCTTTCAATCACCATACCCATTAGCACACGGTGATCTTCCGAGATACATGCTCGCCCGAGCAGATCTTTCAGCTCCTCCGACCGTACACCAGTCGGTGTCGGACTCGTCCGATGGCATTTTTCGAAGGCCAGACACGGAGGGCTTTGAGGGGACATACGACTGCCTTCGGGCCCCGCCGGATTCGGAGAGACCCTCCGTGACGACACCTCAGGGTCGTCTGCCTCGCATGACGGCACGGCAGGTGGAGGCGTTTCACTCTCCATCATCTCCTGATCAAGATCCCTTGAAGACAAGCTCTGCTGAGAAGGGCTGAGATCCGAACTACAAGGAAAAATTTCGGTTATCTTCAGAAATAAAACAAGGATGTCTCTCACTTTAAGAAGACGCCCCTCTTTACTTACGGCTCGCTGGAGGGCTGATCTCCTTAGGGAAATAGTGCGGCCGGGGCATCTCCCGGCGCAGGACCCTCTGGCGAGGATTTCTTCCCCCGCTTCGAGGCCTTGGCCTCCGGATCTTCAGAAGCGCTCCTCTTCTCCCCTTGGAGGGAGGGATTCTCGGTCCCTCCTTTCTTGATAAACTCCTTCGTGGAGGCAGCAGCTCCCTTGTTCCCCCCTTCGCCTTCTTCAAAAGGCGCAGCCTCTAGCATCCTGGTTAACATAGGATCCGGCGTGGTCTCAGGGAGGGGGGGCCGGAATCCTGATCAGTTTTGCTTTCGCTATCCACTCCTGTTCAAGGGACAACTCTTTTAAAGGAAAGTTTATGATAGATATACGGATAGCATGTCCGGGTACAGGACTACTTACTTGAGTATCCGGGCGATTGCAGCTTAGACCTGCGTCCTCGGTCAAGTCCGGACACATTGCTCGTGATCCGAAGAACAGTTGGTACATCTCCACGGGCGTTACGCCCATAAAATGTTGGAGAGCTCGTGGTCCCTCCGGATTGAACTCCCACAGGCGGAGGGGGCGACGTTTGCAGGGCAGGGTGCGACGAATCAGCATGACCTGCGCTACTACGACATGATTGATCTCTCTCTAGGAGGTCTCGAATACGGTCCTGCAACAAGGGCACGTCCTTGGACGACCCCCAGTCGAGCCCTTTATTGACCCATGACGCCAGCCGCGGTGGAGGACCCGAGCGAAAGGCAGGTGGCGCCACCCATTTGGTGCCCCTGGGAGCGGTGATATAAAACCACTCTTGTTGCCAGAGACTGAGCTCCTCTTGAAAAGAGCCCTCGGGCCATGGAGCGTCAACATTCTTGCTTATAACAGCCCCTCTGCACTCTGCCTGCTGCCCCTTGATCATCTTTGGTTCCACTTTGGAGGTTTTGAGCCACAACCCGAGGTGAGGGGTAATGCGGAGGAAGGCTTCACATACGACAATGAACAATGAGATGTGGAGGATGGACTCTGGATCCAAGTCATGAAATTCCAGCCCATAATAAAACATGAGCCCCCTCACGAAGGGGTCCGTCGGGAAGCCTAAACCCCGAAGGAAGTGAGACACGAACACCATGCTCTCACCAGGCTTGGGAGTGGGAATAACCTGCCCTTGGGCAGGCAGCCTGTGCGAAATTTCGCCGGTTAGATACCGGGCGTCTCTCAGCTTTAGCACGTCTTCTTTCGTGATGGAGGAAGGCATCCACTGGCCTTGCAGGTCGGAGCCGGACATCCTTGGAGGTCTGAAACGCCTGAACCTAGAGCTTCGGGTGTTGGAACTCGAGGCGAGGGGCGGATTCGATTGAGATTGAAAGAAAGGAGCGGGCCTTGGTCTCGTTATAAAGAGGTTGAATACCAAGAGCCCTCCCCGTGACCGTTCGGGACTCGCCTTTGATAGGGAAGGCGCACAAACGGGCACGACTGGGTTACCCACACCCGTATTGATGAGAATCCCGGAATAAGGGGACACAATCTCTGCTTTGACAAGACGTGCCAAAGAAACCGCCTCGCTAAACACGCTGAGGTGGGACAGTAAAAATGATTCCAATAAAGGCTTGGCCGTGGTGTGACGTCATGATGCAGAATATGTCAGCAGATTGAATTTGTGTAAGGATTATTCTCTCTACAGTGGTATGTGGAACTTATTTTGCAGAGCCGGACACTATCCTTGTGTTCAAAATCTTCTATGAAGTATTCGGAGGAGGAACCCGCCTTGCAATGCCGAAGACAATATGCGTGCCGGACTCGTCGTCATTGAAGCCTGGTTCAGGGGTTACTGAGGGAGTCCTGGATTAGGAGGTGTCCGGATAGCCGAACTATCACCGTTGACCGGACTCCTGGACTATGAAGATACAAGATTGAAGACTTCGTCCCGTGTTCGGATGAGACTTTCCTTGGCGTGGAAGGCAAGCTTGGCAATACGGATATTTATATCTCCTACCATTGTAACCGACTCTGTGTAACCCTAACCCTCTCCGGTGTCTATATAAACCAGAGGGTTTTAGTCCGTAGGACGAACAACAATCATACCATAGGCTAGCTTCTAGGGTTTAGCCTCTCTGGTCTCGTGGTAGATCTACTCTTGTACTACCCATATCATCAATATTAATCAAGCAGGAGTAGGGTTTTACCTCCATCGAGAGGGCCCGAACCTGGGTAAAAACATCGTGTCCCTTGTCTCCTATTACCATCCGCCTAGATGCACAGTTCGGGACCCCCTACTCGAGATCCGCCGGTTTTGACACCGACACCGAGAGATGCGCGTTTCTCTCATACACGTACGCGTGTGTGTGCGAGGCGTTGGCTCTAACTAAACCCGAGCGAGGCGTTGGGCTCTAACTGACCCGAACAATTGCACTACAGGCTACGCGTTACTAAAGCCGAGCGATCGATCGATGGCTGTTAACTGAACCCGATCGAGCGATTCCTTCGCTACTGCTGCTAACTGAAGCCGATCGATTGGATGAACA